>NW_005371125.1:3021-7875 GCF_000412655.1 Myotis brandtii | reverse complement strand
CTGGTCACTACACCACACACTGACCACCAGGGGGCAGACGCTCAATGCAGGAGCTGCCCTCTGGTGGTCAGTGTGCTCCCACAGGGGGGATCTCTCAGCCACAATGTGCACCGGGCCTCTAGTAAAATATATTTTAAAAAATATTTGTTTATTGATTAAAAAAAGAAAATTCAGAAGCTGAAAGAAAAATAATTAATAGAAAAATGTTATGAGAATATTTAGATATTGGAAAATGCTGGGTGTCCTATTATTTTTTCGATGAAGATCTGGGATATTTCAATTTAAATATTAGGTAAGCCTATGAAACTAAGGAGAAAGGAATACTCAAGTTGCAAAGAATAGGATAAAATTTAAACAATGTTTTATCCTGAAGACAAGTAGTTTTCTTTTTGTTGTTGTTGTTTTGAAAAATATATTTTTATTTATTTCAGGAAGGGTGAGAGACATATATAAATACCAGTGATGAGAGAATTATTGATCAGCTGCCTCTTGCACGCCCCCTACTGGGGGTTAATGCAGCAACCCATGCATGTGCCCTGACCAGGAATTGAATTGTTAACTCCTGGTTCATGGATTGAAATTCTACCAGTGATCAACAAGTAATTTTTAAATGTGAACAAAACTCACAGAACTCTGAAATACATAGTCATTTATTTTTAATTTTTAATGAAATTTTGTTGTAACAATAGATAATTAGAGACCCACTAATATGATCAAGAATTTACACAAGATGAAGAATAACTTTCCTGTGAACTTTGGGAACTTCTCCAGGAAACTATCATAATTCCTTGTTTTGTTTGCTTGTTTGTTTTGTTTTTTATTCCACACATACCCAGAACTATCTCAAAAATACTTTTCAGCTTCAATGTTTATGTGAACGATTCCCAAATCTGCATCTAAATTTCTGTTTTCTCCCCTAAGATTAAATTCTACTTCACATCACCTGCATGTCCCAATGTCCTCTTACAAACATTTCTAAATCTGAACTTTTAATCTCTCCTCACTCTGACCTCCAGGCGTCCGAGCCCCGGGATGTGGGTGGCGAAGACCAGGCAGCAGAGAGGACAGACCCACGTGCTTGCTCCGTGGCTGTTGTGTAAGAGAGAAGCATCCGCGTCCCCCACGGGCGCATCCTGAGACCCCTCCCGTTTAATCGCCAGAAAACTGAGGCCCAGGCCAGGACATACCACAGCTGGGAGCCTGCCCTTAAATGGCCATCTCCTTAAGGCCAGGGCCATTCTATTTAAACCACTAAAGTCCCTTAGGCACCCTTGGCTAGCTTGGTATTTGTCTGATAGGATAATGGTTTGGGACAAAGAAGAAAATGGGGTGACATTCCCTCTCTCCCAGATTGTCACCTCCAAGCATCTCAGCAGCCAGCGCATAGCATGGGCCACTGGCTCCCGCATTTTGGCCAAGTCAGGCCCAGAGCCAGAGTTTGTCACCAGCCATGGATGTCACTCAAGCCTCAGAGATACCCCATCCAGGCAGAGGCAACTCCAGCTGTGAAAAGGGGTGCCACTGCCTCAGCCTAATCCTAACCCTAACCCTAACCCTAACCCCCCTAACCCAAACCCTACCATAACCATAACCCACCCCAACACTAACCCTATCCTAACTATAACCCACTCTAACCCTAACCTTAACCCTAAACCACCCTAACTCTAACCTACCCTAACCCTAACGCTAACCCTAACCCACCCAAACCATAACCCTAAACCTAACCCTAACCCTAACCCCCACATCCTTCTGAATAGCATCATTATTCACCCTGTCACCTAACCACAAAAGTGGAGAGTGATCCTATATTCTTCCTTCTCAAATATCCCCTGGCACAAAATCAATCATAAAATTCTGCATTTCTCTTGTTCCCACCCTATTCTCTCCATCTCCACCACAACTGCCTTAAATCAAGCCCACATCTTCTTTCACTTGAATTATTTCAATATTTCCTTTTCTTTGCCTTCAGTTTTCACACTCTCCAATATGCCCTCCAAACTATCTGCAGAATGATGCTTTTGACACACAACCTTAAGATGAAACTCTCTTCACAAAATGTAGTTGGCATTCTACATCATTAAGTGAAATAAGGCTTTTTCATAATCTACATTTTGTACATTAATCTCTCCTCATTTCCAACCACCTTCCCCTTCCTACTTTACACTATTTGTCCTAAACTGTTAAGATTTCTGCACACATACTATCCTGTTTCATGCCTACATGCCCCCTACTTATAGAATTTCCTCTGTCTCCCATATCCTCCACTTCTTTATACTTGTAAAGTCCTATTCATCCCTATAGTATGCATAAAAATGCTGCCTCCTCTGAGAAGCTTTTTGGGATGATGCAGGCAATTAGGTGCTCCCTTCTTGATGTCACTAATGCCCTATTTTAGCAATTAACTCATTCTATTGTAATTTTTGAAATAATATGCAAGTGAATAAAACTAATGAATCAAATATCTGTAGACAAAAGGGTTAAAAAACACGAAATATTATTTTAAAGTTAATGCCTAACAAAGTAGAGATGAGAAATTAGGAAACAGGTATGAAGAATTGGTATACTACAATGAAAGAGCAATCAATACGCAGCTGAATAGAAATGTGTATGAGGAGCTGCAATATGAACTCATAAAGAGGCTAAGTGTTATCAAGGGAAGTTATAGATAAGAAAATGCAGGCAGACATTAAGAAAAAAAATCAGTAGAAAAGAAAGATTTTCCATATTTTGAAGCTAGAGTTAAAACAGTGATGCTATTTTCCAGTTCCACAGCTAACATATTTTAAAATGAACAAAGAAAAATATCTGAGGAGAGCGTGAAAAACAGAAGAAAGAGGGCATCCTGAAAAAGTGGCTTGGGAAAGCAATCACTCCCTGGCTAGCCTTAACTAGATGGGCTATATTTTATCCCAGTTATCTGCTGGCCAACACACACCCACACAGAATATTTAAGTGCTGCTAGAAGCATTGATACTGTACAACAACCACTGCTGCCAGAAAATGTGAAAAATCTATTATTTCTCTAAATTAGCCATGGCACCTTTATAGAATACCCTGGGTCATTGCTAAAGCATTGTTCCGTTACCCAAGAAGAGATTATTAACAAGAGTGATGACAAACAGAAGATAAACACTGAAAAGCACATGAACCCTTCTTTATAACATGGGTTTTTATTAAAGTTCTTCCAACTGCATGTCCTTTCTGTTTTTCTATGATATCAAAGGAATCAGAGAATAAACAAGCTTAGTTATGTAACATTATATTCATTAAATATTCTTTTGGGAATGGTCTCAAATGTGTTGCTTCACTTAACTGTTTTGGCTTATAAAATGCAATCAGAGAAAAGGCTAATCACCAAAGGCATTCCCAGTAGAATTAGAAGAGAAAGTAGACACAGGAGCTGTTGAATAGAGAAGGAATCCTTTGTGCATTCTAGTAGCACCTTTAGTATTATGTTACGTAAGAAGGGCTTGACTGCTAAATAGCCTATGGTCATATCTATCCAATTTTGACTGAACTTGATTTTCTTGATTTAATTTACAGCAGTTCCTCTGGAGGCTGGCCTAATGATCCAGGATAAATTAGAATTACTTTATCTTTTAATCATTTATAACCGTATTTCCTTTTTTTACAGGGTCACTAGACTGATAAATGAAGGAAATTCTATAAACAGTGTGTCTGTACTTGAGCAAGACATTTGAAAAGCTCCCTTAGATAGTTTAGAGTACAGGATGGAAATATATGTACCATTTGCTAAGAAAATTAGGTGGATTTTTAGCTGGAAGAATGATTTTATTTAAAATATGCTGATTAGTCAATGTCAAATGGGGAGGTATAGTATCTGCCATGACAAAGTACTATTTTTTCCTGCAGTTTAACCAATTGTTAGAACAAAGGTGGAGGAGGCATGGTTATCAAGTTTTAAGTTGATAAAAATCTAGACAAGGTAGCAAATAAACTGGATAATAAATCAGAATCAATAAAGTTCATATTAGGCTAAAATAATAAATTGAATCTCGGATAAGTTTCTTACCTGCATCCCAAACCCGAACGACACTAGTATAGTACAGATAAAACCTTACTTTTGAGATATCATATATAAACAAGTTTTTACTTTTAGTATGAAGGGAACTCCATTATGAAACAAAAATGTGCTGTAGTTTGTCAAATAACTGATTTATTCTTGGTTGTTTTAGTAAAAACATATATTCAAAATGAGTTATCAGATAAAATCTAGAAAATTATGTTAGTTTTGTTTATTAAAGGTTAGGAGACAGCAGGCAAACTAGAACACTTTTAAAAAGTGAAAAGATGGTGAGAAGAGTCAAGATTTTGTCACTTGAGAATTTTTGAAGAAACTAAGATGTTTAGCTTGGATATGAAAAGAGAAGGGAGGAAAAAAGGAAGAGAAGATAAAGAATATTCATGAAAGACACCA
The DNA here is from genome assembly GCF_000412655.1 of Myotis brandtii. Taxonomy (NCBI): domain Eukaryota; kingdom Metazoa; phylum Chordata; class Mammalia; order Chiroptera; family Vespertilionidae; genus Myotis; species Myotis brandtii. Next base: position 3,437 of record NW_005371125.1, on the reverse strand, counting down.
TAGGTGACCTCAAATATTTACAACTAGAGGCCGGGTGCACAAAATTTGTGCACAGAGGGGGCGGTCCCTCAGCCCAGCCTGCACCCTCTCCAATCCGGGACCTACAACATTAGGCTTTTCTAGGCAACTTTCCCAGGTTGCACGTGAGGTGTGTATGTGTGTGTTTTTCCTGGATACACTTCATTGATTTTCTCCACTATTCTCTCATATTTAATTCATTTTCTTACAGAGAACCTCAAACCTAGTCAGTACTATAGTACCATCCTAGTTATGAAAAACCCCATGGCAATGGCTGTATTAATCTCTTGGTTTTGTCATAAGGGTGTCTTGGATGTTTCTCTCTAGAACCCTGAGGATCAAGATATTTGAGGTGTGTGTGTGTGTGTGTGTGTGTGTGTGTGTGTGTGTGTGTGTGT
>NW_005371124.1:14633-17242 GCF_000412655.1 Myotis brandtii | reverse complement strand
GTGTGGGCCTGTGAGACAGGGGCTTTGTCTACTCCACTGCCTCCAGAGTGTAGAACGTGCTGACACGTGGCAAACCGCCAGGAGCTGCTTGCTGGAGGCATGGAACAGTCTTTTCCCCATTTCCAAGGGTCACACAAAATGCCACTTTGGCCCTGGCCAGGTTTTCTCAGTGGTTAGAGTGTCATGGGTTCAATTACTGGTCAAGAGCACACACCTCAGTTGCAGCTCCATCTCCCCCCGGGTTGGAGTGTGTAGCTAATCGATGTATCTCTCGCACATCCATGTTTCTCTCTCTCCCTCCCTTCTTTCCTCTCTCTCTATAAATCAATGGAAAATATTCTCGAGTGAAAATTTTTTTTAAAAAAAGCCACATTGACTGGATGAAAATACAAACACACGCCATGAGCCAGCCCCACGGCCTCTGTTCCCAGTGGCACTTTCTGGGCAGATAAAGGATGTGATGGGTCGGTCTTCCCTCCCCAGGAAGCAGAGCTGAGACTGGTGAAGTTCTTGCCTGAGATTCTGGCCCTGCAGAGGGATCTGGTGAAACGATTCCAGAATGTTCCAGAAGCTGAGTACCAGTCCATCAGAGGTTTCATTGACAGTCACAGCTCAGGTAGGCCTCTCCTGTCACAAGAGGTCAGGACACCTGTGTCTGGTGGCTCAAGGGTCACTCCAACGGGGGGTGGGGGCAGTTCTGGGCCCGAGGGCGCTTTTCGCAGGAGGATGGGTTGCCATGAACCCCGGGCAGGGCGAAGGCTTTGCTGCAGCCTCACTCCAGCTCCCCACACTGGGCCGCCATGCTCCCAAGGCAGCAGCACTTGGTGAGCGGGTGTAGGGCGAGCGCAATGTCCTGGCGGGTCTGACCTGCACAGTGGGGGTGTTTGGCAGGGGGCCTGAAGCAGCTGCTCCACAGCCGCATCATGGTGTTTCTGTCCACGTGGAACAAGCTGAGGAGGTCTCTGGAGACTCGCGGTGAGTGCACGCTCCCTTTCAACGCGAAAGGCCACAGGAGGACCCGTCCTCATGGCCCTGCCTGCAGTCCCCTCTCCACACAGCACCACCTGCGTCTGGGTGGAGGGGTCTGGGATGGTGAAACCACACAGCTGGAAAATCCACCCTCTGGCCTGGCCGGCGTGGCTCAGTGGTTGAGCGTCAACCTATGAACCAGGAGGTCACAGTTCAATTCCGGGTCAGGGCACAGGCCGGGGTTGTGGGCTCTGTCCCCAGTGTGGGGCATGCAGGAGGCTGCTGATCAATGATTGATGTGTAAATCTCATTGATATTTACTCTCTTCTCTCCCTTCCTCTCTGAAATCAATAAAAAAGAAAAGACAAAAAATCCACCCTCAGTCCTCTTGGGTCTGTACATGTGCAAACAAAAGGGACTTGGGAGCTCTGGGGACAGTGGCACCTGGAGAACGGGAGGGGGACCTCTGTCCCTGGGCGCTGCTCAGGCTTGGGGTCCCTGCTGCTGCTCCTGCGGGGCCTCCGGCCCTGATGCCCTGCAGGAAGCGGCTCAGAGCAGCTGCTGGAAAACAGCCTGTCCTTTAAAGGGGAGATCAAGCTGCCTGCAGACTACTGCTGTGCCGACCGGGACCTGGACACGGAGTTCGAGGTCATTCTGCCCCGTCGCCAGGGCCTGGGCCTCTGCGCCACAGCCCTGGTCAGCTACCTGATCAGCCTGCACAACGAGATGGTCTATGCGGTGGAGAAGTTCTCCAAGGAGGAGCACAGGTGAGGGCACGCCCGGGGGTCCTGCCCTCTCAGCCCAGGGAGGCGTTTCTGAGCCCTGGGGGCAGGGTCCGCAGGCCAAGTCAGCTCTCTGGCAAAAGCAGGTCCAGCCCCGCCCTCAAGTGTTGCAGGCCTCTGTGCGGTGTCCTCTGCTCCGGCCGGGAGCAGCACGCTGGACCGCCCCGAGCGCCGTCTTCCATCCGCAGCTACTCCGTGGACGCCTCTGAGGTGGCCGACCTGCACGTCATCAGCTACGAGGTAGAGCGGGACCTGCTGCCGCTGATCCTCTCCAACTGCCAGTACCAAGTGGTGGAGGAGCACAGGTGAGGGCACGCCCGGGGGTCCTGCCCTCTCAGCCCAGGGAGGCGTTTCTGAGCCCTGGGGGCAGGGTCCACAGGCCAAGTCAGCTCTCTGGCAAAAGCAGGTCCAGCCCCGCCCTCAAGTGTTGCAGGCCTCTGTGCGGTGTCCTCTGCTCCGGCCGGGAGCAGCACGCTGGACCGCCCCGAGCGCCGTCTTCCATCCGCAGCTACTCCGTGGACGCCTCCGAGGTGACCGACCTGCACGTCATCAGCTACGAGGTGGAGCGGGACCTGATGCCGCTGATCCTCTCCAACTGCCAGTACCACGTGGTGCAGGGCAGCGAGAGCCTGCAGGAGCTGGACCTGGAGCGGATCCAGCGCCAGGTCATCGGCCGCTTCCTCCAGGGCAAACCCAGGCTGAGACTTAGGGGCCTCCCCACGCTGGTGTACAGGCAAGACTGGAACTATGAGCACCTGTTCGCCAGCATCAGAAACAAAATGCCCCAGGTGAGCACTGTGCCTGTCTCACTGGGGGCTCCCTTCACACAGGCCACTCCCACACCGGGCGTTTCCTTCC
>NW_005371124.1:12797-14394 GCF_000412655.1 Myotis brandtii | reverse complement strand
TGGAGCATGGCAGATGGCAGTCTCGTGGTCCCGGTGTCATGGCCATGTGTGCCGATGCGGAAGGCCAGAGAACTCTGTTTGTGGTGGGTGTGTGTTGAGTGTGTGCATGTGTGTGCGTGTTAAATGTATGTGTGGAGTGTGTGTGCATGTGTGTGCATGTTAAATGTATGTGTGGAGTGCGTGTGCATGTGTGTGCATGTTAGATGTATGTGTGGAGTGTTTGTGCATGTGTCTGTGTGCACATCCTCACAAGTGGCTCTGAGGGTCCGGTGAGTCCCCATCTGTGACTGGGAAACAGCCGACACTTAGGAAGCACAGTGCTCCTCCCAGCCTGTGACCTTGGCGGTGGAGGTCAGCAGTCTTACCAGGCCTCCATGCACCCCTGCCCACGGACCCCTGTGCTGCTTCCCATTTGCAGAGCCCCCTCCCCCACTCGGCCACCAGCGCCCTGGGCAGGCAGCTGCAGTCCCACAGCGACACCTGCGAAGCTCTGTCCCTCGTGGAAGTCACGCTGGGGTTTCTGAGCACAGCTGGCGAGGACCCGGACATGGACCTGATGTACCTGCAGCAGGACAAGCTGCGCATGGGCGACCAGACCGAGCAGGTGGTCAAGGTGGGTCTCAAAGGAGACCAGCTCTCCCCCCCCCACATCCTTCCCTCACTTCCTGAGGGCACAGCGAGCAGGTCAGTCTAGCAGGCAAGTCTAGCAGTCCCTCCCCGGCCAGCCCGCCTGGACACAGAACAGACCCTGAGGTTGAGGGTGTGCTGGGAAGGGAAGACTAGGCGCGGCAGCCAGCGCGGCAGGGGTGACCAAGGACAACGCACCTGCCCACTGGTCCTGGCTGGGGCTGACGTGCTGTGTAGGAGCCTCTCACTCAGCACTGGAGCCCATGGTGGAGGGAGAGGAGACACAGGCACCTGAGTGCAGAGCGCTCAGCCACCACCTGCAGGAACCACTTCCTCTCGCAGGCCTTACACCGATGTCAGCTCCAGCACATCATCGCCCTCTGGCAGCTCCTCTCAGCCCACAAGTCTGAGCAGCTGCTGCGCCTGCAGAAAGTAAGTCCCGCCTCCTGATGTCCACTTGACACTTACTTCCCGGGCCTCCCTCACCTGTGCCTCCTTCGCTGCAGGAGCCCTTCAGGGAGATCAGTGCCAAGTACAGAGTGGAACTCAGCCCGGAAAGCGCCAAGCACCTGCGCACGTTCCTGAACCAGAGCTCCCTGGACACCTTCCTCCTGGAGCTCCACGAAATGATCCTCTTGAAACTGAAGAACCCCCAAACCGAGGCCGGCTTCAACCCCGACTGGAGGTACGGTTGGTGCACCTGCCAGCCAGGCACCCTCGCACCATCATTCCTGCGAACCTCCAGTTCCTGTCTTACCTGCAGCTCCCATTGCCAGGGTCCCTGAGGACTGGCTTCGAGGGTGCCAGTCTCTAGTGCAGGGGTGGGGAACATCTGGGCCATGGGCCGTGAAACGCCTGCAAAATCATTTGGTGTGGTCCTGTCAAGGCATTAGGGGTGAGTAAATGTTTGACCAAATATAACAGGCTAATTTTTAAGTTAAGAATTTTGAATGGCCTGTGAATGCTGTTA
>NW_005371124.1:9484-12265 GCF_000412655.1 Myotis brandtii | reverse complement strand
TGTTTATCAGCCATTTGTATATTTCCTCTTAATTATCTCTTGATACCCTTTGATTATTTGGGGAGAGCTGTTTATTTTTTTCTTAGTCTTAAAATATTAGAATTAACCTTTTATCTATTATGTTACAAATGCTCTTTATTAAAATATGTTTTCATTGATTTCAGAGAAGAAGGGAGAGGGAGGGAGAGAGAGAAACATCAATGATGAGAGAGAATCATTGATTGGCTGCTTCCTGCACACCCGCTACTGGGGATCTTGCCCACAACTCCAGCCTGTGCCCTGACCTGGAATCGAACCCTGACCTTGGCATTGAAATTTATGAGGCCAAAGCTGACAGAATTTTTCTATGGAGCCTCCATGGGGACATAGAGTGATAAGGGCCTCCCTGATCCCGAGGCTATAAGATAATCCAGAGAGTTTTCTTCTTGTGCTTCTAGAGTTTTATGTTGTACACTAGGAGCCCAGTGCATGAATTCGTGCACCTTGAAAGTAACTGTGGGCCATGACCCTATGGTGGGTATAGGGGCAGGTCTCAGCCCATCCTCCAGTTCCCCCACCCGGCCCCTCCCACCGTGGCTCCTTGTCCCCTGTCTGCCAGCAGCCCTGCTCCTGCCACCGCCACTTCCACACTCTGACAGTGCTGATCCCGCTTGCAACTGCTCGTGGCGCAGAGCAATTGGTGCAGGCGCCAGCAGCGGGTTCGAGCAGAGGCTGCTGCCCCAATTGCCCCTCAGGAGCAGGGGGAGGTGGAGAAGCCCTGAAGGGCAATCGAGGGCGGCAACCACCTCTCACACCCACTGACGGCGCCAAGAGATGGAACTGGTGCCGGGCGCCTGCAGCGAGTGCGAGTGCGAGTGGGGACAGCGCCAGCATCAGGTGTGAGCAGCGGGCAGGACCACGGAGCATGGGAACAAAGAATTTTCAGTAACAACCAGAGGCTTTCCCCGGTGACAGTGATCAGCACCCCACCTTGGTCTGGCAACCCCGCTCACCTGCTCCACCATCCCACTGCAGCCCATGCCTGCCATGTTCTGTGCACACCCCCTGGTGGTCAGTGCACATCATAGTGACCTGTTGTTTTTGTTCAATTGTTCCGCAGCTCGGTCTGTTTGCTTATTAGGGTTTTATATACAGTATATAGATTATGTTGTAACCAGTTTATTGCTATGTGTGGTGTGTGAGGTAGGGATTTAACTTTGCTGGTTTTCTAAATAGAAGTCAAACCCCAGTCCCCTCACTAACACTGCAAAGTCTCTATTTTCTCCTATTATGCTATGTAGCATATACCTGTATACATTTATATCTTTGGATTTTTTTAACCCTCTCCTGAGAATGTTTATTGATTTTTTTTAGAGAAAGAGAGAGAGGTGAGAGAGAAACATCAATTGGTTGCCTCCATTACACATCCTGATTGGGGATCAAGCCCACAACCTGGGTGTGTACCCTGACCGGGGATCAGACCCGAGACCTTTTGGTGCTTGGGATGACGCTCCAACCAACTGAGCCACACCAGCCAGGGCCATGTCTTTAGATTTTTTAACAAGTCCTTGCTCCCCTGGGTTTTGGGTGTAGGGAAAGGAGCCCATTCCTGGGGAACCTACATGCTTGTTCACACAGAATGGCAGGCTTCCCTTTCTATCCAGCAGGTCACATAGTTAGATGGGCCTCCACCAGGCGCTCCTTCCTGCAGGGCTTGTGCAGTGCATGGGAGGCAGCGGGTGCACACCAGAACCTCCAGCGGGGCTCCTGGTCCCAGGGGATCCACTCGCCTAGGGTGGCCTATGGCTGACCCTCGGCCTTTCTGGTTGAGGGAGAGCTGGTTCTGCCAGTGGCTGGGAGGGGTGCCCTCGGAGGCGTATCCAAGGTTGTCTGGAATACGTTCTAAATGCCATCCCCTGTTCCTTGGTCTTTCAGCCTAAAAGAAACTCTAGTCGGTTACATGGAGACTAAAGATGGTGACATTCCCCCCGAGATGGAGTCTCTCTTCCCGGAGGAGATACTGCTCTGCCACTGCGTCTCCGCATGGAAAACAGCAGCCATGCTGAAATGGGCACGACAGACGAGATAAAGCCACTCCCTGTGCATCACTCTACTCCTCCCCCCGCCCATGGCTGGTGCTGGGACTAGGCCTCAGGACCTGAGCCCCACGCTCTCCGGGTGGTGACCACTGGTCCCTGGAGGTGGGAGGGAGCAGGACACGGGCCTCACGTTCCAGGGGAGCAGATGGGAACAGTCTGTCTCGGGCCGCTAGGCTCCTGATGGTCACATCCCCAGCCACCAGGCCCCTTCCTCTGACTACATGTCAGAGCGGAGGAAATGGGGTTACACATTTTTGCTTTTTTTTTTCTAATATGCTTTGCACTCGTGGAAGAGAATCTGGCTTCCTTCCTTCCTCCTTTCCTTTACATGCTGAGTATTGTACACATCTCCTAGGTTCCCAAGAACATGAAAAAGTGCCAGACTCTCGTTTGCATTCTCACAAGTCAGGACGTCCTGGGAGTCACAGACCTTGGAGTCAAACCAACAAGACCTGGTGCCCCGGCCCTGTAGGGAGAGCTCAGGAGATTTATCTCAGTGCTGCGGCAGATGCAATGGCGTGAGTACGCTCCGCCTGCACAAGCTTCCTCGGCACACCAGGAAGTGGCATCGCCCGCCTGAGCTGACCTCCTAGAGCCCCTACATAGTACCCTGATCTTTCCTACTATTGGTTGCCCTATGGATGTTGTAAACTTCTGATTGGTCTGGAATGTTATATATGTTGCTGCACTCACACAATAAACT
>NW_005371124.1:3860-6920 GCF_000412655.1 Myotis brandtii | reverse complement strand
CCTCATCCAGGGGTGCTCATGCCTGTCAGCGCCAACAGCCTACAATCCCCGCTGTCCAAGTGTCTGACTGCTCTGTGGACTTACACTGTGATGGAGCGGAACTGGTCTCATTGCCATAGAACGGGACGGTATGGGCTGATAGCAGTAGCCCTAACCTCCTTAAGTGGACTCTAGATAATGGGACTGCCCCGGGACAAGGGTGGATATACCTAGCACCTCATGCAATAATACCCGAGTGAAACCCGTTGAGTTTAGTTTCTTAAGTGATGCCCTCAGCCTCCTGGTTTCCTGGTTAAACCCAGCCAACCTCCTCATTTGGGGAGTCATGATAGTGGGATTCGTCATAGGAATAGTATTGTTTATACAGTACCCTGATCTTTCCTACTATTGGTTGCCCTATGGATGTTGTAAACTTCTGATTGGTCTGGAATGTTATATATGTTGCTGCACTCACACAATAAAGTTGGATCTGCGTCACTGAACCGGTCCCCGGAGTCGGGCATGCTTTGTTAGGACTCCGTCGGCCTCACCCCCGCGGGACCCCCTGCTTCACGGCCCCTGACACACTAGGGGGTCTGAGCACTGGACTCAGAACCCCGGACAATCTCAGGGTCTCAGTTTCCTCTTCTGTCAAAGGAAGGAACTGGACTGGTTGCCGAGCTTCCTCCCAAGTCTAAGCTTTTGAAATTGGGAATGAATGTGTGTCAGTGCAGACTTGGGTCTGGGCTCAGCCTGGCATTGCTGAGGGGAGTGTTTGACTGGCATTCTGCTCCATAAACGGGATCCCGGTGTGACCTCGATGTCCCCGCACCTACAGTGTCCACTGAGGCATAAAAACAGACTCAAGAGAGAACACAAGACCGTGAAGTTTCTGGAAAAGGATCCAGAGAACCATGGTCCCAGCCCTGCCCTCAAGCTGCCTTCTAACTGGAAGTGAGATGTTTAGGGGCCTCTCTGGACTAATTCTCACTCCTGGGTGCCGGGCACTGACAACCACGAAGAAACAACTTAGGGAAAAGGCCTTCCGTGCACATTCTAAGTGAGTGAATGACTCATCAACTTGAAGTTGGGCCCATGGGTGATGAGAGCTACAGAAACAAGAGCTGGGGTACATGCCCTCACCTCAGCCCCAAGGGAGCTTCAGATGGCCCCGCGCTTGAGGTCACTGTCCTGATTTCTCTCCCTCGCACTTGGTGAGCAGAGTACAGTGACCCCGTCCCGCCCACATTCACCTGAGAGTATCTGCCTGTACTCAGTCTTCCAATCCTGCAATCATTCCCAATTATGCAAAGGCACCCCCACCAATGTCTGCACCCTGAGTGTCACTTAATTGCCCTTGAATCATGGAAGGGGGTTGCTTGGAACTCCTTGGATACCTCAGAGCTGGGATGGTGCCCCAGGCCATCAGTGCCACTCTGGCTCCTCAAGGTGCCACATAGGAGCTGAAGACCCTTTCAGGGGATGGGTGAGGGGGATTGGGAATGTTCACCCCACCTTTATGAAGGTTTTTTAATTAAGATTTTTTGTGTACACTATGCTTTCAACGCCTTAAATGCCATTGTCCAACATTATCTTGTTTGTATAAAAATACACTGGCCTAGCACACACAAATGCAAATTTTGTTGCAGCAGTTACACCTGTTTAATAAACCTGAGTCTTGATCAAGCTAGAGAATCCTTCTCTGAGGGGCAGAGCTTCTATTTATGGCCGTTCACCCTGCGCTGGCTCAGGGACAGTTTTGCTCGCTTGTGGAATGTTCCTGTAGAGCTGTCCATCATGGGGGAAGACGTGCACCTGGTTCAGAGCACGAGGGGAAACTTCTCCGGGCAGAGTGACAGCAGAGCTCAGAGCCTTGGAGTCTAATGCCACTCCCCAAAAGCAGCAGCCTCTGCCTCAGAGGGCACCCTCCACCCCTGGCCTGGACGGGAGCCAAGGCCCAGCTATCCCAGCCTGAGCTGGGGGGTTGTGGGGTGGGGGGATCACTAATAGAAGGAAATAAAGAATGTGAGAAAGATCTCAAGCTTCCGGCTGCCCACTTATGTTTGACTGGAAAAATGCCACTTTAGGGAGAAGTTTCATTTTTCTCTTCCAATTAGAAAAGCCTCCTCTGGGGACAGCCTGGGGTCTGGAACTACAATGTCACTGTAAGAACATTTAAACCTCTGAAGAATGTTAGTGAGTTTAGAGCCAAACTTGAGCCAAACTGTCAATTGTCAGGAAGCAGAACCTCAATATATGAGGATAATGCTCTGGAGAATGGCAATTTTTTACATTATTTTATACATTACAATCAAAAGAGAAGATATAAGGGGGTTATGTGAAATCCATTGGTGATAGGTTAGGGAGGTGGGAGAAAGCAAAGTGGGGAAACCTCTGGGATTGGATAAAAAGTAAATGATAGACACCTGCTTCTTTTACACAGGTGGGTGCAGAATAGTTAGCAGTCAGCAATTAATAATAATGAGGGTATTTGTGGTCTTCGCAGAGTGGTGCCTATGCTTTGAGGAGGTCCGGAGAAAGGAAAATTAATTTGACATTCCAACAATATGTTATCATAGATGCAAAAGACAGTAGGCTCAGTTAAGGTGAAGATTGACCTTTGTCAGGGTAGATACCGGCCTAGGACGTGACTACCCACCATAACTGCTTTTAGGTAAAGTTTTAATTTCAGACCATCCTTCATGGTTACTTTAGGTCTCTGAGTTTGCAAGGCCACCACGCAGCCCTCCCTGGAGCTGTCATGTTAGCACAACAGCAGGCTCACCCAGAAATCCATGCCTGCACCACTGCCAGTCCTCTGATTCCTCCTCACCTTCTGCTCTCTCATTCCGTTGTCTGGGCATCTCCCTGCTGCACAGCCCTTCTGCTTTTGGCCCAGGCAGAAACAGTCTTGAGGTTGGTGGGGTCTTACCTTCAAATCTTCACAACTCATCCCTGTGCCCTTCTCTGTAAGACCTTACCTCCTTGGGCATGCCAGCCATGTATCTTTCCTCACGGGTTATGGGATTTTATCAGTTAATTGACAGCCATGAGCTATTTCTTCTCTCCCCATCTCACCGC
>NW_005371124.1:0-794 GCF_000412655.1 Myotis brandtii | reverse complement strand
CTTTGCTCCTGGGAGTTTAGTTGTTTTAATGTATTAGAATTCTTTATTCTTAGAAACCTTAATCTTTTAATGATTACCAAAAGTGAACAATCAGCATTTTTAGATTAATATTTATGACCTAGACCTTCTGTGATAAAACTAAGAACAGGTATCGATCTAATTTAGCCTTGGAAGGGTTAAAAAGAATAAACCAGGACAGAGAAAGATTAATTGTGCTCACAGAAAACTTGTGACCTTGAAGTTAGTTGATAAGGCACCTGCTGGTAAGCTACAGACGAGACTCCTACGCCTGCAGAGCGGTCTGCAGCCAGTAAAATAACTGCCAACACCCCTCCCCAACCCCATCTCTCAGCCCAGGCCCGTTGCTTTCCCTCACAGCCTTCTAACTTCTGCAACTTTTTTCTAATGTCTGGGGCCGACTGGGACATGAACGCTACGTTAATGGCCCACCTATTCTCTGGAGCATCGGGGTCTACGGGTGTATAGATCCGATATGCCTCGCACAACTTCTCCAGGAACACAGCTGGGCTCTTGTTCAGCCCTTGAGTGGTCTCAGTCACCTTTGAGAGGTTAGTGGGCTTCCGAGCCGCTGCCCGGATGCCCCACAATAGAGTCTGGCAGTACTGGTCCAAGGCCTCCCTCCCTCTCTGTTCATTCACTCCCCAATCTGGTCTGGAGCTGGGGAATAGCGCCTCGATCCCCCTTGCATCCCCAGAGGGCTGCCCATCTGACCCGAGGACCAATTTCCTTCCCTCCTCCTTCACCCTCTCTCTCTCCTCTGAGGTGAAGAGGGT
>NW_005371123.1:0-512 GCF_000412655.1 Myotis brandtii | reverse complement strand
AAAAAAAAAAGAGCCCAGCAAGCATGGCTCAGTGGTTGAGTGTCACATATGAACCGGGAGGTCACGGTTCAATTTCCGGTCAGGGCACTTATTTGTACTAATCTCAAATATCTGAATGCCCACCCAGATGTTATGCTAGACAGTGAGTATATACAGTGGTGAGTAAACCATAATCCTGGACCTCAGTGAGTTCATTACCATATAGCAATGAAAGACAAATCACTGAACAACTAAAGTAAAATGTGGAGGAAACCTAAAAAGATGAGTATAGAATGCTATGATAGCATATAACAAAGGAGCATTAAGACCTAACAGGGCCATTATACTTCACCTGGCGCTTACCTGGTATATATAAAACTCAAAAAGCAGTCCTGCGGCCACTAAGCAGATAAGACAAATACATTTCCTCAATTCTAAAATGCCTTAATATTACACTAAAATTTAAACCAAATTCATTCAATATTTACTGGACATGTCTAGCCAGTGTTAGGGACTAATGACTGAATGAGGAG
>NW_005371122.1:776-1020 GCF_000412655.1 Myotis brandtii | reverse complement strand
CTGCCTGATTGCCCCTAAGTGCCTCTGCCTGCCTGATTTCCCCTAACTTCCGTCCCCTGCTGACCTGATCTCACCCCCAGCTGCCTCTGCCTGCCTGATCACCCCTAACTGCCCTGCCTTGCTGGTCTGATCTCGCCCTCAACTATCCTCACCTGCCCTCCTGATCTTGCCCCCAACTGCCCTCCCCTGCCAGCTTGATCTCGTCCCTAACTGCTCTCCCCTGCTGGCCTGATCTCCCCCCAAT
>NW_005371122.1:0-223 GCF_000412655.1 Myotis brandtii | reverse complement strand
CGCATGTGGCTCGTGAGCTGCAGTTTGCCAACCACTGCCCTAGGCAGTTAGTGCTGGGTCTGGGCACCGGTAGCAGCCCCAGTCAGTGCTGGGTCACCACAGCAACCCAGCACTGACTTCCGGTCTGGTCCTTCTCTAATGGTAGTTGCATCCTGGCTCTTTATTATATAGCCTAGAGGCCCATGACATGAAGAGATTCGTGCAATAGGCCTTCCTTCCTCTG
>NW_005371121.1:0-734 GCF_000412655.1 Myotis brandtii | reverse complement strand
AGAGAGACTCGCTCCCGGGATGATCAGACGTTATCTGTGCTCACCACGCTTGGAAAGACACCAGGCTAAACAAAGTAAACGCAGTTTCGCCGGCCGGCGTGACTCAGGGGTTGAGCGTAGACCTGTGAACCAGGAGGTCACGGTTCCATTCCCGGTCAAGGGCACAGGCCCGGGTTGCGGGCTCCATCCCCAGCGTGCAGGAGGCAGCTGATCAGTGATTCTCTCTCATCATTGATGTTTCTCTCTTCCTCTCTGAAACCAATAAAAATATATTGAAACAGACACACACACACACACATACACACACAATTCTTATTTTGGTGTGTGGATGGGGGTGAGTAGGACCTGGCAATTGTCAACTGAGCAGTAATTTTTTTTTTATAGGAGATTTATAGATAAGACAACTTGGAAATCCAAAGGCAACACAGTTTCTTTTATGTTGATTAATATTCATCTTCACCCAAGAGCAGAAGTTCAGTGTAATATATATCCCTGCTCAGAGAGGAGTGCGGAGCTCCGTGAACCTCCGCGGTGATGCCCATTGGGGTGATAGGGCCTGGAGATGGATGTATTTATTTACTTACTTATTTATTTTGGTAATCCTCCCCCGAGGATATTTTCCCATTGATTTTTAGGGAGAGTGGAAGAGAGAGGGAAAGAAAGAGAGAGACATCGATGTGAGAGAAACACATCGAAGGGTTGCCTCCTGCATGAGCCCCAACCAGAGCCTGGGC
>NW_005371120.1:0-466 GCF_000412655.1 Myotis brandtii | reverse complement strand
GGGCATATGGGCAAAGGTCCCAAAGATTTCAGGCCACTTGGCCTGGCCTGCCACAACTGAAGGCTGGCAGGAGAACCTAAATAGAACCTGGAGAACCTAGGGACAGAACCTAGGGACAGAACCTAGAGACAGAACCTAGCGAGAGAACCTGGCTGAAGAACCTAGAGACAGAACCTAGAGACAGAACCTAGAGAGAGACAGAACCTAAAAACAGAACCTAGAGACAGAACCTAGAGACAGAACCTGGATAGAACATGGCAAGAGAACCTGACTAGAACCTGGTGACCGAACCTAGCTGGAGAACCTGGAGAACCTGGCTGGAGAACCTAGCGAGAGAACATGGCAAAAGATCCTGGCCAGAACTTGGCCAGAACTTGGCTGGAGCTCCTAGCCAGAACTTCGCTGGAGATCCTGATCAGAACTTCGCCAGAGATCCTAACCAGAACTTGGCTGGAGATCCTAACCA
>NW_005371119.1:0-1905 GCF_000412655.1 Myotis brandtii | reverse complement strand
GACAGGGGTGAATCATATATAGGCATTCATTACAATAGTGTGGGCAATATGGGGGAGTGGCCGGTCACCCACAAAAACTTGCTCTGCAGCCCCCATAAGCCAACTGCTTATACTGAGTGAAAGGATAGAAGATTATGTGGGAAGTAGCCAAAGGCTCTGCCAAAGCGGCAGGTGACAGGGACCAGAGGGCTGGGACCTTCAAGGGCTGGTGGGCTGGTTCCTTCAGGAAAGTTGTTCATCTCCAGGATGATAGGCAGCTCCAAATGGGGAGGAGGGGCTGCACTTCCAGGTGAGCTCCCAGGTCCCAGTGCGGCTGCCAGCCAGGCTAGAAGGTGCCTTCTTCAATCAGAATAAACAATCACAGTGAACAGAGCAGAATGACTATGTCATACAATTCTAGCCGGTTCCCCCACATTCTATTCCTGCCCCTATAAAAACTCGAACCTCTACAGGTGAGGAGGCAGGAGAGCTGGGCTGGACACTGTGCCTGCAGCTTCTGTCTCAAACCTGCTGCCACTCTCATAAGCACACAGCTGCCTCCAAAAACCACACATTTCACTCAACTTCCTGCTGTTCCTGTGCAAAAGCCCTGTTTTCCCAGCCCCTAAAAGTGGGAGAATTTCCATCATTTTCACATGGGGCCTGGCTGGTGGGGCTCAGTGGTTGGCGCATCAGTGCCCACACCAAGGGATGCGAACTCTTTAGAACTAACTCATCCTGCCCAGGTGGCAGGATTTAAATAATTGTGTGAACTTCCCACTCCACACAGAGAAAACACGTATATGAATGTATGTTGTTAATGAAGAAAAGAGAATATTTTAGTATAAGAAGTGTCCTAATGTGTAGAGAATATTTTATAAGATTTTTGGAGCCAAACTGATGAGAACTGTGGGGGAGCAAGACCTCCAATGCCCTGGAGAATAACCATTTGCAGCTGTTGTGCATTTGCAGCTGTGTTTGTGCATTTGAAGTTCAGGAGGGAAGGTGAGGAGTGACATGGAGGTGGGAGACAGCAAGGCGGGGACTGGATGACAGGATTGTGAACAGGAGGTTCTCTCTCTCTCTCTCTCTCTCTCTCTTCTAATCTTTATTGTTGAAAGTATTGCATAGGTCCCCCTTCTCCTGATCATCCTCTCCCTCTCACTCCCATTCCCTCCCCAGGCCTCCACCACCCCATTGTCTGTCTCCATGCCTTAGTCATATATGCAGACAAGTTCATAGGTCGATCTCTTCCCACCCATCCTCCCCTGCCTTCCCTCTGAGGTTCCATGGTCTGTTCATGCTTATATGTCTCTGGATCTATTTTTGTTCATCAGTTTATTTGGTCCATTAGCAAGGCAGACTGGTGCAGCCATTATGGAAAACAGTACAGAGTTTCATCACAAAATTAAAAATGGAACTCCTATTTGACCCAGTGATCCCACTTCTAGGAAACATCCGAAGAAACCCAAAACACTCATCAGAAAGATGCATGCACCCCTATACTCATAGCAGTGCAATTTAAAACAGCTAAGTTTTGGAAACAGCCTAAGTGCTCACCAGCTTACAACTGGATAAAAAAAACTGTGGTACATCTACCCCATGGAATCCTATGCAGCCGTGAAAAAGAAAGAGCGCTTACCATTTGCAACAGCAGGGGTACGTCCAATAAGGGGTTAATCTCCAAAATGTATAGTGAATCATACAACTTAACAAAGGAAAGACAACAACACAATTGAAAAATGGGCAAAGGACTTCATAGGAAAGTCTCCAGAGTGGACACACAGATGGCCAAGAAGTGCTCTCCTGAGGGTGGTTATGCTGATGTCATTGTGTGTTAGCCCAGATGCACAGGAACAATGGACGGAGTGCTATAGGCAAAGATGGGTGACCATATTCAGTGGGAGTCTGAGGGTCCAAGTCCTA
>NW_005371118.1:6696-7199 GCF_000412655.1 Myotis brandtii | reverse complement strand
GCTGGCAGAAATTTGGGGTCCAGGGACCTTGGAGTTGTTCGGTCTCAGTCTTGGGCAGCTGCACAGGCAAACCTTTCCTTTGGCAGAAGTGGACCCGAGATCAGGGCGCTGGAGTCAGAAATGTGGTGGGGAGACTTTCCTGGTGGCTACAGCAGTCCCCATAGGCTGCACACAGCATCTGGCCCTGGTCAGAACAGCGGCAGGAATAGGGGCCGCAGAGCGCAGGGGGCAGCAACACACAGGAGCCAGGAGGTGTGAGGCCCAATGTTGGCTCTTTTCCCACCCACTGGGCCTAGCAGCACCAGCAGGTGGGCCATGATGTGCAGTGAGGCACTGGGCTGCAGATGGGAGGGGAAGCGATCCAGGAGGGCAAGGCCCCACGCCAGACAGAGCCCTGAGCAGCGTGGGCAGGGCCAGAGCTGGAAACCCTGGTGGGGTGGGTAGGGCTAGAGCCCCACACCTTTTCGGCCTTGGCCTTGGAATTCAGAGGTCAGCCCCACTTC
>NW_005371118.1:4481-6192 GCF_000412655.1 Myotis brandtii | reverse complement strand
AACATGATCACCAGCAGCAAACAGCCCAAACTGTGGGAAGATGCCTCTGCCCCACTTCTGCCTTCAAAATATTGTGCAAGTGCATCCAATCAGCAGAAACAAATTCATATCCAGAAACCTAGCTGCAAAGGAGTTTGGGCTATTTCAGACTTTTGTCTAGGAGTGAGATCTTGCCAATGTACCTCATGTGCCTGGTATTGATAAAAATGGGGCCTGGCTGGTGGAGCTCAGTGGTTGAGCACCGATCTATGAACCAGGAGGTCACAGTATGATTCCTGGTCAAATTTTGGGCTTGATCCTCAGTAGAGGCATGCAGAAGGCAGCTGATCAATTATTCTCATCATTGATGTTTCTATCTATCTCTCCTTCTCCCTTCCTCTGAAATCAATAAATATTTTTTTTAAATGTGGTCATGCTGTATATATGTGTTATAACAAGTTTTTCACTTCATAGATCACTAATGTCTTTCCTGTTAAAACCATACTTAGAGAACATTATTTATCATTCATTTTCATTGATCTCAGAGAGAAGAAGGGAGAGGAAGAGAAACATTGTTCCATTGTTTCCTGCACTCACTGCACTGGGTATTGAATCTGCAACCTGGGCATGTGTCCTGACTAGCAATTGATCCACCACTTTCTGGTGTATGAGACGATGCTATGCTGGTACCCTGACCCCAAATTCCAGCCTCCACAACTGTGAGAAAAATACATTTCTATTGTTTAAGCCACACAAATTTATGATATTTTGTTATGGCTGTCTGAGCTGACTAATCTATACTAATAAAAGGGTTATATGCTAATTATACCGGATCAACCAGACATCTTCTGGTCATGCTTCCAGACAAAGCCACGGTGGCGGGGGCCAAGGCAGAGGTGGTTAGGGGTGATCAGACTGGCAGGGGGGCAGTTAGGGGTGATTAGGCTGGCAGGGGAGAGCAGTTAGGGGCGATCAGGCAGGCATGCAGGTGAGCAGCTAGGAGCCAGCAGTCCTGGATTGCAAGAGGGATGTCCGATGGGTCCCAGATTGGAGAGGGTGCAGGCTGGGCTGAGGGACCCCCCCACCCCTGTACACGAATTTCGTGCACCAGGCCTCTCGTATATAAATAAATAAATAGAAACTTCTAGTTTCGGACAAGAGAGGAAGGAAGAAGGCAGTGAGTACCAGGCAGATTGGTCCCACCTGCTTGCAGCCAAGACCTGTGGAGACAAACACAAGCAGAGGAGCAATGGATTTCTTGGAGCTTCAACATGGCGCTAAATGCCAAAGACAGTGCATGACAGTGGTCAGAACCTAACTACTTAACAGGAAGCCCCAGAATTGGCAGACAGAACAGAAGACTGGGGTCCTAAACCAGCCCCTATGGGGCATTAAAAGACGGCTGAAGCTAATGACACTTCACTTTCTACTTTTTTTTTAGTATTATTTTTTATTGTAATTTTTTCTCCCCTTTTCCACCTTTTTCTCCCTTGCTTCTCCCTTTTCATCCTGTTTTTCTTCTCCTTTTTTTCTTTTCCCCACTTTACCTTTTCTCTTTCCTCTCTTTTTACACCTTGTTAAAAATTGATCTTCTTTATCTGCTTTATTGATGTGTTATTATTTTTTTAATTTAATTTTGTTTTATTTCTTAAAGTATTACAAAAAGTATTTTTTTTAATTTATTAAATCTTTATTGTTTAGATTACATTTGTTCCTCTTTCCCCCCCCTTTA
>NW_005371118.1:1565-2693 GCF_000412655.1 Myotis brandtii | reverse complement strand
CTCCCAGTGTCTTGTGTCCATTGGTTATTCTTATATGCATGCATACAAGTCCTTCGGTTGATCCCCTACCCCCCCCAACCCTCCCCAGGCTTCCCACTGGAGTTTGACAGTCTGCTCAATGCTGCTCTGCCTCTGTATCCATTTTTGTTCATCAGTCTATAATGGTCCTTATTATCCATAAATAGTGAGATCATGTGGTATTTTTCTCGTCTTCCCAGGGGCCGTCTCAGTCTCACAGGGGCCATCTCAGCCTCACAGGGGCTGTCTCAGCCTCACAGGGGCCGTTTCAACCTCACTGGGGCCGTTTCAACATCACTGGGGCCGTTTCAACCTCACCGGTGCCATTGCAACCTCACCAGGACCGTCTCAACCTCACTGGGGACGTCTCAACCCCACCGGGGCTGTCTCAACCCCACCAGGGCCGTCTCAACCTCACAGGGGCCGTCCCAGCCTCACCAGGGCCGTTTCAGCCGAACCGGGGCTGTCTCGGCCTCACGGGGGCCGTCTCAGCAACACGAAGTTTGGCATTCTGTCTTTTGTTGGATGACTCCTTGCTGGACAAAATCTCCAGGCATTCTTGGTGGCTGAATATCTGGTATGCTTGCTTGGATTTCGTTTTCTACTAAGTGCACAGACTACTTGTCTGCTGTCTCCCAGCGTCCCATGTGAGACTGGATCTGGTGGACCTGTTTGTGCGTTTGCTGGTACAGCAGTTCCACATCACCGGCCCAGCCGGGTCTGGCTCCAGCTTCCTCCAAACCTGATTCTGCTTCTTGAGTGTGTCCCTTATGTATGCGAGGAGTTGAAATCTGCTGTTTGTTGGGTTGGGCTGCAAAAGCACAGGTGGTTCCTTTTGTGCCACTGGCACAGCTTGGGCGGGGATGTAAATTGAGTAGGGCGGGATCTCTGGGAATCACCAGGGCGGAGCAAGGGGCAATGGTGTCTTCACGACTCTGCGTCTCCGCATCCCCAAGTGCCGGCAAGCAGCTCCACGAGACAGCCACCCTCGCTCTCCGGCCCGTTGCAAAGCCATCCGGCCTCTCCCCGTAGGGGTCTGGGACCTCAGAATCCCGCCCCAAACAAGCTCAGTGGATTCGAGAGTTTGTAACCCCTTCCGATTGAAAAAAA
>NW_005371118.1:0-1527 GCF_000412655.1 Myotis brandtii | reverse complement strand
GTTCTTGGAGCCTCTGCACAACCTACTCAGTCTCAATGCTCTTCTTTCTTTCCTTCCAGTTGTAGAGCTTCCACTGGGCCAGCTTTCCCATGGTTCTGAATGATAGCTGTTTGTCTTATAGTTGGTAGTCTCGGTGTTGTTGTGGGAGGCAGCACGCACAGGTCTGTACCTTACGCTGCCATCTTGGTTCTCCTGATGTGTTATTATTATTGTAGTCTTGGTTGGCTTATTCATATATAAAATTTCCTCTTCTCTGCTTTTACCCCATTTCTTCTTCTCTTTTCTCTTTCTTTGCTACTCAATTTTTTTCCTTTCCTCTCTTGCTCTTTTCTTCTCCTAATTTTCTAATTAGTTTCACTTCCTAAATTCAGGCCTATCTACTCTCTCCTCTATTCTCCTTTTCAAAAAAATAATAAATATATATATATATTTTTTCCTTCTTATCCAGTCATTCTCTTTCTCCCTCTTTTATACTAAACCATGGTCCTTGCTTTATTCATCCAATTCCTTAACCTTATTTTCTGTATTTAAGCTCTGCCTCTACAGATTCTCTCTCCACCCCCTTTTTCTGGGTATTTTTTTGTTTGCATTTTTTAGTTTGTTTGTTTTGTTGTTTCATCCCCATATTCTTTCTTTATTTTCTTTTCTTGTTATCTTTTCTCACTATCATGTTTGTTTTCTTTCTCCTAATTCTCTTTCCTCTGGTGGTCACTTTTATTGAGGTTATAGGTGTCTTGTGTATATTCATGTTGTGTTCCTTTTGTGTCATGTCTTATCATGTTGTATTTTGTTCTGTTCAGTAAGCACCTCCAAAATAGTTAGCACAACATCATAGAGAATGAGCCACACAACCAGACAGCCTGAGGGGAGACTCCATTCACAAACAAGAAAATAACATTCAAGACCCAACTACACCAAAAGAACCCAAATATCTTAAGTAGGGAGCATCCCTAGAATACCCAGCCCCAAAGACCTGAGAGACTGCACCACTAGGTCCCACAAAACATCTACTACATAAGGCAAATTCAAAAAATCTGGGTGCCATAGCAGTTTGATCTGATATATAGAAACTAATCACAAAGGAACAGCAAAAGTAGGGAGACAAAGAAACAACCCACATATGATAGAAAAGGAGGAATCACCAGAAAAGGAATTAAATGAAAGGGAGGCTAGCAATTTGTCACAGAAATAATTCAGAGTAATGGTTATACAGATGCTCAAAAGGTTGGATGAGAAATTCATCAACATCTGTAAAAATCAAGAGGAAATGAAGAATGACATAAATGCAATAGAGAACACAATGGAGGGTTTCAACAGTAGACTAGAAGCTGAGGACCAAATCAGTGAGTTAGAAAACAAGATAGAAAAAAATACCCAGCAGAGCAGCAACTGGAAAAAAAATGTACAAAACAGGAGGAGAGTCTAAGAGAGCTGTGGGGACAACACAAAATGAAACAACATCCACATAATAGGGGCATCAGAAAGAGAGGAAGGTGAGCAAGGAATAGAAAACCTGTTTCAATAAGT
>NW_005371117.1:0-756 GCF_000412655.1 Myotis brandtii | reverse complement strand
GGAAGTTCATAGCTCTACAGGCCTACCTCAAAAAAAAGAAAGAAATGGTAATAATTGTTCTAACCCTGTAAATGACATAGAGACCAAAAAATAATAATTATACAAGAGATCAACAAAACCAAGAGCTGGTTCTTTGAAAGGTTAAACAAGATTGATGAACCTCTAGACAGGCTCACCAAGAATCAAAGAGAGAGGCCCCAAATAAACAAAATTAGAAATGATAGTGGTGAAGAATCACCCGATCCCACAGGAATACAAACGATTATGAAAAAATACTTCAAACAACTCTATTCCAACAAACTGGATAACTGATGAAATGGACATATTCTTAGAAAAATACAAGCTCCCAAAACTCAATCAGGAAGAATCAAAAAAACCTGAATACACCAATAACTACAGAAGAAATTAAAGCAGTAATCAAAAATCTTGCAGCAAATGAAAGCTTTGGTCTGGATGGTTTTACAGGGGAGTTCTACCAACCATTCAAAGAAGAACTAAAACCTACCCTCCTCAGACTATTCCAAAAAAATTCAAGAGGAAGGCACACTTCCAAGCTCTTTCTATGAAGCCACCATCACCCTAATTCCAAAACCAGATGAAGACACCACAAAAAAAGAGAACTACAGCCCAATGTCCTTAATGAACATAGATGCTAAAATCCTCAACAAAATTCTAGCAAGTAAGATCCAGTATTATATTAGAATGATCATACACCATGGCCGAGTAGGATTTATCCCTGGAATGCAAGGATGGTAC
>NW_005371116.1:0-613 GCF_000412655.1 Myotis brandtii | reverse complement strand
CGTCTTCATAGATGAAAATGTTTTACTCAGTACCATAGGTTAAAAAAGGACTAGGAAATTTAATTGTTTTTGTAAATAAAAATGTTATAATTATTGAAAAACAACACCTAAAGTGCATTATTATGATTTAAATAATGTGCACTTTGCCCAAAATCATGCAGTCCCTGACGTATGTCTTAGAGATTTCTATTCGGTACGCAATGTGTTAATGCTGAGAAATGTGGGCTTTTTGTTGAGAAAAGAGAATGTTTTGTCACTTTAAGTGATCACAGAGACCCAGGCCAAAGTCAGCGGGGCAGTCGGCAAGTTCCAGGACAAGACAAGGTATGATGGGTCACTCGACCTGCCTCCTAAGTACCTAAGTGATCATAAGCTGCCTGGCATGTAGAAATAAGTGGGGTAAATGCTATATTTCATTTCCTTGTAATCTGCTATCTTCTGCTTCTGTGATTTGATTTTTTAATCTTTAAAACTAGAGGCCAGGTGCACAGATTCGGATCTCCGACATTCCCCGAGGAGTCCCAGATTGCTAGAGGGTGCAGGCCTGACCAAGGGACCCCACTGGTACACGATTGGGCCAGGGAGGGATTGTGGGAGGGCTCCAGGGCGTGTC
>NW_005371115.1:293360-299749 GCF_000412655.1 Myotis brandtii | reverse complement strand
TGCTTAAGCTTTATCTTTCCCCCCAAAGATAAAGGTTACAGCCCAAGCTGATAAAGCAAATGAAGGACAGAACCAGAACTTGAACTCAGTCCTGCGACTCCAGCCCCCCACCCCCACCCCACACACACACACACACACACTTTTCCACTCCATCACAGGACTTGAATCTAGAATTCTCTCCTTGGAATGGAAGGACAGTTTGGCTGTTATTTCATCTTCTACCTCTTTCTATGAGAGAAGCCAACAGAGCAGCAGTGGGAAAGTTTGGACCTTTCTTTGGGGAATGGCAGTATTTTAATTTCAAGCAGAAGGTGGGAGGGAGGGGGCTCCCCTAACCTGGGTGGGGCTGTGCACCTTCTGCTTTTGCCAGAGGGCTGGAAGCACTTACGCCAGGACTCCGCACGGAGCCTCACTCTTATTCCCTTTCTCTCCTTTCAAATACTGAGAACCAATTTACCTGAGTGAGTGCTGACAGGAGCATGTCATCCCTGTGACTTACTCGTTTTAATTGGAGGGAAGAGGTGTGCACACTAGCAGTGCTGGAGGCCCAAGGAGACGCGCAGAACTCCACTTGGGGAAATCCGAAAGACATGGCTCATGGAGGCACAGCCACTCTGGGCACTTCACAAATGAATGGGGTGTTTTCTTCCTGTTCCTGCTACACCGAGCATGCAAATGCCAGAACCAAGACTGTATAACACAGATAAAACGATTCCCATCGCAAGAGGAAGAAACCCACCCCATACCAAAGATTGGACCAGAGGGCATGCAGAGGGGGAGAAAAGATAGTTCCGATGCGCAATAACAGGGCAAGTCCACATTTTCTGAACACAAAATGTACCAGGCACGGCATATGCAGTATCTCATTTCATCCTCACAACAGCGCTGCAAGGTAGAAGTTGGGTGCTTTCATCTGAATCTGCTGATGAGGAGGAATGTAAGATCACACCGATATTATTAGTGAAGGTTGAATTCAAGTGCATGTATTTCTCATACAGTGTCTGTGGCTTAACCATTCAGCTACAAGGTCAGTTACATTAAGATAGGTATTTGAGAGGGGTAGCAATTTAGAGAGGAGTTTTAGCGGGGTTTAGGAGTGGCTCAGGGAATGCACATTGGGGTCCCCAGCCTTTGGGGACCAGTCGTCTTCCATTTTAGCACAGGTCTCCAAAATCCATTAAGCAAATTTCACAGATGGAGGGATGGGAAGATCCCACAAGAAGTTGACTGTGGGGAAGTAACAGTTAAGCCTCCTCTCTGTCAAGTTGAAGGCTCCTAAGTGGGAAGAATTATCAGGGTCACATCTGGCACCGCAAAACCTTAGTGTGAATTCAAAAGTGACACCTCTTGTGGGTGGATGAATTACGAAAGTGTGCCCCTTCTGGGAGGCCCCTTCCGCAACGATGATATCTGCAAGAGGGCTGCCTGCCTGGCTGGCCACTGGCGGGTCAGATTTCAGCCCCCTTCTTGCCTGCGGCCAAGCAAGAAAGTTGCAGCAGACCCTGTAAGAGGGGAGCTTGTTTCCCCACCCAGCATGCTTTGCACTTGTCCAGCCCAAGTCACTCTTGCTGAGCTGTTACCATCTTTTGGTGATTGTTTTACGCAACTGTGGTCTCGTGTCAGCTCAGAAGAGGGCACAACCCAATTACTAGATTACTCGAAGTGCTGGTTTTCTTCTTCTCCTTCTCCCCTCTTCCACTCCCCCACCACATTCAAAGCTGTGGCGGCCAAGTCTTCCCCAACATCCCTGGTCTACCTCAAGAAGCCAGGCTGCCGTTAGTATGCATGGGCAGCCCAGAGATTGCTATCATATTATTCTGTCTATTTTCAATAGAGTTGATCACCACGTGCCCTGACCAGGAATCAAACTAGAGACTCCTGGTTCATGGATCGATGCTCAAGCACTGAGCCACGCTGGCTGGGCTGTGTTTGTGTGTGTGTGTGTGTGTGTCCTTTTGTCTTTGGGCATAAATCTCTTGATAAAAGTGTCTCCACTCATTTTGCATGTATACCTACAATTCTGACTCTGATCCCATTTCTGGTCACCTGGTACCAAATCCAGCATGTGGATTTTCTCCCCACACAGCCAAGCAACTAATTCTCCAACGCCAGCTGGGTGTCCTACCACTCAATGCAATTGTGACACTATGTACCTGGAGAGAGTGTCAGATCTCCCAGGTTAAGGGCTCAGTCCCACAAGACTGCCTCCCCACCCGCTTCAGATACCAATCGAAAGCCCAGGTTGTCACCTGTGCTTCTGACCCGCCACCCATAGATTGGAGGTTCCAACAACCCCATCCTCAGTTTCAATTAATTTTCTAGAGTAGCTCATAGAACTCAGAAAAACATTTTCTTTCCTAGATCCCCAGTTTATTATCAAAGGATGTAACTTCGGAACAGCTAGATGAAAGAGATGCATAGGGCAAGGTATGGGGAAGATGTGTGGTGCTTTTATGCCTTCTCCAAGCCACTGCTTTCCCAGAATTTTCACTTGTTCACCACCCTGGAAGCTCTCCAAACCCCCTCCTTTTGAGTTTTTGTGAAAGCTTCATTAAATAGACATGATTGGTTACAGCATTGGCCATCGATGATTGAACTCAATCTTTTCCCTCCCCAGAGGTCTGGGGGTGGGACTGAAAGCTCCAACCAGCTAATCATGTTCTCCCAACCAGTCCGCATCCTTAGGTGACCTAGGGCTGCCCCAGAGTTGCCTCATTAACATAAGAAAAGGAACCTTAAACACTTAGGAAATCCCAAGGGTTTTAGGAGCTCTGTGCCAGAAACTGGAATAAAGATCTAATATACATTTCTTATCATATATCACAATATCACAATACCCAGCTACTCAGCTTTTCAACCCTAATGTATCCGCTACAATGTTCAGATTCTTTAAAGTGGAGCAACAACTTAAGGACCCTTTCGAAGAATCCTGAGGCAAGTCCTTTTAGATTTTAGGGATTTGCTTTTAGTCTTTTATAGTTGCATGTCCATACTTAAGCTAGCAGTTTTGTGTGTATGTGTGTATTTTGTGGTGATGGTGGTGGTGGTGGTGGTTTTTTTGGCATTGAAAGGAATTTTTAGGGGGAAATAGGCAGGTTTCAGAAATTTAAAAAAATTAAGGGGTCCATGGAAAAAAAACACAGGGTTACAGAGTTGCAAAAGGGTACATTCCCGTAAGACAAGGGAGCAGGGAGCCAGCAGAAGTTACATTTCCATAAGACAAGGGAGCTGAGAGTAGCAAAAGATACACATTTACACAATAAAGAGAAGGCAGCCCCTCATTCAAAGAGGGAGGAAGAAGAGCCCAGAGGGAATGGAAGAGCAATAAGGGAGGGGATGGAGGGAACCTCATCTGAGACTTGAATTTAGGAGTTGCTATAGTGACCAAATCAAAGGGCATATTGACCAACCAGAGGGGATATCAGGACACAGGGACTTGCAACCTTTATAAACCAAGGAAGGAGGGACTTAGTGGGACTCTTTCCACCTCCCCACATGGGAGTCTGTGCTTGTTCTTCAATAAATTTCCACCTTTGCTGTACCATTTCCGTCTGTGGTTTCATTCTTCGACTCCGATGGACAAAGAGCCCAGGGGAGCCATCCTGCCCAGGGAACACAGCATGTTCCAAAAATCCCATTTCAGTGTGGCTCACCTTTATCAAGTCTTTTCAGAACAACTTGATTTTCTTAAGATTATTCTTTCTGAATTATATTTTCATCCACTTATAAGATTACATTACAAAATTTCAATTGCAACCTTTTAAAACATGGTTGGGAACACAGGACCTGACTCTAGGTAAGCAGACAACACAACTAGTGGAAGAAGTGCCCAGATGTAGTTTGAGAATGCCAACGGCAGGTGTTACGCTGGCATCAGACATATGCTGTACTGAAGGAGTGGAGACTGCATACATCAATCTGGTGGGTTCCTTAAGTGGAGCTCAGTTAGAGAACCTATTGTATTTAAGTCAGCGGTGGTTGTGTTTGCATAGCCTGGTCTTCCTTTATTCCACTTTGTTTTAATAATCAATATGTATTATAACTCCTGTACACCAAAGGGAAAAAAAAATCAACAGTTCATGTGTTTAAAACAACTTTTTTTTTAGTAAATCCATTCAGAGGACTAGAATCAAACACAAGGAAGATGTACAATGAAAATTGTTGTCCGCAAACAGTGGGTTGCTGGATTCTACAGAACACTAGGTTCTGAGCATCTGTGGGCACTTGTTGCAAAGACCCCGTATGTATGGAGTGCTGCTCTTACGGGGCATGATTTCCTGAATGCACAGTAGTCAGACTTACCACTGAGAAGGTTCACACACTCTGATATTCAGATTCTAGTTTCATTTTGACTATAAAGTTACACAGAAACCAAATGATCAAATCTGCATTTCCGTCTAAATCTATATGCAAATAGTGAGGCAGGGATTCCCCTTGTCCTTGGCATTCCTTAGCAAAAAGGATTCTGGACCACCTCACGCTCTGAGGATAAACTGGCCGCTTCCTGGATTCTGCCAAATGTCACAGATCGCACTACAATTCCACTACGATACCACTGATCAACTGTGAATTCTCACAGACCTTCTCGAACAGGAGAGGGGGAAGTGAGAGAGGCGTGGAGCTACCGCTGCATTCATTTTCATCACTTGACGGATGGGGAAGCCAAAGTTACAAGTCAGATCTGTTTTTATCCCACGGGGGCATTCCGCATGTCTCCTCTGACTCAGAGATTTGATTGTAGGGCACTTCATGGGTGTATTTGTAAGAGAACTTTTTTTTAAAATATATTTTATTGATTTTTTACAGAGAGGAAGGGAGAGGGATAGAGAGTTAGAAACAGTGATGAGCGAGAAACATCGATCAGCTGCCTCCTGCACACTCCCCACTGGGGATGTGCCCACAGCCAAGGTACATGCCCTTGACCAGAATCGAACCCGGGACCCTTCAGTCTGCAGGCCGACGCTCTATCCACTGAGCCAAACCGGTCACGGCTGTAAGAGAACTTTTGAGCTAAGCTCATCTCACTGCAGTAGCAACTTTAGGTGAGTTCAGGAGAGGTTAAGTGTAAGGGTGCAAAGTTGCAGCTGGGACCCACCTTCTGTCCTGTCCTTCCGCACTGGACCACACGCTTGGAGAAGTCTGGCCTGGAGTCCTTTCAGAAGCGTCCCACTACAGACAAAGTGGGCAGACAAAACTGGAAGAATCTGGTCCCCAGAGTCCTTAAATGTAATGACATTACTCACAGGTGATACAGTCACATTGAATCAGGGGAATGCGTTTTCCAGTTATATCTAAGTTATGCCCACAGGACAGCAGGTCAAACAGAAAATAAAATCCACAGAGCTCCCTCTGAAGAAACCTCCTCAATTGTACATTTCCCACCACCTGCTCAACCTCATTCTAACTTAAATTGTCAGCAGAGCACTCTTCCATAAACTGAAAACCTGCCGGCATTATTTACACTCCAAACCACCAATATTTACCTAGCATTGGATTCATTTGTTCACTTAACAATTGTTTAAGGATCACCAATAATGTATGCAAAATGCATGAGAGCTAGACTTGGAAAAGGAAGATTGCCATGGTGGTGATGATGCAATCAGATACTTTTGAAAATAAATCATTATTATTATTCTCAACTATGTATGGTGCCAGGTGGGTACTTGAAATATTGTGGGGGTGGAGGGGTGGATCACTTTGTAAAGATATGATTGTCTAACCACTCTGCTGTACACCTGAAAGTCAAACAAAATAATGTTGACTATAAACTGTAATTGAAAAATTGAATTAGGATATATCTCACCCTGCTCAATGGCTAAAAAAAACACCCACACCATTATATTCTAAATCTAAAGTTTTACTATTCTTTTCCTATTTCATAGATGTGCATGTATGTTATATAAATACATTGGGATCAATTTAATCAAGAAATTAGCTTAGTGATAAGACAACACTGCACTTTTCTGAAAAGCCCTGAAGAGCCCAGCATTTATATCTTAGATGAAGAATGGATCTTAAATAAATTTAGTTCTTTGAACAACCCTGAAAAATATTATTGTTATTCTCAGAGAACTCTACACTAGTAATTATGGTGAGGATGTGTGTGCGGATTTCTGCAATACAGCAATCCAATTAAAGGCAGTATAAAGTAATGGGAGCATGGAGTGTTACTACGGTTTCTTAGGAATCTATAGAGGCAAGAATCCAACAGAATCCCAAAAATATAAGTTTCTTTAAGCCAATGCCTGGAAAAGTGGTCCATTTATCACAAAGGTGTTCCTCATCCTATATAATAAAGAGGTAATATGCAAATTGACTGTCATACCCATGCACAAGATGGCCGCCCCCATGTGGTCACAAGATGGCTGGCAGGGGAGGGCAGTTGGGGG
>NW_005371115.1:292798-293168 GCF_000412655.1 Myotis brandtii | reverse complement strand
GACATCTCCCAAGGGGTCCCAGATTGGAGAGGGTGCAGGTTTGGCTGAGGGACATCCTCCCAGTGCACGAATTTCATGCACTGGGCCTCTAGTATGCTATATAATTAAGCCTAGCTATTTGGTTTTCAATTTATCATTTGTCTTTGTCTAAAAAAGTAAAAAACAATAAATCACATCAGAAGATGAGAATGAGATAAACCCTACTGGTGGAAGATGGTTCTCAAAGACATGGCACCAATTTCTCTTTGCATGGTGACTTAGTTATTCCTCCAATCAGGAGGTGACATAGATTTTCCCCTCCTTTAATCTGGGCTGGCCTTGCAAATTGCTTAGACCAGTGGTTCCCAATGTGGGGCACATGCCCCCCTTG
>NW_005371115.1:290239-292423 GCF_000412655.1 Myotis brandtii | reverse complement strand
GCATCAGGATTTTAGAGATGCTTAGGTGGGGCATGGCCAGAAAAAGTTGGGATCCACTGGCTTAGACTAATAGAATGTGATGGAAGTGGTGCTATGTGAGTTCCAGGCCAAGGCCCCCCAAAGCTTAGTAGCTTTCTTAGAACACTGCCCTGCCGTGTAAGAAAACCAGCATGATTCATAAATTACTCCTTCAGGCCACTAAGTTTTTTTGTTGTTGTTTTTCCATAACATAAAACTTACCATATTGACCACTTTAAAGTGTACAATTCAGTGGTATGTAGGTATATCCACAATGTTGTACAATCATCACTACTATCTAGTTTGGGGTATTTTCATCACCCCAAAAGGAAACCTCATACCCATCAAGCAGTCATTCTCCATTACTCTCTCCCTCCAGACCCTGAGAACAACTCTTTCACCGCCTCCCCCCCCCCCCCATATCTATGGATTTCCCTATTCTGGATATTTTATATAAAAGGAATCATACATTATGTGGCTTTTTGTGTCTGGTTTCTCTCATTTAGCATGACGTTTTCAAGGTTCATCCACGTTGTAATATATATTACTAGTTCATTATTTTTATGGCCAAGTAACGGTTCATTGTATGGATATACCACACTTGTTTATCCATTCATCAGGTAATGGACATTTGGATTATTTCTACCTTTTAGCTATTGTGAATAGTGCTGCTATGAATTTTTGTGCATAAGTTTTTGTTTGAACAACTGCTTTTAATTCTTTGAGTATATATCTAGGAATTTCTGGGTCACATGGTAAATCCATGTTTAATTTATTGAGGAATCACTAAATGGGTGGGCCTGAAGCAGAGGGAGCAAGTTAGAAAGTAGTGATGATGAGGTTAGAGATGGTGGAGGAGGAGAAGGCTTTATAGAGAATTGAAGGGGTTTGGGCTTTTGCACTGAGCAATTTGAGAAACCGTTGGAGGGTTCTGAGCCAAAGAAGTGAGATGATTTGAAATAGGTATTAACAGGATCAATCTGGTTTTGTGCTGAGAAAAGACTAAGGGGGAACAAGAGACAAAGAGTCCTGTGAATTAGGCCATGATGATAACAAAGTAGAGAGATTTCAGAGCCCTGGGCCAGAAAGGTGATGGAAGCTGTGAAATTGGCTGATTATATATTTCAAAGGAAGAGCCCATGGGATTTGCTGATGGGTTTAATATGGAATGTGAGAAGAGAAAAGGTTGGTTATGAGTTTGAGGTTTTGGCCTGAGCAAAGAGAATAATAGAGTTACCTTTACTAAGATGGGAAAAGCAATAAGAGTAGATTGAGCTCTGTCTTGGACAGCTTCAGTTTGAGATGTCTATTAGATATACAAGCGGAAATGCTGACTAGGCAATTGGATATACAAGTCAGGAATTTGGGGGAGTGAGCGTAGCTAAAGATGAGGTCCAAAGATTAAGTCCTAATCACCCCAATGCTAAGAGGTTGAGCAACAGAGGAAGAATAAACAAAGGTGACTGACTCACAGATGGTGCAGCCAGGGAGCTAGGAGGAAAACCAACCTTATGTGATATTCTGGAAGCAAAATGAAAGAAGGAGTCCATTTTGTCAGGTGCTCACTGATATGTCAGGTAAGATGAGGACTGAGAATTGACCACTCTTCTTACTCCCAAAATTGGAGCTCAAGTAAAGAATTTTTAAATGGTCTAGTGGTTTTTGCATTATCATGCAAATGAATATTTTTCTAATTAATTTCAATTCTACTTATGGTTAAAAATAAATGTAGCGATATACATACACACATACTGAGGCATAGAAGGGAGTGTGCAGGAGGCAGCTGATCGATGTTTCTAACTCTCTATCCCTCTCCCTTCCTCTCTGTAAAAAATCAATAAAATATATTAAAAACAAACAAACAAAAAACAAACAAACAAAATAAATGGTCTAGTGGTTTTTGCATTACCATGCAAATAAATATTTTTCTAATTAATTTCAATTCTACTTATGGTTAAAAATAAATGTAGCGATATACATACACGCATACTGAGGCATAGAATCTACACTAATAAAAGAGAAACATGGTAATTGGCGTACGACCGCTACCCTTTTCATTGGCTAATCAGTGAGTATATGCAAATTAACTGTCAGCCAAGATGGCGGCCGGCAGCCAGGCACTGAAGCGAGCAGGGAGGCTTGCTTGCTGCAGACTCCAACGTTCAC
>NW_005371115.1:283786-288783 GCF_000412655.1 Myotis brandtii | reverse complement strand
AATATTTTTCTAATTAATTTCAATTCTACTTATGGTTAAAAATAAATGTAGCGATATACATACACACATACTGAGGCATAGAATTATTTATAAATACTTCCTCAGCCTTATTCAGTGAACCTAAATCATACGCTTCTTATTATAAGCTCAAGGGGTCTTTCTCAACTGTAAACCCCGGCCTACCCCATTATCACAGAACCCTAAGCAAACTGCAATTTATAGCCTTCTTCGAAAGAATAAAACAATCAACTTGAGTGCACCATCAGGAAGTGAATCAACAGAGCACCGTCTGTAGGAAACAAAGCTAAGGATGGGGCCCAGAAAGTTAAAGGCATCTTTTTGCTGGAGTATTTGGGGTATTAAATCACCAACCTTATGCCTGCTCTGAAAGGCAATCCCTATAATAATAGGCACGACAGCATGGTCAAGTTCATGCATGGAGCCCCTAATAATTGATGCCTGGAAGAAATGTTCTAGGATAAATATTAACCTGGCTTAGTGTAGCCTTCACTTAGAATGTGAGCCATATGGCTTATTTGACTTACAAAGTGTGAGTACTAATTCACAAGATTGGATTTTTTAAAAAACACAGAATTTTTGTCTTTCTCTGTGGAGTTTTGTCTTTCAAGAGAAAAATTATATACTAATTCCAGTAGTGTAAATATTTAACAACTGACCTAGCAAAAGTATCAACCAATTAAAAGAGACACTCAGCCAATAAAAAATGGCTGTCTAATCAATTAGAACAGTAGGAGGTTGTAAGCAGCCTGTGTTCACTTGGGGGGCAGCCTAGCTGTGGGGAATGTTTTTGAAACTTTCCATCTGGTGCCTTAGATGCATTTATAACTCAAGCTAGAATGTCAGTTGTGACGTATAGTATAGTTCAACATAGCTTTGATTTTGAACAGTAATTCTGATAAGTTGATTGTTTTTTTTTTGTTTTGTTTTTTAATATATTTTTTTTATTGATCTCAGAGAGTGGAAGGGAGATGAAGAGAGAGATAGAGAAACATTGGTGATGAGAGAGAATCCCTGATCAACTACCTCCTGCAAGCCCCACATGGAGGATCGAGCCCACAACCCGGGCATGCACCCTGACCAGGAATTGAACCGCAACCTCCTGATCCATAGGTCTATGCTCAACCACTGAGCCACGCCAGCTGGGCTGGTAAGTTGATTGTAAACTATTCTTAACAGAACTGGCCCCAGATAGCCTGGGCTTTTTCCTAATCCATTCAAAAGAATGTTCACAAGCAAGTGCAGGTGAGCCTAAAAGAGAAGTTCCTCTGGTGGGCAGATTCTGATGTGGGTCTGTTCTTCCCCAGGCTCCCTCCATCCTCCCTGCAGAGGAAAGGTGAGGGAGATGAATCCTGGGAGTCAGGTTGGGTCAAGAGGGCCATCAATCAAGATATTTCACAAGTGAATCATCCCAATGGAGAAATAAAGCCAATAATTCAGAGAAACAAAGACATGCATTGTTCCAAGGGACCTAGTGAGAAAACAAGGACAGATCAGGGTTTTTGAGTATGGTCCTTGGATGCCTACCACAAAAGTTCCTACACTGTTTCTTTAAAATGCAGGTTCCTGGAGTCCTTCTAGACCCAAGGAAT
This sequence comes from Myotis brandtii, assembly GCF_000412655.1. Lineage (NCBI taxonomy): Eukaryota > Metazoa > Chordata > Mammalia > Chiroptera > Vespertilionidae > Myotis > Myotis brandtii. The sequence goes on along the minus strand of NW_005371115.1, from coordinate 287,173 downwards.
CAGAATCTTTGGGAGCAAGGCTGGGTTCTTTGTTTTACACCTCCAGGTGATCTTTATGCAGGCTGGAGTTTGAGAACCACTGTGTGCATGCAGTAAAACTTAGAAAACAAACGAGACAAAGATAGAAGTATTGGCTGAGTCTGGTGGGGCTGGACCCCCACATAACAGGGACACAGGGGCTTTCTCAAGAAGAGGATACATCTCTCCTTTCAATTCTCCGGTGCTGCATAGAGCCTCCATAGAGTTGTGTATAAATTTGATACAATCCAGCAATGTTTTCCAAACAACTCCTAAAAGCAGAAGGCAAGGATGAAAAGACAACATTTTATAGCAACTTTTCAAGGGAAGGTAAAAATATATTTAATAACTTACTTATTTTACTCCTACTTTGATTTGTTTAACCTGCAATATAAAGTTAAAAGATGATTGTGCATGGAGATGGGTTTGAAGGCATATTACAGAGCGAACCCAAAGAGATCGCAATAACTAATACAGAGAATGAAAATATAAACTGCTCTTTCCTAAGAGTTTATCAAGAGTCTAAACCTACCCAGAGATGGATTGCAATGTCCTGAATTGCATATGGTAACCCTATAGATGTGCAACATAGAATGCCCTGTACTGTAGACTAAATGTTTATGACTCCCCCCAATCCATATGTGAAATCTTAATGCCCAATATGCTTTTCTTTCTGTATTTAGAGGAGAAGCCTTTGGGAGGAGATTAGGTCAGTCATGAGGGTGGAGCTCTCATGAATGGGTTAGTGATCTCATAAAAGAGGTTCCAGAGGGCTCCATGGCCCCTTCCACCATGTAAGGACACAATGAAAAGCAACCACCTATGAACCAGGAAGTGGCCCTCACTAGACACAGAATCTGCCAGTGCCTTGACCTTGGGCTTTCCAGGATCAAGAACTGAGAAATAAATATTTGTTTTTTATAAGCCACCAGTCTGTGGCATCCTGCTACAGCAGCCCAGAAAACAACCGGACTCCACGTAAACACAAATCACGTATAAAAGTGATGTCCTACAAAGAAAGAGTGTGGAGCAGTGGACAAGACCTCTAAGAGGTTTTCAGAGGCCTGGGCCACTTCATCATAAGAAAAAAAATCCTTGTAACTATATATGGTGATGGGTGTCAACTAGATTTACGCTGGTGATCATTTCACAATATACACAAATATCAAAGCATTATGTTGTACACCTGAAACTAATATAATGTTAAATGTCAATTATGCCTCAATAAAATTAAATAAAAGTAAATTATATTTACAATAAAAAGAATCTAGTAAAGAATTTTAAATGCTAAAACAAGGTCACAAAACTGTAGGATTTTTAAATATGCACATGTAACGAATAAATACATGGCACCATATATTGTTCATACAGAATTTATTTTAAGATGGTTAATTTATAATCCATCAAAGTAGTCTGGTTATACAGTAACAGAACACAGGTTTAACATTCTAAATCTGTCAGTGTGCTGCTTTGACAATATATGTTATAACAACCTCATTGGAGGGTAAAGAAAGGACATTAGAATAGAGGCCCATTGTCAATGGGAGGTCCAAGCCAAACACCCCAACACTTTCTCTGGGCTCAACTGATTCTTGGGACACCAACTAGAAGTGTGACCTTGGGCAATTCATTCATGCCCTCTTATATGTGCTTCTCAATCTGTAACATGAGGGGAGTTGATTACCGGGGCTCCTTCCAGCTCTTTGCATCTATTATATTTTCATCGATTCCAGCCTGTTTACGATGCAGTTCTACAGCACTTCTCATCTCCTACCAGAGGGTACGTTGCTAGAACTGCCTTGGTGCCAGTCAACTGTGTAAATCTTAACTCGTACATTTAATTGAGCTTCAATTCAGTCTTTTTTCTCTAGTTCTTTTCTTTGCCAGTGAGCCAGCTCTTTAATAAACATTTCACGAGCTGTCTCAATAATTAACAACCAATTAACAAGAAGGCCTTGCTGCTAGGGGGGTGCTTTCAAAGAGAAATGAGCAGGAATGTTGCTTTGCTTTCTGTATTCACAGGGTCCCCCCATTGTCATGATAATATGCCGGGGAAGGCAGCTTCTTAATAGTGTGAGCAATCTCATTAAAGATCTCAGCTGGAACAATCAGTTCACTGTCAGAGGACCATATCGATCTTCAAGAACTGTCATTGAGTTCCAGGGTGCTTGTAAAAAATTGACAACCGGAAGTGTGCTTGAGTGTGGGCTATTTATTTCTCTGAGAAACACGTTAAAATCGGATGGCATGTAAGTGGCTCTCTGTTGCTCCTGCAGGCTGAACATACTGACAAGGAGCTTCTTGACAAAAGTGACAGCAGGATGCCCTTTCCAGATAACCGGACAGGCATGCAAAGCGCCTGCCAGTAATTCGGTCCCCTCTGAGATGCTTCTGAACATCTCCCATGGCCCCTCTTTAAAATTCCTTAAGATGCAAGCCTTCTATCATGTGGTCCTGCTTCCCTGGCCGCGGCTGTAGGGCCAGGGATGAGCACCTGTCTCTAAAAGGGCTGGCTCCTCCATCCAGTGGGGAGACCGCCTGGCCCAGCAGCTTTGCCCATGGAAGCACTGAGATGTGCTTAGGTGGAGAGTGGTTTAGATGAGACAGAGGGAACATGATATAGCTGCTAATGGTAAGAACAGTGGAAGCATAAAAGGGCACATGGAGTCACTACAGTGGTGACCCACTAGACTGGGGAGGAACAAGCATGTGACCAGACAACTGGTCACTGTGTCCTGAACAATAAACCGTCCTGTACAGTAAGTGGGAGCGAGTGTTTTAAGCCTTTATCACGATGGCAATAACTTAAGCCTCCACTGAGAGAACCCCAGGACTCCATCCCAGGTAAAACCCCGCCCTCCTGCACCTGTTAGGATGAATGAATGCAGGTTTAAACTTTGTTCTCTGAAATAATGATACTAAAAATATGCCCACACCTATACTAAGGAGTACCAGTTAATAATGGTGGATTTTGTAATCAAAGAATACATGATAATTTCAAGAGAAACATCAAAAGTGCTTTATTCAAATAATGTCCATCGCTAGCTACACATTTCCCCCATCTTTCAGGTAATTTGTGGATACCGTCCCAATAGAACTTTTCTTGTTTTGAGGCAAACCGTTCAGAGACCCAATTTTCCACTTCTTCATATGTTTTGAAGTGCTGCTCAGAAAGTGTGTGTGCCATTGATCGGAACAAGTGGGAATCTGAAGGAGCAAGGTCTGGTGAATACAGCAGGTGGGTTAATACTTCCCAGGCAAGATCTTTTAACGTGTCTTTAACTGGTTTTGAAGTGTGTGATGGTGCGTCATCATGAAGCAAAATTATTTTGCCGTGTCTTCTGGAACATTCTGGTCGTTTCATAAGCA
>NW_005371115.1:278045-283350 GCF_000412655.1 Myotis brandtii | reverse complement strand
ATAATGCTTGTAATTGTTGGTCTTCAAACTTTTTCGGTGACCTGGACGTTCTTTGTCTTTCACATCGAAATCATCACTTTTAAAGTGTTTAAACCAGCACTCACAAGTATCTTGAGATGGAGCATGTTCACCATAAGCTTCCCAAAGTATACAATAACTTTTTCTTCAAAATAAAGTAATGCATTAAAACTTCCCACAAATGCTCTTTTTTTGGCATGAAATTCGACATTTTTAAGTGTAAAATATCTATGATGTTAACACCTTCAGCAAATTTGGCATATGAAGTTTTGAAGCTTGTTGTCAATACAACAAAATAGCATACATATCAAATCGCAGCTATATCAACATATGTGTAATTCCATCTATTGAAAAAAATCTGCATTATTAACTGCTACACCTAGCACACGTTGAAAAATATATTGTGTTTGCCTTATTTCAGTGATACTGTGGTACTTATTTGATAGAGAGAAAAACAAGTTGAAGACTGTGTCCTCTCAGTGGAACGAGCGGAGTGGTAGAAATAAAGAATAATGGCCCAAATTAGAGCAGAGGCTCAGCACCTGGAAATGGGAGCTCCTGGCAGCATCACCTTTCATGTTTACAGGTGGCCAAAGGGCATATCTGGAATACCATCACTTTCCATATTAGATTAATAGAAACATATAGAAAAGATTCAGAAATAAAGAAGACATAATTGTATGCCTGGCAACATGTAGTGGTAACAAGACTTTCTGAATCTAGAGTCATGAGGTGTGTTCAAATCTTTCTCCATGCACTGATTAGAAGTGTGCATTTGGGCTAGTCATTTGACCTTCCTGAGTTTCAATTTCCTCACCAGAAAATGGAGATAGCAACCTGTAATCCAGCATCCCACAGAGTTGTTATGACTGAGAATGAAATGAGACAGTGCATATGTGGGAACATTGTAAAATGATGATGCGATGATCATGATGATGATGATGACCGTCATCATCTCCTGAGACGTTGACTTAAGATAAGGTAAGGAGTGAGGCGGAGATGGAGGGGCGGAGCCAGGTCTTGACGCCTTTGTAGCAACTTCCCCATTTTTTCCCTTCAAAATTGTGTGACTATTCTTAACACTCAAGCTGTCTCTAAACAATTTCAGAACACTGATAAGATGATGACAATATAGTCAGTGAATAAATTACTTGGCTAAGTGGAGCCAGATCACTGACTTCTCTTATTTTCCATCAAATTGACTCATCACCTTGTTTTGCCAGACCAATGAGGAAGAGTCAGGGGGAGGAAGTTAACTTTTACAAAGTGTTCGCAGGCATTTTACATACATCATTTCATTTAATGTTCACACTGAGATGACCTTTATTTCCATTTTACAGATGAGAAAACTGAGGCTTAGAGAGACTTGGTGTGAAGATCACCGAGGTAGTGAGGACTGATGCCACCATTTAGACCTGGAGCTGACCGTTACCACTGTGCCTTTCTCCTACTATAACATTGTCTGCCCAAATGCCCAGTGGCTGAAATATGGACAAATCATCATTTTCCACAGCAACAGAGGACCGAAACCACATGGATGATACAAATCTCAAATGCATATTGGTCAGTAGTTCCACTCTCGTCCTTCAACCTTAATTAATATCAAGTAATAAGTTGATTCTCTGATTCTGCTGTTCAAAGTCCCCCTTGAATTTTGGTGAAAGGAGCCAACAAGACAAAATGGACTGATAAAGAAAGCAGGAGCAAGCCAAGGACTTTCCCCCAACTGGATTGCAGTCCCCAAGTAATCAAAGGCTGATTATGTAATCGGGGTAAAAAGCCAATTAGGGCAGAGTTTGTAAACATCCAAAACCCTCCATGGGTAAAACTTAGCCCCTCAGTTGTTTCTTACCCGGATTTCCACGGAAGAATAAGGCCAGGAGAAGTCACAAATTATTTTCCATATTTTAACAAGTTTAGTGTAGTTCACAAATTTTAAATAAAGGTGAGGCTAATACTACAAATGTCCAAATACCTTGCTTTGGGCTAGAGGTCAAGACAAATTCATATGAAATAATTTCCATTACCTTCAACTTCATAAAAGCAACAAATATTCACTTTCTCTGTGTTGGACACTTTGCCCTCATTGTCTTACTTAATTCTCAAAACAGCCTGAGAAGGGAGACATTACCCCCCACTCATAGACAGGGAGACGAAGGCTCAGGGAGGTTAAGTACCTTGCCTAGGTTGACACAACTAATAAGTGTAAGAGCTGAGCTTCACCAGTTACAATTAGTTATCAGAAGCAATGTTTGGCAGATCCGTATCTCTTTGAATAATAAAATGTAGGAGGTGTTTATTTTTACTTAGTCAAGGCGGGGGAGCAATGAAAAGCAATTCTTCATGGTAAAATGGTTGGGGAGACTGAGTTACGCCATTCTGGAAATGACAGTCACTCTCTGGGGCCAGGAGGAACTGAAGTGGCACCGGGAAATTAGGCCCCATCTCTACTGGAAGAGATCACCAAAGGAGAACCTTAAACCTGAACCTTGAAATGAGCGTAATTCCCAGAAAGTACACAACACAACACACCACACACACACACACACACACACACACACACCCCTAAATTGGTTTCCCCCATGAAGATGGAAGCAGGGCTGGGTTGCCTCTGTCCTGGGTCTGTTATTGCTACCAAGATGATTCAGACTTTGCACATATTGGTGAGAGAACTTCACCAGGTCTCCCAACTTTTCAGTGCAGCTCCCAGATCCCTTTTTAAAGAGGAGCAGTGCAGTCGATCGGAGTGTGGTCTCAGGAGCCAGACCACCGGGTTCAAACCCAGGCTCCTTAGTAGCTGTGTGACCTTGGACATCTTAACCTTCCGCGCTTCAGTTCCCTCATCTGTACAACTGAGATAACAATCATTAAGGCCCATTTGATAAAATGGTCGCAGGGATGAAAAGAGTTGTGTTTGTAAAGCACTTTAAACAGTGTCTGGGACCCGGGACACACTGGAGAATTGCAAGCTGCTATTGTTGTTGAATGAAGGAGTCTGGAAACTGTGTCTGGCTTTTGAACAAAGTGAAAACAGTTAAAAACTCAGGTGAGGGGGGAAAAAATTTATTGTTGGAAAGGGTACCCGGGAAGTTCCTGGAGCAGATAATATTTAGGTTCTTGACCTAGCTAGTAATTACACAGGTATTCACGTTACAAAAAAAATGTACTTAGCTTTTCTTGGTTTTGAGTACTTTTCTGTATGTGTGGGTTCATTTAATGTCACATTAGAAAAAGACAAAGAAGAGGAAGAAAAAGGGAGGAGAAGAAAGAGTGGAGGGAGAGCAAGGAGGAAGGGGAGGAAAAGAGGGAGAAGATGAGGAGGAGAAAGGAGAAAGAAAAGCTCCATCCAGTGACTGAAGCATTTTTGCAGCAAATGGACATTTCACAAAAAATCTAAGGCAAGGGCTGTTTTTTAATTCCTGTTTTTTCAGGTGAGAAAACCTTGGCATGGAGAGTGGTTAAGTAGCATCTTGTTCAAAGTCCATGAATAACTGAGTTGAAATGCAATTCCCAAGGAACTAAATCCTAACCATCGGTTTGCTGGCAGATCTGCAGGGAACTGGATGTGGTAAGCCCAGCAGACAGCAGGTGTGTGTGGTTCATGAGCAGGTCACCCCTCGGAAGAGTTGAGTCTAGAAGAGATCTAGCACCCGAGAGGAGGTTCTAGCGAGCCAGTGTGTAGAGCATCAAAGAGGAGTCAAGAGCCTGGAGATAGCAGAGTGGCCAACTTGTAGGCGAGGAGAACCAACATCTCAGCAGGCCTGGACCATTATCTTGACCACCTGCCCACCAGCAGAACTGCCAGAGGTGAGGCTTCCGGGGTTGGTGGCACTTCTGACATCATTGTGGAGGGCAGGGGGAGCAATTCAGTTAGGTAGAGGTGACACCTTCTGGCTACTTATCATCTCCAGCTCCAGAAAAGAAGCTTCTGAAAAAGTCCCACTGCTCACTAACATCCTCGCAGGGACGCTGGGGGAGTGCGAGGTGCTGAACAGCGATGCCTTTTAGAGCTGGAGGAATCACAGAGGCCAGTCAACCCCTTTGACAAGGACAACGGTCAGAGGTGAGGGAGGCAAAGGCACTTACTCAAGATTATTTAAGTCATTAGAGGCAGAGCCAGAAGCAGAACGCACATGTCCTGCTCTGGGGAAATCTGAAAGAGTCAGTGATTACTTATAATGAGTGAAACAGCTTGACTCAAAAACTTCACAGTGTTGAAAAATACTGGTAAGGGCTACATTTCAAAAATAAAATCCATCTTCCCTAAAATAAACACAGATGCACACGCATTATAGGTCTAAGAAAGATTTCAGGATTCTTTCCTCCACCTCCATCCCCACCTCCCTGCCTGATTTTAAGTGTGCCACCTGGGACAGGCACATAATTAACTTCTAGAGATAAGCAGTGAGCAAGACAGGAAACTCTGCCCTTGGTGTGCTCACAGATCAGCTAGGGCAGAGAAGGAGAGAGAGAGAGAGGAGGGGAGAGAGAGGGGAGGTGAAGGGAGAAGAGAGGAAGTGAAGGGAGGGGAGAGAAGGAGAGGGGAGAGGAGAGAGGTATTAAACTAATAATCATATAAAAATGAAAGAGAAAGCACAGGCTGCTAGGAAAGCAAGTACCGCTGGATTACACTGGAGGATGAGGAAGTTTGCTCTTGGCTTTCTTTCCCACCGCCAGGAACTCTCACGTATAGAACATTCTCTTCCAACCAAGTTTGTCACAACCAGGTCTACCACACCCCAGGCTAGAGACTAGCTGAATCCTCAGGGTGAGTAGCAGAGCCTCAGGAATAAACTCCTCCAGCCCTTAGGGAAACTTAGACTATCTTTCAAAGACACAAGCCACATCCCCGGACACCCCTAAACCCACAGCACACGGTCATAGGGAACACAGTCTCTAATGTCTAGCAGGAAGTTGGTTGTCCCTCTGTTCTTTTAACACAAATGCAAAGATCTTCCTTGGAATATAAGCCCCATGAGGCTGAAGTTTCAGTCTTTTTAATATATATATATATATGTGTGTATATACACACACACACACACACACACACACACACACTAGAGACCCGATGCACAAAATTCGTGCAAGGGACTCAGCCCCGCTGCCACTGCAGCGGCGGCCAGGGGCCTCTGCCTTGGGCCCCCACCCACCGTGGCCACCTCCTCACAGCCCTGGCTTCGTCCAGAAGGACATCCAGTCTAATTAGCATATTACACTTTTATTATTATAGACTAGAGGCCCGGTGCACAAAAATTTGTGCACTCAGGGGGGAGGGGGGGTCCCTCAG
>NW_005371115.1:246188-276054 GCF_000412655.1 Myotis brandtii | reverse complement strand
ATTGATTTCAGACAGGAAGGGAGAGGAAGAGAGAGGTAGAAATAGCAATGATGAGAGAGAATCATTGATCAACCTCCTCCTGCACACCCACCACAGGTGACTGAGCCCACAACCCAGGCATGTGCCCTGATCTGGAATTGAACTGTGACCTCCTGGTTAGGTCAATGAGAGAGAATCATTGATCAACTGCCTCCTGCACACCCACCACAGGTGACTGAGCCCACAACCCAGGCATGTGCCCTGATCTGGAATTGAACTGTGACCTCCTGGTTCATAGGTCAATGCTCAACCCCTGAGCCACACCAGCCGGGCAGGCGTTTCAGTCTTGTTGGAGGCTCTGTCCCTGGCACCCAGAGGGCATCTGGCTCCCAGGAGGTGCTCAGACACTACTTTGCAGAATGAATCCTCACAGGGTCAGGAAGAACCCTCTGCTCCAATTAGATAGCGTCAGAAACCCTGAAGTCAGGTGAGAAAGCACTCGCTATGTGCCAGGGAACTAAAAGACATGGAAAGCAAATAGAAATTGCACAACGGAGGCAAATTTATCAAATAGCCGCTTGGAAATTCCCCAGCAGCACTTTCACTGTTTACCATGCCGGCCAGGTCATGAGCTCTGGCAAGTCACGCTGGCCACCAGAAGCCCTCCACCTGGGACTCCCCAGCCTGAGGAAGGTGTGTGGGACCTGGAGGTTTGGAAGCTCCGGGATGAAGACACCTGGACAGAGGGTGATGGGCCCAGGGAGGAAGTGCCCCTCCTACAGGGAACTTAGAGTCTACGGGACAGACAGGCATCCCACAGAGAACCAGATAGTGACAACTGTGACGAGTGCACAGGAGGCTATGGGGGCGGGTGTCTCATGGGGTCCTCACCTTGTGTGTTTGTGGGGGGAGATCACGAGAGGCTTGCAGGTGCACGTTTACGTAAGCTGAGAGCTGAAGGTTTGTAGAAACTAGTAGGTTAGTCGGTAGGCAAAGGGTCAGGGCAGCTTGGTCTTGGCCCTGAACCAAGGAGGCACTGGGCATGTTTGAGGGACAGGGAGAAGCGGGTATGGCCATCGCACCGTGAGCCAGGGGAAGGGAGGGAGTCAGGCTCGCAGGGACATTTTGGTCGTGGCAAGGAGCAATGGGCAGCCACTGCAGGGTTCCAGAGGGAGGATGGGATAAAGCTCACCCATCAGATTTTTTTCCTTCAAAATGATTGTTCTGCCTAGTCTTAGTCTGGGACTAAGGATGACAGAGGCAGAGATGAATAGGATACCATATCCGCCCTCAGGAGCTCTCAGACCTCTCTGGAACACAGATGAAAACACTATAATACAGCACGACGCATGAGCAAAAGCCATCTTCCTCACACTCCCGCGTGCCGCAGAATCCCTGGAGAACTGGTTAGAACACAGACCCCAGGGCCCGAGTTCTGATCTCATACCTGAGTGGCAGGGGGAAGGGGAATGGAGGGGGGGAGTGAGGCCTGAGCATCTGCATTTCTAACAAGTTCCCAGATGACGCCGAGGTTTCCGGTCTGGGGACTGCACCTTGAGAGCCGCAGACTGAATCGAATCGGATGCACGGAATTAATTCTGACTGGTGGGGAGGAAGGACTTTGGGAGAAACAGAGCTTGAGCAGAGTTTTACAGGGTGAATTGAAATCCATTAGGCAGGCAAGGCAAAAGAAATGCTACTCTGGTTAAGGGTAACATGATAAACAAAGAGGCCAGAGTCGCTTGGTTGAGCCCCAGAAACCACAGGTAAGAAGGACGAGGCTGCAGGTCCCTGAGTAGCACAGCAAACAGGATGACAGGGGAGGAGGCTGCTTGACCAGCATCCATCCACCGGGTAGTAGGGGGGGTTGGGGTGGGGACACAGAGCATTTTTGGATGCCAGCTGCAAGCAGAGAGAGGGTGTGGCTGTGGGAATGGCCGGGTCTCTCCTCCAGATCTCGGTGAGTCTGAGTCACCTGGGGCTAACGGCAGCTTCACACTCGTTTTCTTTTGCTCTCAGAACAAGTCCCAGCTTTTCCCCCACCTCAGGCGGCTTAGCTGATGCCCATAGCATGGGTTGCCGTATTGACGGGGGCTCTTGACTCTGCCAGCCTGGGAGAAATTAGGTCAGCTGAATCACCGCTGATGTCATGAAAACAGCTTTCTTCTTGGGAGCCCTGATGCAGGGTGGGGTAGGGAAGGGAGCTGAGGTCACCGCTGAGGAGACTGCATAGGCTGCTGGCGAAGGCGCTGGAGAAAGGTGGGTCCATGGGCAGTGCCTGCCCGAGACCTTTGAAGTTTCAATTGCAGTGTTTTATGACCACACAGGGGAGTAAATTGTATCTGCGGGCTGCTGCCCTTGGCCCTCGCTGCTGGAATTCACTCTAATAACATCTGCCAGGAGATAAGTGCATGGGGTCAGAGAGAGAGGAGGCGATGGGGGTGGCCTGTCCTGTCCTTAGAGTGGGGCGCTCCGGGGCCCTCTGCTAAGTGCTTGGGGCTCTCAGCTGTCTTGGCATACAGCCCACCCGGCTAAGCCACCTCTCGGGGCAGTGTGATCAGGCCTTTGGAGCGCCCGAGAGCTTGAGCTAGAAGAGGACGGAAAGCATTTTATGTTCCCAACAATGGCACTGAGTCCGTGCAAACTCAGAATGGAGGTGGAGGCGATTGGTTGAGGAGGCGCTTGCTTCTGTGGCTTCAAGCTGCTGTTTTTAAACATCTGTGCATGGACCAGCTGCCTCCAAATTGAGGCGCCTGATATAATCCAGATTCTTGACTCCACAGGCCTGGGGTGCAGTCCACCCTTATTGAAAGACACTCAGGTGAGGGTGATGAGTCACAGGTTTTGAAAGCCTTGGCCTGAAGGTCTAAATGCAGAAGAGACCTTGAATGGGGTGGTAGTCCCTGGGGATTGGGCGGCCACAGCTTGAAGCTCAAATGCAATCACACTCTTTGGTATTTACCTAAATAAACAGAAAACTTACGTCCACAGACAAACCTGCACGTGCCTGTTTACAGCAGCTTCATTCATGATGGCCAAACTTGGAAGTAACCAAGATGGCCTTCAATAGGTAAATGAATAAATAAATAAGTGCATCTAGATAATGGAATATTGTTTAGCACTGAAAAAGATGTGAGCCATCAAGCCATGAAGCCAAGACATGAAGGAAACTTAAATGCATGTAACTAAGTGAAAGAAGACAACATGAAAAGGCTACCTATCATATGATTCCAACCATATGACATTCTGGAAAAAGCCAAACTATGGAGACAATCGAAAGATTAGTAGTTGCCTGGGGTGGGGTGGATGTGGGAAGCGGACATAGGCAGAGCACAGTATATTTTTAGTGCAGTGAAACTATTCTGTGTAACACTACAATGGTGGAAACTGTCATTATACATTGGTCCAAAGCCATAGAATGCACAACACCCAGAGTGGACCCTAATGTACACTATGAGCTTTGGGTAACAATGATGTATCAATATAAGTTCATGGATTCTAACAAATCTACCACTCTGGTGGTGGGGGGGGGGGCGTGTAGATAGTGGGGGAGGTTGTGCATGTGAAGAGGCAGGGAGGTATATGGGAAATCTCTATATATTTTGCTGTGAACCAAAAAACTGCTCTTAAAAAAATACAGTATATCACTTAAAAAAACAAAACCAGGCAGCTGCTGGATTTGAGCTTCTGTCTATAATTTGCCAATTCCTGCTTAATCGTATCCACCCCACTATTGAGAACTGCATTTTTGCTTTCAAACTTCACTTGGCACTCTGGGTAGCCACCATCCATCCCACGCAAATGGCTACCAATGTTGGCCAACCTTAATTTCAGAAGAAACCCATTACCAGACAGTGGCCAGACACAGGGATGTTGCATGGGACCCTCTAGTTCCTTCCTCCCTATAAGCAGGAATCCCTGGTCTTAAGGGCAAAGATAAAAATGGGCCTCAGTTAGCAAAGAAAAATCAGGGTCCTTGGCTCCCAGTAGGCAGCTCTGTAAGCATCCCAGCCCTTCAACAAACCAGGTTGCCATCCTGGAGTGAGTCAGCACAGGGTTAACAGACAAGCCCCAAACTGGTTTTGGTTCCAGTGCACCTTTAAAATAACAACCTGGGTCTGGATTAACATTCAAGAAAATAACCCCTCAGGAAAGTGTTCTATAATAAAAGGATCCTATTTCCACTCCACCCTTCACCTTTTTTTTTTTTAAAGTCTGAAGCAAGCTCAGAAGGCTGTCAAGCTGAGTGAGTGATGAGTCAGACATTTAAGCAAACAGGTTTGCTCGCCTTGTGCTACTTGACACCTGCTTCAGACTCAGTGGTGAGGGTGGGGTGCATGCACAGGCAGACAGAGTTCATCCAAATCCAGGAGGTAGCGTAGCCACCCACAGCGTTGGTACGGGCATGGCCACCGTGTGCTTTCAAGCTTTGACCTAAACTGTATAATTGCTGACCCTCCTTACAGTAACTACTTACACCTGCAAAATGTTCGATGCCACAAGCCAGGTGCTTAGACTAAAAGATGCCGACCCCTGTGCGTTGAGAGGTCTGAGGAGAGTTGACTCCATCTCCCCGCTTCTCTTCCCAGCTAGACGTCGATGCCACAAGCCAGGTGCTTAGACTAAAAGATGCCCCGACCCCTGTGCCTTGAGAAGTCTAAGGAGAGCTGACTCCATCTCCCCGTTTCTCCTCCCAGCTAGACACCGTCCTCACATAGTAAAGCTGGGAGTGAAGGGAAGACCTTTACCACATTCAGCCATGTCACAGGTCGATGCCACAAGCCAGGTGCTTAGACTAAAAGATGCCCCGACCCCTGTGCCTTGAGAAGTCTAAGGAGAGCTGACTCCATCTCCCCGTTTCTCCTCCCAGCTAGACACCGTCCTCACATAGTAAAGCTGGGAGTGAAGGGAAGACCTTTACCATGTTCAGCCATGTTACAGGGAATGTTACAGGGAATCCTCACCTTGACTCTATGAGGTGGGTGGGTATTACTCTCCTCACCCTACAGAGTGGAAAACTGAGGCTGAGAGACGATGATTGGCCGATAACCCAAAGCTAGTAAATAGCAGAGACAGGGCTAGAACCCATCTCTCCTGTCTTCCAGGGTACCGCTTCCTCCACTGAACCGTCTGGGGAGGACCTCCACTCTGGTTTGGAGCAGCCCATGAGAATCCAGATGTTTCTAGGGAAGTTGGAGGGAGCATGGATTTGGGGCTGTACTCTGGAGTAACTCCAGAGTAAGTGTGGGGATCCAAATCAAATCTAAGTACTGATACCACCTTCCCATAAATCTGGTCTACTGGGTTGGATCCTAAGCGAATGAATTCTCAGAGTGGTTACATGTGTTGAGTTATGGACGCATCAATTCATCTCAAAGGCACTGGAGTCAAATGAGGCTCCCTGTACATGTTTCTAATAATTTTACTCATGATTACCCCTAGGGATCTATGGCCAGGTAGAAATGGAGGATAGACTATTTACTCTGAATGAACTGGGGTTCATTTGGGAGAAAGTGGGATATAAGAACAAGACCCTCCAGTACATACTCGGAACTTTGAAAGGTCTATATCCTTCTACCCAAAATGGTAGGTTGCTGGTAATCATGACCCCAATTCTCTGCCCCTTCTGCAATGTGACTTTATAGCTACTCTGACCCAAGGGTGGAGTTTATTTCCCCATTGCCCTTGTGCCTTGTTTTGGCCAGTAGAATGTACCAGAAGTGATGATGTGCCAATTTCAAGTCTGGCACACTCTGCTTGCTCTCTTGGAATCCTGTCCAGCCATCACGTGACAAGCTGGGGCTGGCCTGCTAGAGGGTGAGACCCTGTGAGGCACAGATAAGCTGTCCTAGCTGATAACATCTTAGATAAGCTGGCCCTCAAGCCACCTAGCAGATAACTACAGATGCCTGATTCAGGGCAGCCTAAATAATAAGAACTGCCTAGATGGTACCAACCCACATTGTTGACTCTAGAATCATGAGCTAAACAAATGATGGTTGTTTTAAGTCACAAGTTTTGGGCTATTTTGTTTTGCAATAACGTTATGGTATTCTCAATAACATTTTTGATAGGAACTTATCCTAGTAACACAATCAGAAATTTCCAACAAAATATGTATGTATAGAAAGACTCATCTCAGTGTTAATTACAATAGCAAAATTTAATCAATAGTGGGGGCATGTATCCATACAATGCAATTTTACAGTGCAACCATTTAATGCACGAAAATTGAATAGCTTGTGGTACAGCCACACCACAGAGGACTCTGTAGGTATAAAAAGAAATAAGGAATATTTCAACACCCTGCAGTAGTCTCCAGGATATTGGGTTTAAAAAATGATTTTAAAAGTATGTATATACTGTTTTGTACCACAAGGACTCCCTGAAAAAATGGCTGATTTGGGGGTCTGAGATAAGAAATGTCTAAGGTAAGTCTAAATATCATATCATATCAGAAAAACAAGGAAGCTATCAGATCACAAATGTCATGCAATGGACACAGAAGCCAATCTGGAAAAAAAAGGCAAAATTTGAGTATCAATAAGGACTTTTACTGTAATAAACTATATTTATGAGTTTATAATGATAATGATTTTAAAAATTCATTCCTCCTTTCAGCAGATACTAGGAAAACAAACTCACTGAAAAATATCCTATATAATAAAGAGCTAATATGCTAATTAGACTGAACAGCAGAACGACCATCCGGACGACCTCCCGGACAAAGTCGGGGATGTGAGGGCTGAGCCCCTTGCATTAATTTCATGCATTGGGCCTCTAATTTGGTAAATAAAGATAAAGAATCAAGCATTTATCTTGCCTTTTTTTTTAATGTCCTTCAGGGTACCAAATAATTGATGAGAGGAAGTTTATAAAATTATTCTAGCTAATACATGAAAAAATAAATAAAAGAATTACAATACCATTATTTTGCAACTCCTAAAAAATAAATAGACCTAGGCAAAAATTACAGGTGGGACTAATACGACAAAAAGAGAAGCAAGTGGACCTCACGTGCCTCCTTATGGAAGTTCACAACACCATCTACAAAGTGTTCTTACCAAAAGAATAGAATCTGAACCTGATGGAGCCTCCAGCTCTAACTACCAATTTACAGAAAACACAGGCAAACAGGAACATGCCAAACTATCAAACTACAGCACAGAGATGCGATCAGCAAAACCAGACTGAGAGTCTCAAAACAGGCGACCCTGTTTCTTCACCAACAATAGAGACCGAAGATGGAAGGGGAACCTACAGATTAAGAGATACTTTAAAAATTGATAAGCCAATTTCAATAATAATAATAATGATTATGAAAGAACTGGAAAAATGTGGACCCTGGATAATAAAGAATTATTATCAAGTTGGTATTACCATTTTGGGGAAAAAAGAAATAATACAAGTTATTTATTGAGATAATCTACTATGTGCTCAGCATCATGCAAGACACCAGATATCAGGATCTCATTTCATTCCCACAGCAACCACGTAGATGACAGTCTCAATTTCTCAGTGAGGTCCCAGAGGCATCAATAACTTTTCCCAAGGCCATTCAGCTGCTTAGCCACCAAAAAGTGTGCTCACCTGTGATGCACACGCAACTCATTCCCTGTTACAGCAAAGCGTTGGCTCCTGCTGAAATGCATAGTCACCATGGCAACATCAGAACATATGGCAGATTCTCTCAGAGGAGGTTTGTGGGATAACTTAGGATGATGATTAGGAAGACGTGGTAGCAATGTAAAGGTATGTTTATGATGAAGCAGTCACAACATTTTACAAGGATTCTAATTTGAACTACATTTAAAATACACACAGGGCCAAATATTAAATAAAGTGAACAGAATCAAATGGTAGACCTACTGTTTTAGGGACATAGGATTTGGATACATCTTACTTTGACTTTGCAGTTTTTCTTTAATGTTAAGTTAATGTTACAATACATAAACACCCAGTCCAGGTCCAGAAAATATTTTCTGACCCATGTTTTATACCTTTAAGATTCCATTTTTCTGTTAGAGTAGTGTACTAGTATTTTCTATTGCCACTATAATAAATTGCCACAAATGTAGTGGCCTAAAACAACACGTACTTACCATCTTACAATTTGGGAGGTCAGAAGTTCAAAATAAGTTTCGCCGGGCTGAAATCACGGAGAATTTGTTTCCTTACCTTCTCCAGCATCCAGACGCTGCCCACACTCCTTGACTCATGGTGCCTTCCTCCACCTTCAACACCAGCACTGCAATGTGTCACGTGTCCTCTTCTTCCACCATCACATCCCCTCCTGTGACTCCGACCCTCCTGCCTCCCTCTTATAAGGACCACTGTGATTACATTGAGCTCACCTGGACAATCCTAAATTATCTCCCTGTTGCAAGAGCCTCAGGTAATCACATCGGCAAAGCCCCTTTTACCATGTAAGGCAGCGGTTCTCAACCTGTGGGTCTCGACCCCTTTGGCGGTCAAATGACCCTTTCACAGGGGTCGCCTAAGACCATCCTGCATATCAGATATTTACATTACGATTCATAACAGTAGCAACATTACAGTGATGAAGTAGCAACGAAAATAATTTTATGGTTGGGTCACAACATGAGGAACTATATTTAAAGGGCCAGAAGGCTGAGAACCACTGATATAAGGGAACATAGTCACAGGTTCCGGGGATTAGGACATAGACATCTTTGCAGGGACATTTTTCACCTGCCACAGGTAGATCTCTCCACCATGTTGCTCACATGTTGCAAGGTACTGTGCATTCCTGCAGGCTGCTCACAAGGCTGTCACCAAATGGGAGAAATGAATAATGGGAAAAGTAGGCATCGCAACAGGGCAGAGCACAGGTGAGTTGCCAGGGAGCATCCCCGAAACAGTGTGGAGTCCTGGAAATGTCAGTGTGCAGTCAGTACATCCTGGGAAGCAGCAGATAGGTGTGGTGTTCATGCGAGGCCAACTCCCACCAGGTGTTTGGGAGTACTGTCCAGGTCAGCTAAGCCTGAGCAGCTAAAAACAACAACAAACAAACCTTAAAGAAAACCCCAGCTTCCTGCTCCTGTAGGTACCACAACACAAAGTGCTCTTGGAGTTGGGAGTGTGAAGCAGGAGCTGGTTGTACTTACAGCTCCCAGAAATCTGAAGAGAGACCCTGAGGGCTGCAGGCTTGGAAAGTAAGGGCCTGGGAGTCAGGAGCTCCCCAGGGACAATCCAAGCATGGTGATGGGACAATGGGCACAGATGTAGCAAAAACCCAAAGTCAGACAAAGTATTTGACTGTTTGGGGAGCCAATAAAATTGTTCAACTCCATCCTACATGTAGGGGTGGCACTCATGCCTCCAAATCTTCTGGAGGCTCTTGGTGCTAGAAGAAGGGTCTCTGGGTCTTCTCATCGTCCCCACCACTTCCTTCTCTAAGTTCATTTCCACCGAATTAGTCCTGCGAACGAGTTGCCTTGCTGTTGTCCATGGGCTGCCCATGTTAGGGCATGATTTCCTGCAAAAACACCTCCCACACAAGGCTCACATTTGAGGCTCAGAAGAAAAATGATGGCGTCAAAGCTCTAAACATCATCAAGTCGAACAATGGACCTTTCTATTCTTAGAAGTCCCCCAGTCACATTACCAGTGAACCTTGCTGTGTGTCATCGTCCCCTTAATCTTGACTTGGACTTCCTTATTCTCTGTTCCCCACCACCACCCTTTGGTGTCCTCTCATGGCCAAACTCATTTCCCCTCACTTATCAATACAGATGAATTCCTCTCTACCTCCCTTACATGGATCTGAACCTATCACTGCATAACTGAAGATTCATTACTTGCCCTGCCGAGCCCTGGGCAGTCCATACCGGGTGCTACTCTCTTAGCAGCAACAAAGAACTAGAAATATGCTTTGAAAGGTGACTTTTCTTCTTTACTCCCTCTAGTCTCTGCAAGAGAAAGCGAGCACTATAGAGGTAGAGTCCCTGTCTGAATTTATGCAATATCCCTACATGCTTTGGGTTTTAAATAGCAATTCTCCTCCTCACATTATACAGCCAACAAGATAAGGAAAGCATCATCTTAGGGACCAAAAAATACCCAAATTTCAGTTCCAATGTGGCCACGTGACCTTGAGTAAGTCACTTCACTTTCCTGAGACTTGGTTTCCCTACTGGTAAAAAGCCACAATTACGTCCCACAGAGTTGATGTGACGCTTAAATAAGAATATTTAAGAGTGGTAAAGATTATTGATGACTAGAAGATGGTTAGCATTGTTAGCCAGGAGACTATTACTTATGCAGTGGGTGATCAATCAACAAGATAAGTTGTTGGTTGGTTTTCCCACACTGTGCCTCAGACAGCTGAGTGATAAGGAAAACCAAAAGGAGTTGACTAACTGGCCAGTTCAGTCCACACTGCTTTGAGAGTCAGGCTGTCGTATTACCGGGCGCACACAGGCCACCCACATGCAGGGGGTAATGGGACAACGGTGGGTGGTCTTGAAAGGCAAGTGGCATTTTCCACAGTTTTAGAGAAAAAGAAGAGTGACAGTGTCACTGGCTGGACCACTGGGGGCCTGACATCATGGGAGTTGGCCAGGCCTTCTTCACATGAGGCCTCTCATTCCTTATGGCAAAGCCAAACACAGATTAGAAAAATACTGTGATGCTCCTTTTCATTGACTGCTACAAATTATCAAATTATATTGCTGCCTATACCTTAGCAACACTGATTTCCAAGATTTCCTAATTTATTATTACTTGTGGGTTTGTGTTTGTTTGTTTTTGCCTTTAATCAATAAGTTTTAAGCTGAAAGCAAGTCTTGGTGATGCGAGCCCTGTGAGATACTTCTTAAAATAAAGGACCATGGCCATGGCCAGCGAAGTTTGGGAAATAGACCATTTCCATTAAAGACCACAGTGTGCACTAGCATTTTAGAGCTCTTAGGAAGTCCTGAAGTAAAGAAATCTGTTTAACTTCATTTTCCATCTTATCCTCTCATACAAGCCTCTTTTTTATTCCTAACGAACACTTACCATCCAATGGAAATAGTTTCCAAACAAGAAGGTTTGAGATCTGCTGCCTCTGTGGTCATTTCCATTCGTCCGCAGATCTATTCTCACTCTCTCTCCCACTGCCCTGTGCTCAGAAAGGCTGACTTGCCTGAACTGCACCAGGAGCCTCTTGCCCTCTGACTCTTATTGGGTCCAACCAACAGGTGGAGATAAGAGAATGGGCAGAGAGTAGGTCAAGGTATTTCTTCCCCAGCCCATTCCTTTCAAGATTGTTGCCTATTGCTACTTGAAGGTCATAGTGACCCTCTATGTACAGTTCTTCTCGCCAGGTTCCAGTAACCAGTCCTTCCCCTCGACCCTGCAAGCCATAGTTGGTACCTGCTACTCAGGGTAGATAATCCCAGGTTCCCGTTCCATCCTTGGTCAGTCTCCTTTAACTCCGCCCACACCTTAGTAAATTGTCCCTTTAAAAGACTCTTTTTTCTTAGCTAGTTTGGCTCAGTGGAGAGAGCATCATCCTGCAGACTGAAGGGTCCCAGGTTTGATTTAAGTCAAGGTCACATTCCTCAGTTGCAGGTTGCAGGCTCAATCCCTGATTGCATGCGGGAGGCAACCAATCGATGTGTCCCTCTCACATCGATGTTTCTCTCTTTCTGTCTCTCCCCATCCCTTCCACTCTCTCTAAAAATCAATGGAAAAAATATCCTCTAGTGAGGATTAACACAAAATAAAAAGTAAAAATTAAACACACACACACACACACACACACACACACACACTCTTCTGAGTTACTCCATTTACATATACCTCCTTTTTGCTCTTAAGGCACTGACTAATACACTGCCCTAACACTCCCTTTGAAGAGCTAACAAAAAAACAAAAAACAAAAAAAAATCTAACATGGTTACATAAGGGAAATATTTTAAAACCTAGTTAATAGCCAACTGCAGTCAGAATCCTGTAAGATAGGCAAAACAGAGCACAGCTTGCCAGTGGAATATTTAGATCCCTGAAATGGCTCAGCCTGATGTCACTGGGCCTTTAGTTCCTGTCCTGACTCATCGCGCATTACAATCTCACAGACTTAAAAGGGTTTTGACAAGGCCACGTCCACGAGTGCCCAGCCATATCCTTAGCTGTTGACAAAAGACGTCCAGTTCCTCTTAGGATATTAGGATTTCTAAGCTGGAGCACCGGTTAGGAAACTGAATTTTTAAAAAAGCAGTTCCGAGACCAGATGCCAGCCACGAAAGACATGCAGTGGGCTCTCCTGGGGAAATGGGACACCCTCTCCTGTGCTGCCTTGACAGGATTTTTGAAGACGAATGGAAAAGCAAATTCAGTAGCGAGGACCCTTGTCCTCTGTTGGTTATCAATCCCATACTAATGTCGACAGAGTGCAAGCACTGAATGTGCTGGAACCAGGCACACGGTCAGAAGAGAAATAGAAAATGTTGATCCCTTCCCTTGAGGAATTTACAGTATCATCAAAAAAAAAAATGTATACTCTCAACACTTGAGCCCAATCATATAAATCTTAAAAATGGTATTATAAACAGTATAGATCTCTAAGGTGATATAAGTTAAACTCTTTATATTTTGTTCAGTGTTGAGGCCAGGTTGTAAGTATCTGTCCGTTTGCATGCAAAAAAAGGGCAAGTTCAGAAGCAGCATGAAGTAAGGAAAAGACTGTGAGTTTTAGAGTTAATTATTTGGGTTAATTTGCATGACCATAGGTAGGTGATTTCATCTTTCTAAGATTTCCTCATCTGAAAAATAAATAAAGTAAATGATATACTGCGTACTAAGATTCAATGAAATAGAAAAACAAAGGGCACTTCGGAGTCCCCCCCCCTAAGTCCGTTCCCCTCTCTTCCTTCAGGAAAGAAAAAGGCTCCAAAATCTATTTTTAGTTCGTTTGTCAAGGCTTTATGGAGAAGGTGAGACCTTTAAAGGTTTTTGACCAATAAAAGGGAGGGACCCAATAGGAATTATGATCCTTTAAGGTACTGCCAGTGGGAGAAAATCAGAGAATTGAAATAAAATCAAAGTGTCCACATAAAGGTTATGCCATCCATTCTGTTGCCTCTAGAGGAAATTAAATGACCTAGGTAATATCTCCTGGAGCCACTCAAGTTTTATCTTCAACTCTTAGTCAAGTACTTCTCTCTACTTTTCAACATAGATTTTCCACCTGCAATTTAAGCTTTTCTGCCCTATTCCCAATCCTATGTTCCCTGAGACAGTATAAATTTACTTCATAGCAGTGCCTTCTCCACTTCCTTTTAAGCCATCATTTGTACCCCCTTTTTTTTCTAGTCTTCAAGAAGTGTTAGGTAGGTACCAGACTGACATGGGAAGGATACTGGAAATAAATTCAGTTTAGGTCCTGAGGTGCCTTAATCCCAGGGAAACCTCAAATATCAGCTGCAGTAGAACTGACTGTTTTGTTTAGAAGAGGTGGATAGCCTCCAAAGCCAATTCACACATCTCCCATGAGTGTGTGTGTGTGTGTCTGTGTGTGTGTCTGTGTGTGTGTGTGTCTGTGTGTGTGTGTGACATTTGCAAACTGCTCACTTCCTTGAGGACTGTGTCCTCTTTGACATCCTATGAGTTAGCCACCTCACCAGGTGTTCTCTGATGACTGCAAATACTGTCATACCCAGAGCTTCAAACATCATTTAAAAAGAGGCACCATTCATTCCCAAACCACAACACAGTTGACTTAGCAGGAAGGGACAGAGCCACTCTCTGAACTGGCGGGAGACTGAGGAAGGGCTGGCAGAGAAGGGCTTCCTTGTTTGTTTCCCTGGGGCTGTGCCCTGTGGACCTTGATAATTAGGTGAGAGGGTGGGGCCCTCTAGACTGGAAATGATAGGAGAGGTGCTGCCCTAATTACTAGATTTTATTGGGATGATACTTGAGGTGTGGTTATTACCATCTGTTGGAGTTCATTAACTAGACCTCATAAACGGCAGCTAGGGTTCTACATAGAAATGGAATATTACAGACTGCCCTGAAGCCTGTAAGTGATGCCATTCAAAGACCAGGTCCAAATGGTCATCTTAAATTCTAGAGAGATGTGCTTAGTGTTTTTGCACTGAAATCATTTTGGGAAAGAAGATAGCCCCTGAATGCATGGCCCTCTTTGGTGGATCCAGTGAGCATTGAGCAGCAGGGCCCAGGCACATGTGGCCCTGGCCTCACTGAGTTTATTGTAATTGCCCATTGAATTGCCTGTCTGCCCCGCTTGGCTGTAAAAATGTGACAGTTTCTCTGACTGGGAAAGCGTAGGGGCTCTGAAATCATATGGCAAGGGCAACTATGGGATAGAAAGGTCATGGAAAGCTTCCTTGAGGAGGTGACATCTCAGCCAAGACCCCAGGTGGGACAGTCCATCCAAGCAGAAAGGTAAGATGCAATCCCATCTCCAGCACTGCTCGCCAGGGGGGTGCTTCTCAGGCTGTAATGAGAATCCCGATCATCTGAGGGTCTCATTTAACTGTAGGTTCTCATTCAGTAGGTGTTGGGGGCACTGGGAGTCTGCATTTCTAAAAAGCTGCCGCCGCGTAGTGCTACTGCTGCAAGGATTACTCTCTGGGTAAGCAAGGGACTAGATGGCCATCTGAAGTCTCAGCTTTCTATACCTTAGTTTTGCAGTCTGTAAATGGGTTTCCAAGGATTGGAGAAATGTAAATATGGAGTCACTGATAGCATATTTTGACCCTAACATACTACTTGCTGATTGATTAATTTAGTGTTGGGGGCAGGGTGTAAGAATCCCTAGGGGACTTGTCAAATTGCTTTTCCCATATCTTGTCAGTATTTTCTTCACCAAGCTAAATAATTTTTTTAAAGTATACTTTTATTGATTTCAGAAAGGAAAGGAGAGGAAGAGACAGACAGAAATATCAATGATGAGAGAGAATCATTGACCGGCTGCCTCCTGCATGCCGCACCCTGGGGATTGAGCCCGCAACCCGGGCATGTGCCCTGACCAGGAATTGAACTGTGACCTCCTGGTTCATAGGTCGACACTGAACCACCAAGCCACACCAGTCAAGCTAAATAATTTTTAAAAAATACTTTTTCTACTTCAGGTTTTATACTATTAATACCCAGACGATAGCTCCTAAAGTAGGCTATAGTATACGAAGGAACTGAATTATTTCAAATATTGATGTTCTTCAGCTAAACATTCAAAAGCTGTTGGTATCTTGTAATTTTGGAGGCAACTGACCTACCGAGACATATAATAGTCCATGAGTGAAGGCAAGGCCTGCGCATGCTAATTTTTATAACTCAGCGACAAGCATTTGCTATCATACAACCTTCTCACTATAATTAGCTCTCAGGTTCAACAGCATATCATTCATTTCAAAAATGACAAACTCTATCCTTGCAATCAAACAGATGTTAAATTCAGGGGCTTCATGACTCACTGAAATTCACAGGTTGTGCCTCGACATCTTGGTTTTCCACGACATCTCACCAAGAACCTTAGTCCAGGTGAAGGGAATTTCTGAGAAAGCACCCGTGGTGGCTCAGGCAAACTAAAATGTGGGCTGGGTTCAGCGGAGATATGGAAGTGCTAACACAACAAAACATAAGCTAAATGGGGGCCCAGCAAACCTGGTCACTTTTTGAAGGGAAAATATATATTCCATGGATTGGCCCACTGTTCTCTTTGAGAATACCTTGTTAACATTGTTCTTTTCATTCCTTTAGGACATTTGGAATTATTTTGAAAACTCCCAGTTTTTAACCACTGCCCGACGGCTCCTTCCATTTAAGTCACAATCAGAATTATTTCTTAATAATTGTGCATGTTGTCTGAGAGTGAGAACATGTTTGATGCACTTCAGTGAGAAGTTGCCATCCCTTCTTATGTATTGAGCTCAACTATGTGTGAGGTGCCGACGAGCTCTGAGCAGCCAGCGGGGAGTACAACAGCTGTGTGTTCTACCTTCTTGGACTTTTTAGTCTAGTTACAGAAAGTGGCAAACAACCAAGTACACGGCTTGAGCAATGTGCTCGGAAGGAAATGGACGGGGTTCCGGGTTGGAGGGCCCAGAGCTGGGAAGAGGTTGTCTGGTTCATGAGGCCGGGCAGGAAGGATCTGACTCAGGAGGTAGCATTTAAGTCTGACCTGAGGAATGAGCAGAAGCCACTGGGCCAGGGTTCCTCAGCTGAAGGAACAGCACGTGCAAAGGCCTAGAGTGTTCAAGAGCCTGAGCCGAGTTAGTATGTGCTTCTTTTAAAAAAAATTATTTTATTTCAGAGAGGAAGAGAGAGAGAGAGAGAGAGAGAGAGAGAGAGAGAAAGAGAGAGAGAGACATCAACGGTGATAGAGAATCATTGATCAGCTGCTTCCTGCACTCCCCCTACTGGGGATCAGCCTACACCCAGGCATATGCCCTGACCAGGAATGGAACTGTGACCTCCTGGTTCATAGGTCAACACTCAACCACTGAGCCACGCCGGCGAGGCAGGATGTGCTTCTTAATACCAAAACCAGCTCCCAGAGAAGCTGAGTGCTCCTCCGCAGGAAACCAGTCGGAACACAGTGTGTAGAGATGTTACCTAGAAGGAGCTTAGTGCTGTGATGGTTAAGAGTTTCATAAACTCTGAAGACTTGCTAATTCCTGGCTCTGCTGCTCACCAGCTGTGTGTCCCTGTGCAGGTCATTAAGCCGCCCAGGCCTCAGTGTCCTCATCTGTGAGACAGAATATGAGTTGTCCTCACCTGATAGAGTTGATGTGAGAACAAAACGAACTAGTGAATGCTTGCCTGACACTTTGTAACTGCTTTGTATTAGCTCTATTCACAGGCAACTTCTTGGGATTTAGGAGAAGTGGATAGAACAGTGACTAGACGAAGTACTCTGAGACCATGGAGGCAGGAAAAGGAATTTCTATTGAGGGACATCAGCAGCAAAATCATGAGGTGGCTTTGGAACTAGATTTAAAGTGGGGGGGAGAGAATTTCACATTTAATTGATCATCAAGTCCTTTCTCTGGTTACCCACTACTGCCTTTGTTCAAGCTTTTAGTGTGTCTTGTCTGCACCACGACAATGACAATTGTCTCACCCCTGTCTCCACTCATACCTGTGCCCTTCATACATCAGTACAGTGTATGGAAACCACCATGTCTGTGCTTGTCCTCCCCAGGGGGACGGGGCCTGTCCCCCAGCTTTACATACACGCTTGTTGAACTGAACTGCTATCGCCCTCCATATCCATCAGAGTCCAATCCTGGAATCAGAAGGCACTGTGGGTGTTTCCAAAAGTAGGAATTGAACACAAGGAATTGGTTTGCAAGTGAGAGAATTGCTGAGAGGCCAGCAGGAGGTCTTAGGCAACGTAAAGATTAGCATCTGCAGGAAGCTGCTGCCACTCCCAGGGCGGGGAGGAAGTGGGGCTGCCAGCGCCCAGAGGCTGGGTCTGTGTGGCAGGGCTGAAACCTAGCAGGAGCTGCGGGGCAGGGTCAGGGCTAGTGGAGGGAGGGGCTCTCCAACTGAGGAAATGGAGTAACATCGCTTCCAACAAGGATGCTGCCCGAGGCAGAAGGACTTTAAAATACCTGGCTTCTCCTCCACTCCATCCCCCTCCAGATTTCTGCCAGTGCCTTCCAATGGCCCCATCTCCTTGGAAACCAAATGGCAAGGGAGCCTGGGAAATGTAGTTCTCTGTGAAACAGGCAGAGCCAGGAGAGTGGGGAGTGGGACTGGGAGCAAATAGGCAACCTGCAGGGACCCCTCTGACTCTTCCCCACAATGCTGCCACCAGTGTTCATTCTTTCTTCCTTCCTTCCTTTCTTCCTTCTTCAAACATATTTTTATTGATTTCAGAGAGAAAGGGACGGGGAGAGAGAGATAGAAACATCAATGAAAGAGAATCATTGATAGGATGCCTCCTGCATGCCTCCTGGGGATCAAGCCCGCAACCCAGGTATGTGCCCTTGACCAGAATTGAACCCAGGACCCTTCAGTCTGCAGGCAGACGCTCTATCCACTGGGCCAAACCAGCTAGAGATATAGAGCTAAAAATCGCAATTTTGAGGGCTTGCAAAAATGTGCTAGAAGCTGTCAATAAACTTGAGGAGAGAGTCACGAAAACTAATGAGACCCTCGATGCTATGATAAAGAACCAACTAGAAATTAAGCATACACGGACTGAAATAAAGAATATTATACAGACACCCAATAGCAGACCAGAGGAGCGCAAGAATCAAGTCAAAGATTTGAAATGCGAAGAAGCAAAAAACACCCAACCGGAAAAGCAAAATGAAAAAAGAATCCGAAAATATGAAGATAGTGTAAGGAGCCTCTGGGACAGCTTCAAGCGTACAAACATCAGAATAATTGGGGTGCCAGAAGATGAGAGACAGCAAGATATTGAAAACCTATTTGAAGAAATAATGGCAGAAAACTTCCCCCACCTGGTGAAAGAAATGGACTTACAGGTCCAAGAAGCGCAGAGAACCCCAAACAAAAGGAATCCAAAGAGGACCACACCAAGACATATCATAATTAAAATGCCAAGAGCAAAAGACAAAGAGAGAATCTTAAAAGCAGCAAGAGAAAGAGACTCAATTACCTACAAGGGAATACCCATACGACTGTCAGCTGATTTCTCAACAGAAACTTTGCAGGCCAGAAGGGAGTGGCAAGAAATATTCAAAGTGATGAATAGCAAGAACCTACAACCAAGATTACTTTATCCAGCAAAGCTATCATTCAGAATTGAAGGTCAGATAAAGAGCTTCACAGATAAGGAAAAGCTAAAGGAGTTCATCACCACTAAACCAGTATTATATGAAATGCTGAAAGGTATCCTTTAAGAGGAGGAAGAAGAAAAAGGTAAAGATACAAATTGTGAACAACAAACATGCATCTATCAACAAGTGAATCTAAGAATCAAGTGAATAAATAATCTGATTTACAGAATGAACTGGTGATTATAATGAATCAGGGACATAGAAAGGGAATGGACTGACTATTCTTGGCGGGGAAAGGGGAATGGGAGATGCGGGAAGAAACTGGACAAAAATCGTGCACCTATGGATGAGGACAGTGGGTGGGGAGTGAGGGCGGAGGGTGGGGTGGGAACTGGGAGGAGGGGAGTTATGGGGGGGAAAAAAGAGGAACAAATGTAACCTGAACAATAAAGATTTAATTAAAAAAAAACACACAAATAAATGGATTTTATTTGCTGGGAAAAAATAAGCTCCAACACCTGGGAAGTGAGGAGGGCAGGGGAGAGGAGGGGAGGCTGGGAACCCTGATACCACTCTGCTGTATGACCCCCTCTACACGCAGTCCTTCCTAAAGTCTTCTTATGCTTCCTTTCTTGGCTCAAATTTTTCTCCTAAGAGGGGGTAAGATGGATTTAGAATAAAAGTTGTAAAAGGGGATAAAATAAAGATAAGAAAGCTTAAATATAAATTGCTTCAAACTCTCAGCAGGGCAATTTAACGACACCTATAGCAATATCCCTATTGTCTTTCCTTTAAACCAGCAATATTATTCCTGGGAGTTTATCTGAAAGAAATAAATCCTGCTTACCCACAAAGATACATATAAGAATGTTTATTGAAGCATTACTGTACTTATTACAGTGACATATTAAAAATAACCTAAATGCCCGATAATAGAGAATTTGTTAAGTAATCTGCAGTACATTACTACAATGGAATAGCATGTGGCCACATGGGAAATGATGGTATAGGAGAAAATGGTACGTTTGAGCTACAAAACTTTATTATGCTAAGCGAAATAAGCTAATCAGAGAAAAACAAGTATCACATGATCTCACTTATATGTGAAATCTAATGAACAAAATAAACTGACAAACAAAATAGATCCAGAGATGTGGAAACATGTAACAGACTGACCAATCTCAGAGGGGAGGGAGAGGTAGGAAGAGATTAACCAAAGAACTTGTATGCATATATGCATAACCTATGGACACAGACAATAGTGCCACGAAGGCCTGGGGAGTGGATGGAGGGAGTCAGTGGGGGAAAAGGGGACATTTGTAATACTTTCAACAATAAAGATCAATTTAAAAGAATACATGAATAAATAAAAATGTACATACAAGATGTTCTTAGCACTAACTATCTATGGGTGATGTAATTATAGGTGATTTTTTTTTCCTGGCTTATTATGTATCTTCTAAACATTCTATACTGAATTTGATTTGGTTGTTATTTTTAAAAATTTAACTTTAACATTTTTCAAATGTTATGGTAAAGCTGGATAATTATTTTTAATCAGGTTTGAGGTGTATTCTATATATACAGGGGAAAATTACCTTTTAGTATACAGTCCTGTGAATTTTGAAAACTATATATGACACAGTTGAGATATAGATTTTCTGTCACCCTAAGAAAGTTCCCTTGAGTCTGTCTGTAATTAACCTGCTCTGTATTCTTAATTGAACCCCTGGCAATCACTGATCTATTTTCTCTCATGTATATGGAATCTTATAGTATGTAGCCTTTTGAGTCTGGCTTCTTTATCTTGGCACCAAACTTTTAAAATTCATTTATTATACTCTTGCACAAATCAGTAGCTCATGGTATACCTATATCAGATTTTGTACATCCATTCATGAATTGGGTTGTTTTTAGTTTGGGCTATTATGAATAAAGCTAGCTGCTTGTTATAGATACTTTCCTAAAGGACTTGGTGTGGACTATTTTCATTTCAATTATATTTTATAAATATTTAGAAGTGGGTTTGCTGGATCATATGAAAAGTCTATGTTTATAAGAAATAGCCAAGATGTTTTTTAAAGTTGCTGCACCATTCCAAGCCTCACCAGTTCTTAGAATGGCTGGTTTTTTTGTTTGTTTGTTTTTTATTTTAAAAGAGCCGTTTTTATAGGCATATAGTAATATCTTATGGTTTTAATTTACATTTTTTTTAATGACTAATGATACTGGGCATCTTTTCCTATGCTTATTTGCATCTGTATCTCTTCCGTGGTGAAAAGCCTATTCAAACCTTTCACCCATTTTTGGAGGGATTATTTGTTTTCTGATTACTGAGTTACAGAGTTTTTTACCTGTTCTAGATACAAAGCACTTATAAATATGTGATTAGTAAATATTTTCTCCCAGTCTGTGGCTCATTTCTTAACAGTATTTTTCAAAGAACAGAAGTTCTTAATGTTACTGAAGTGCAATTTACTAATTTTTTATGAATTGTGCTTTTGTGTCACATTTAAGAAATCTTTGCCTAACCCAAGATCACAGTGTTCTCCTGTTTTCTTCTAGAGTTTTACACCTGTAGGTTGTACATTTAAGTCTTTAATCAGATATTCTCCCAATGTGTTTTCCATGATCATCATATCTTTTGAAGAGGTTTTCAATATTGAGAAAGTGAAATTAACCAATTTTTATGACTTGTGTAAATGTCCTTACCTTTATATTTATTTGGAAAAAACACAA
The DNA here is from genome assembly GCF_000412655.1 of Myotis brandtii. Lineage (NCBI taxonomy): Eukaryota > Metazoa > Chordata > Mammalia > Chiroptera > Vespertilionidae > Myotis > Myotis brandtii. The sequence continues at coordinate 254,614 of NW_005371115.1, read as the reverse complement.
CATTTTTTCTTTTCCTCCCTCCCTCCCTGTCTCCCTTCTTTCCTTTCCTAGCAAAGAAAGGCCTAAGAGGTGTGGACAGGGCAAAGTAAGACAAAAGGTCTGTGGAAGCCCAGCTCCTTATGAGAGTATCTGCCCAGTGTGGTTTTCAGGACATGAGGGAGGTAGATGAGATCACTTTGTGGTGGATAAAAATCACAGAAAGATACAAATGGCAGCCTATGGTTCAGAGGATTATTAAACCACACACTTCACAGCCACTCTTCAAAAGTGAGATGAGCACACACTTTTCCTCTTGTGTCCTAAGATTTAAGTAAAATGAGAATTTCTCTGTGAAAGTGAGTGAATACAAAGGGCATATTTCATCACTTTCAATCCAAAAAGTTGACTATGGAGTTAGTAGAAACACTGGCTGGCGCAGCCCGTTTTCCAGGGTAAGGGAGTATTTGGACAGGTCTCTTATTTCATGGATCAAATGAGGCCAGAACCGCTTCACACGTGTTTTATGAAACTTGCAAGAATTCAAGGTCTTACACTGACCTCCGTTTTACATTGTGTTTCATATGAGTTAAGGGCCAATAAAAAAAAGCATGAAAAATATTACGTGTTGAAATTAATAATGAACTGACTGAGTGAAAATCAAAATGAAAAACAAAATCCTTATCCCTACGATATCATTCAAAGGCAGAACTCGAGGTCAAACATAAATTTTCGCAGCACTCACGTTTCAGACATCCCTGTATCCCTCTCTTCCCATCTTTGTCTCAGACTCGGGGTTGGCAAAAACATCGAGCTTTGAAAGGAAATGAACTTCCAAAGTCTCTTCCGTTCCCCAGGTGTGAACAGAAACCATCACAGGACCCTTGGCAAATAAGGAAATCAAGACACTGCAGTAAAACGCGGCACAGGTTTCATGAGCATCGGTGTTGAGGCTTCGAATGAACATCTAGAATCAGGCTGCACTCTTTTTCTGGTGCCTAGAAATAAAGAGTGGAGGATAGAGGAAAGGAAGGATCAGTGACACAAAATATGTTCGCCAAGTCAACAAAGTGTAACACAACATGCCCTCTGTTTGTCTAGGAGATGTTGGGAGTCTTAGGAAGTGATGCAATGTATGACAATTCACATTTCTCCTGAAGGCCCAAAACAAAGAAACCTTTAGATACCAAGAAATAGGTGTGGGGAGGGATCCAGGACTTTATTATGATTCCTCCTTATGGTCCTCCTTCTCAAGTTTAGGCATTTGTTCATCGAATAAGTTCTTAGTGAGCCTTTATTATGTTCCAGACATGGTAAGAGAGATTTAAAATGAAAAATATTAAGAGGAAAGGAGCCCCAATCGGCACAGGAGATTGTTTTAGCTTGTTCTTCCACTAGTGCCTGGGTGTCCAATCCTTCTCCCCCAGATCACTCTCCAAACACCCGATCCCCCTCACCCACCACACACAGGGTCTTCCCAAAGCTCCAAGGGCTGCCTGACGTGCCCTTGGCTGGGAGATTTCCAGCTGAAGGTGACCCCAGATCACTCTCCAAACACCCGATCCCCCTCACCCGCCACACACAGGGCCTTCCCAAAGGCTGGGAGATTTCCAGCTGAAGGTGGAAACTCCAGTCTCCTATATCTTCCTGAGTGCCTGCAGTTGACTGCGATAGAAGCCTCATTTGGGGAACTGCAGGACACTTGGGTGCTGCTTGCCTAAGTGCTGCTCGCTGTCCTGCCTGCCTGGCCGGGCTCAGCACCCAACTGTCACACCAGGTATCGCAGGGCTGTGGCCCCACCGGTACAGAAATACCTCACCAGGTTAGCTCGTAAGAGCCAAAGGATCTCTCAACATTCAGCCTGTCTTTTTCCTCAGCTTATCTCCCTTGGGGGCTTAGGGTGCCCAGATAATGCTGGAGAAGGCTACCTCATGGAAACAGAAATAGAGGGAAAGAGTTTGAAGGGTGCCTGTTGGTTCCTGTTATGCCTGGGTCTCAATGCCTTCTGGTTGCAAAAACTGCAAAGCACAGAGTTCAGAGCAAGGAATACCAACAGGGATAGAGAGGGGCATTACAGAATCACAAAGGGGACCAATTTACCAGGGAGACATAACAATCCTAAAAATCTATGCATCTAACAACAGAGATTCGAAATATATGGAGCAAATATTAATAGAACAGAAAGAAGAAATAAACACATCTTTCATTAGTTGAAGATTTTAATACTCCTCTATTAGTAATCAACAGAATAGGAAGACAGAACATCAGTAAGATTAGAGAAGACCTCAATAATATTATCAACCAAGTTGGCCTAATCAACATTATAAAAAACTCCAAAATATCAGAATATACCAAGCACACACAGGACATTCACCAACGTAAACAATGTACTGGGCCATAAAACACATTTCAACAAATTTTTAAAAATTGAAATTATGCAAAGGATTTCTAAGACCACAATAGAATAAAATTAGAAATCAACATCAGAAATATATCAGGAAAATCCCCAAATATTTGGAAATTAAACAACATGCTTCTAAATAACTCACAGATCAGAGAGGTTTCACAAGGGGCATTAGAAAATATTTTGAGTTAAATAAAAGTAAAAAATAAAGCTTATAAAAATTTGTAAGATGTGACTGAAACCAAGAATAAAGAGGAATTATAAGATTAAGAGCTTTTATTAGAAATAAAAATGGATAAAAATCAATTATCTTAAGTTTTTACCTTAGGACGCTATTAAAAGCAGAGAAAATTAAACTGAAAGCAAGCAGGAGGGAGGGAAGGATAAAGATAACATCAGAAATCAATGAAATTGAAAACAGAAAAACCAGAGAAACATCAATAAAACAAAAACCCGGTTCTTCATAAAGATCAATGAAATTACCAATATCAAGAATATGAGAGGAGATGTTTCTACAGACCCTGCAAACATTAACAGGAAAATAAGAGAATAGTATGAAAAACTCTATGCCAATAAATTTGATAGCTTAGATAAAATGTACCCTAAATTCCCTAAAAAACACAAACTACCCAAACTCACCAAATATAACCTTGATATTAACAAAACTGAACTTTTAGTTTAAAAAACCTTCTCAGAAAGGAAACCCCAAATCCATATGGCTTCACTGGAGTCCTACCAACTGTTTAAGAAAGAAAAATGCAGTGCTACAGACTCCTGCAGGAAACTGAAGAAGAGGAAATATGTCCACATTTGCTCTGTAAGGCCAGCGTTACTCTGATACCAAAACCAGACAAATATAGTTTTAACAACAAGAAAAACTACAGATCATTGTGCCTAATGAAGATCGATACAAAAATTCTAAAAAACTTGTAGAAAATCTAATTAAACAATATAAATACATCATAACTTAGTGGAGTTTAGCCCAGGAAGGCGAGGTTGGTTAAGCATTTGAAATTCACCACATTAACAAAAGAAGAACCACATAAGCATCTTAATAGACTCAGGAAAAGAACTTTATTAACTCCAGCGTCCATTCCTGATAAAACCCTCAGAAACCAGAAACCTCCTCTTGATAAACAGCACTATGAAAAGCCTACAGCTAACATCATATGTAATGATGAAATATCAAATGTTTTCTGTTTTCACCCTAAGGTTAGGAGCAAGACAAGAATGTCCACTCTCATTTCCGTCCAACATTCTACTGAAGGTTCTAGCCCCTGAAATTAAGCAAGCAAAAGAAATAAAGGCACCTAGTTAGGAAAGAAAAATGTGAAACTGTCTTTATTCATAAATGACATGATCACCTATGTAGAAAATCTGAGGGAATCTATTAAACACTACTAGAACTAATACATGAGTTTAGCAAGGTTGCAGGATATAAGATCAATATACAGAAATCAACTGTATTTCTATACACTAGCAATGAACAATGCAAAGTTGAAATTTTAAAAAATTTACAAAAACAGTAAACATGAAATGCTTGACCTATACACTAAAAATTACAAATATTGCTGGGGAAAAAATAAAGAGCACATCTGAATAATTAGAGCATGATACTGTGTTCATTGGCCAAAAGACTTAATTTTGTTAAAATGTCAATTCTGTCCAAATTGATCTATTTTTTCAACGTAATACCTATCAAAATGCTGGTGGGGCCTTCTTGTAGCAATTGATAAGCTGATTCTAAAATTCACAATGAAGTGCAAAGAACATGGACTAGCCAAAACAACTTTTAAAAAGAAGAGCAAAGAGGGAGGGCTAACATTACTTGATTTTATGGCTTATTAAAAAGCTACAGTAATTGAGACAGTGTGGTATTGGCATCAAGGTAGAGAAATAGATCAGTAACAGACACATTTACCTCCTGTCCAGAAATAGACACACACATGTATAGGGACGACTGACTTTGACAAATGTACAAAAGTAATTCAGCTGAGAAAGAATAGTGTTTTTAACAAATGCAAATTTTCTTTATTAAAAAAACTTCAACCTATACTTCTCACAATATACAAAAATTAACTCAACATTACTCATAGACCTAAATATAAAACCTAAAGCCATGAAAATCTTTGTGATCTTAGAAATGTTAGACAAAGATTTCTTAGCTACAACACTAATATCCATAAAAGAAAAACACAACTGATAAAATGGACTTCATCAAAATTTTCCTAAATATAAAACCTAAAGCCATGAAAATCTTTGTGACCTTAGAAATGTTAGATAAAGATTTCTTAGCTATAACACCAATATCCATAAAAAAACACACAACTGATAAAATGGACTTCATCAAAATTTCAAATTTCTGCTCTTCAAAAGACATTACTAAAAGAATGAAAAGATAAATCACAGAGTAGAATAACATATTTGCCAAGTGTATATCTGAAAAAGATTTATATTTAAAATAGATAAATAATTCTCAAAACTCAATAATAAGAAAACAAAAGCCCAATTTTAACAAGTGGATAAGTGATTTGAACTGAAACTTTACCAAAAGGACATACAAATGGCAAGTAAGCACATAAAATGATGCTCAACATCATTAGTAATAAGGGAAATGAAAATTAAGACCATAAAGAGCCCTGGCTGGTTTGACTCAGTGGATAGAGCGTTGGCCTGTGGACTGAAGGGTGCCAGTTTCAATTCCAGTCAAGGGCACATGCCCAGGTTGCGGGCTTCATCCCCAGTAGGGGACGTGCAGGAGGCAGCCAATCAATGATTCTCATCACTGATGTTTCTATCTCTCTCTCCCTCTCCCTTCCTCTCTGAAATAAATTTAAAAAAAATTTTTTTAAAAATACCGTAAAGAGATACCACTTCATACTTCTTAGAATGGAAACTATAAAATAACTGTCAATAGCAAGTGCTGCTGAGGATGGGGAGCAAGTAAAACTCCCTTTGGTTACTTGCAGGAATGCAAAAGAGGACAGCAGTTTGGAACACAGTTGGGCAGGTCCTCATGAAGTTGCTTCCATACACTTGCCATATGACCCAGGAAATTCACTCTTAGGTTCCTATCCCTGAGAAGAAGGCATATATATGTGAGTATTCATGGCAACTTTATTTTTAATAGTCGAAAACTTGAAACAGCCCAACTGTCCATTGCCTGGTGTATGGTTAAATGAATTGCAATACATCCATACAATGGAAAAATTTTCACCAGTGAAAAGAGACCGACTGATACAGGCAACACCATGGATACATCTCAAATGCATTATGCTAAGTGACTAAAGCCACATTCAAAGGCTACACGCTGTATTTTCCATTTATATGATGCTGTAAACTGAATGTTTGTGTTCCCCAAATTTACATGCAAAATCCAAAGCCACAATGTGATAGTATTTGCAGGTGGGGCCTTTGGGAGGTACTTCATTCATGAGGGTAGAGCCCTCATGGATAGGATTAGTTCTCTCTCTCTCTCTCTCTCTCTCTCTCTCTCTCTCTCTCTCTGTCTCAAGTAATAGAGATCCCAGAGAGCTCCCTTGCCAAGTGGGGACACAGCAAGACAATAGCCATCTGTGAACCAGGAAGCACACTCTCATCAGACACTGGATCTGACAGCTCCTCGATCTCAGAATTCCCAGTCCTTTGAACTGTGAGAAGAGGTTTCTGTTCTTTCTAAGCAACCCAGTTTATGATACATATGCCATATACAATACACAGCCCTGAATGGATGAAGACATATGATGCTCTGAAAAAGGCAAAACAATATTGGGATCAAAACCAGGCCAGTGGTCACTGGGGTGGGATGGGGTAGGGAGGAGAAAGAATGACTGCACAGAGGCAAGAAGGACTTTTTGTAGACTTGAGACAGGCCAGGAAGCCAGAACAAGTAGAATGGGGAAACTGAGACAGATAGCTGAACAAACTGGGAGAGCAATTTACAGCAGACACAGAAGTTCACCTCCCTAGAATTAACATCTGGGCCTCAGTTGTATTTCAGCTCCAGGCCCAGAAAAGCAGCAAAACCAGGTGGGCAACACCAGGGCTGGCCACAGTGACCAATGACACCCTTCCCTGACTCTGACCAATCAGTGGAGAGCACGACCCTGAAAGAGCACACCTGGAAAACTGATGAATATTCTGCTAAAACCCTTCCCTAAGATTCCTGTCTGTAAGGGAGAAACAGAAGCCTCAAGACAAAGGACCCAGCACACACTCTCCCTCTGGGGAGCAGCCTGAGCCATTCCCTTCCCCCTCTTCTTTCCTCTCTTCTCCCCCCACAGGCCTGCATCTCCTAAACTCTAAAGGATCCCACAGGGCTTGCAACCAGGAGAACAACGGGCAGCGGCGGCTCATCCCAGGCTAATCCTCTGAACCTTTCCCCAGTGCCCCTTTTGCTCTGAGAGCTAAGGCAGCCCCGCCTAGGCTCTCCTGTCGCTTCTTCTATGCTAAGCTTTTTCCTTGTTTTTACTGTCCCCAACGTTAATAAACATTCCCTCATAGTCATCTGGACTTGTGTTGTGAAATCTTTCCTGCATGAAGTCAAGAACCTACACACTACCAGCTGGCCCTAGGCAGGTCCCTCAGGGCCAGGTCCCCTGTCCAGAAACAGAGTGATGAAATATTCTGTATTTCAATCGTGATGGTTATCTGATTGTATACTATTGTTAATACTGATGGAACCATAAAAAAAAAAAAAAAAAAAAAAAAAAAGGCAGGGCTAGACATGGAGCCCTGCTTCTTTAAGAGCTGCCCACAGGAAGTCTATCAGTGGGACTCCCTTTGTGCTCCCACTGTGGTATAGTGACAGGAGCACGCACTGGCACCCCGGTCAGCTTTGCCATTAAGCAGCTGTGTGGCTACAGGCAAGTCACCTCTTCTCCCAGTGGTTTCCTCATCTGTAAAATGCCTCACTTGGACTGTAAACATCAAGCTGAGTCCAGCTCTACATTTCTATGATGTTCCCCAACGCTCTTTGCTTGGGTTAGAGAGAGTAGCAGTTCAGCCCCAGTCTGTCTAGCTTTAGAGCTTTAAGTGCTTTTGGCCCCTAACAGATCCTGTGACGTAGCATCTTACCCCTATTTTATTGTTTAAGAAACTGAAACCAAGTCACGAAGTTTTCGCAAAAGCCAGAACTAGTTCCCTCACCTCTTTTCGAGTTGCCTTGTCCCAAGTTGGGGCAACTGCTAGGCTCCAAATACTCTAGGTATCTTTTCTGTCCTCCATTAGCTTAGGGATCTGGTGAAAATCATTCATGGAGTCCAGCAGTTTTTGAGTCAGATAAGCAAAAAATGGGCCAAACAGAAAATGGTATTTATATATATAATAAAGACTGGTCCAGGGCTTCAAAGCAAGACCCACTTCCGCTGGCCCAGTGCCTTGTTAAAGGGAAATCCTGCAGGGATGCCCATGTTCAATAATACTGAGCCCTTACTGTGTGCCAGGCACTGTTGTAAGGATTCTCCTGTGTGATCCCATTGAATCTCCTCAACAACCCGTGGGGTTACCATAGTTAACCCCACTTTATACACAGGGGCCTTTGAGAACCCAACACTGCTCACTTCTTCATTGCTGACTGTGAATGTGAATGACTCCACACCATCATCATTTCTCCACCAAATCCTCCCAACAGCTCCTGACTGTCTCCCTACCCCATTCCACTGCCCAGCCCCACTCCCAATTCTACTCTCCACACAGCAGCCACATTATCCTTTAAGACACAAGTCAAACACAGCCAAGGAGGCTCCCCCTCTTTCTCCCCTTCCCCTCTGCTTTTCCCATACCCCTATTTTAGCAATCCTTTGCCTTAACCACTCAACCACCTTGTCCCATACTCCACACCCCTATTTTAATACAGTGTCTTGATTCACTTTCACCAGGAGTGATATGCCGGCTCCTTCTGCAAGGACTAGAAGATTGGTGGGTGTTGATTCTCCTCTCCTAGCCTCTTCTGAAGCCTGGGACTAGGGCCCAATAGGGTGGCTGAAGGGGCCTCAGAATGTTTGCATCTTGGTGATCAAGTGTAGAAAGTCCAGGAAGGTTGGGG
>NW_005371115.1:236464-245434 GCF_000412655.1 Myotis brandtii | reverse complement strand
AAGTTGGAGACTGACATTGCAAGATTTTAAGACTTACTATAAAGCCACAGCAGCCAAGAGAGCCTGGTATTGGCATAAGATATGGCCAGATTTTCAATAATCAATTTCCTATGTTGGAAAGAATAGTGTTTTAAACACGTAATGCTGAAACAGCTGAATAGTCATATGGGAAAAAAATGAACCTTGACCTGTAATTACACTATGTCCCCAATACTAGAAATGCTAGTAGATGCTAAAAGTATAAAACTTCTAGGAGAAAACATGGAAGAAAAATCTTTGTAATCCTAGTGTAGGTAAAGATTTCTTAGATAGGGCACAAAAGCATGACTCCCAGAAGAAAAAATTTATATATTGTACTTCATCAAAATTCAAGATTTATTTTTTCCCCTGACCTTTGTCCAAATAAAAATGAGACTGAGAAGCTCCTGTGTCCATGGATGGACTGTGGGAGGCATTCTGAAACTACCGGGGCCTGGGGAAGGGCCCCCCTCACCCCCATGCTTGGCACTGAGGGCAAAACTCTTGCTCTTGAAATATACATTAATGAAAAAGTAAGCCAGAAATAGAAGGAAAATATTTGCAATACAAAGAACTTGACTCAGGAATATATAAAGAACTCTAAAACTACATACTAAGATAAAACAACCCAATTAAAAAATGGGCACAAGATTTGTCACTGTACCAAAGAAGATGTGAAAAGCAAAAAAAAAAAGTGACATGGTTTTTCAATCTTTTCCATCCTGCCAATGAGCACATTTTACTCAGGGAACTCTCCCCAACTCCCAGTCCCCCCACCCCAGGGCCCTCCCCTCTAAGATACACCAACTCACTTCCTTGACTGCTAAAAGTTCACTTGTCTTTCAAGGTCCAGTTTAAATGCCCCTCATGTCCCTCTCCTTAAGTCACATATTTTTTCTGTTTTTTAATTAATTTATTTATTTTTCAATTAGAGTTGTTCAGTCTGACTTTGGGTGTGTGTGTTGCACATTACCTTCTATGAGCTCTTACCATAGAACTGGCCTCAATTTGTTATGATTGCCTGTTTCTGTTTCCTGCATTTGAATGTGAACTCCTTAGAGAAGACTGTCTTCATCTTATCTCTACCCCTGAGTGCAAGGCTTGGCATTGGGTAGATGCCCAATAAATGCTTACTACTGGAGGAGGAAAACATTTCTTCTTGATTTCCTGGAATGCAAATGACATCTGGCTCTTATCATTTCTCTTAGATTGGGCTCTCTGGGGGCATAGGAATCCTAAATATATGAAATCATAGCATGTTAGAGCTCAAGGGATCACAGGTATTTACAAGTTGTGCCCTGCAAACCTGAGGGGGATCCTCAAGAGCCACATGCAAGGGCTGAGGGATATTCTTCTGTAACCTCATTTTAAGGGAAGCAAAGTTGCATTCCATTGTTGGGGTTGATTAAACATTACTTTTAGGCCTGGCCAGGTAGCTCAATTGGTTGAGATATATTACCAAATGGATTTCATCACTCACTGCAAATGAACTACAGAAAGGGCAGAAGGTGGTGAAATTTTTTAAATTATAGATATTTTAATGCATTCTTAGGAGGAAAAAGCACATTTCACCAGATTTTAAAAAAATGCTTTCATATCATAAAGTAATGCATGTCTATTGTAGAAATTGAGGTAATTTGGATAAGAAAAAAAATTATTCTTAATGCCATCTTTAAAAGAGTTCATCACTTCTAATCATTTCACAGAGATCTTTCCAGCCTTCTTTCTGTGTGTCATATGTGTGTAACCACAATGAAATCAAAGTGTTGTAGAGTCAGTTCTTTCCTCTCCAAACTACATATTAAACAAATCCCAATGTCATTAAAAGTCTTCTATAACATCCATCCATTTTTAGCAAAATTTCTTTCAATAATCTCCTACCATTGAACATATAGGTTATTTCTAATTTGGAGCTATTGTAACAAATTCTACAGTGAACATCCTTGTACATGTAGCTCTAAGAATCACTTTATTGATTATTTCTCTAGGATAAATTCCTTGAAGTAGAATTCTGGGACAAAGGGTATACAAAAAATGTGAAACAACTCTTTTTACTTCTTATTCCACCAAAGCCAATCTTTTAATTTAGTTTTGTGAGAGGCCTCTATTAGCACATACGACTCTTGGAGTACCTGGTTAATTAAATGATTTTGTTTATTGAATCATGGTTGCCAAGCATGCATATATATATTGCCAATGAATCACCCAACACAGACTTTTCCTTCTACCAAAAGTCCCCACAAGGTTGGCATTTCCTGCAGCCTGTTTCACTCTAACTTAGTCTTGGTTGCTCATGTCTTGCCCTTCCAGTTTTCTGCCTCCTGGTGGATGTGCGTAATTTGAATCACGCTGCCCCTAGATCCCTACATCTCATTTGGCAAAATCCTGTCTTCTAAGTCCGTTGGCATATTCCACTGGTAAGCCATTAGTTTCTCTCTGCCCGAGTTCACAACACCTTGTAATTTGGTCAGCTTGGCCAATTTCATCCAGGTGTTTATATCTTATAGATCATTAATAAGATTAAATGGGCAACACCTAAGCTGACCTCCCTGGCCCCACCCAGTCTCCACCCTGTGTCAGTTTCATCTCTGTATTTTATCACACTTCTGTGCTTTCTAGTTTTCATCCCACATGTTGACTGGAGAAGCTGGACTCCATGGTCAGACCACATATTGCCTTAAGCAGGGACCACATCTAGGAACTTGAAGGCTCCGCCTCACACTTTATTTTCCCCAGGCTCTCAAATGACCCACCCCTTGCACTGGAAATCTTCCGCGTACCTTTCCATCTCCACGCTCCACCCTTCTCCAGCTTGGGCTGTACCCTGTGGGGTGGCCTCAACAGATGCCACAGCCCTCTGGTATCCAGTCAGTTCAGCCAATAGGGAGCACCGCAGGGGGTGGAAGGGAGGAAGCAGCATGAGATAGGGTATCTATTCACTCAGCTTCCTCTCTGAGTGTTGTCGCCAAGTCCATCCACCGAAGGCCATTGCCTTGTGAGGGAACCCCCTTCACACAGCTCTCTCTCCAGGGTTCCCCATCTACACCTTCTCCCTGCCCTTTCAGTCCCAGGGGTGGTAACAGACCTATTGTACCATTCTCAGGCTTCCAACCCACCCCTATGATTTCCCTACACCTTGTCCATCCCTTATAAATAGTCTCTTTATTAAACTCCCCTCAGTGACCTCATATGAGAGTGCCATTTGTTCTTTACTGGGGCCCTGCCTGACTGAGGTACCATATAATATGGCCAACCCTAGGACAATGCTACTATGGGGCTGGGCTGGACACGGCCTAGGTCGGTCCCCTCCGCTTTCAAACAGACTGCAATGACATCAAATCCCATCCAGGGTTGAGCCTTCACCCTCCTCTCCGATCCACAAATGTTTAGCTCTTTTGAAGGGCTCACATTTTTCAACATAAAAGAACGTTGAAATTCTCTTAACAAGAACTATTCTGAAGGTTCCAGCATTTTCCACTTATTTCATTTGGCAGATATTTATTGAACACTTCCCATGCGCCAGACACTGAGCTAGACATCAACCAAGCACACACTGCAAACAAAGCAGACACGCTCAGGGCTGTGAGAATAAACCGGAGCCGTGACACCAGAAACCATGAAGCTTCTGAGGTGTTTCAGCAGAAAGAGGTGACTTTCATTAGCTGTTTTCCAGCCACTTGCAGGACCACGCCTCTTCCTTCTCAGGGTTTCTGTTCAACGCTTCCTGACATCCTAAAAGAACGTCAGTCCTGGAAGTCCAAGCAGATAGGAGGGTAATACGACCTAACAAAAGGAAAGTTTTGCAAGGGAGGAGAGCCTCCGTTTCCCTGCATTCAGAGATTCATCTTGAGCCCCCATGAGGCTGGTCACTCTTGGCCTCATCGATGTTGTGTCACCTCCATGCCCTAGGCCCTGCCTCTGCTCTTTCTTCCATACCTGTCACGCTCTCACACCTGCCCCGCCCCAGCCTGTTAGGCAAGGTGTGCCTATCCCAAGATGCTCACTGCAATCACCCCAGACCCCCTTCTTTCTTCCTGACATGGTCTCACTCCAGCCCATCTCTTCTACATCCCATTTGTCCTCTAGGGTGGGGTTGCCAGGAGGGCCTGCCTGCCTTTACCACCACCACCCAAGCGCCTGTGAAACTGGTGCTCCCCTCGGCCCTCCAGGGCTTGGACTCTTGTTTACTTCTGGTGAGTCTGCTTTAGCTCCTCCCTCTTGCTTTCCATATCTCATGCTGCTTTGAGGAGCAGCCCTTTCTCGATTCTGGTCCCTTGAAGCTCAACTCCCAACATGAGTTGTGGATCCCTCTCTCTCCCTATGGACTACCAAGCCCAAGAGTTCTATTTCCAGTCAATCTTGTGTTAATTTCTCTTCTTCAGATGCCTCAACAAACCCAGGCCTCCTTCTTAATTTCTTCTCTCTTCTCCCTTCTTCCTTTGTGCCTTCTCTCCTTCCCCTTCTCTACATTTTTGCCTCTCACCCTTCCTAAGAGCTACAGAAGTTCCTTGCTTTGAAAAATAGATATGTTTTTTTCTGAGGATTTGAATGTAATTAAAGTCTATAACATTTGAAATTCACTCAACATGTTAAAATAATGGTGGTGATGATGATATTAATAATAGTAATAATAATAATAGCTTCCAATTACTATGTTTTCTACTTACTAGGCACTGACATGAGAACTGAGAACTTTATACGCATCAGCAAATTTAATCCTTACAGGAGCCCTTGAAGTAAGTACTATCATTTTGCCCCGTTTACAGTTGAGGAAACTGAATCTGAGAGAGGCACAGTGAATTGTTCAAGGTCATATAGCAAGTGGTAGAGCCGGGACTCCAACACAGTCCAGCTCGATGCCAAATTCCCAATTCCAACTGTCTTGCTGTCACCACAGCACTAGTTAAAGGATCCTGTTCTCATTTCTCTTGAAAGGAACAAGTTTCTGCAACAGAAATAGCCCCTCCCCAGCTACCCACTTTGTGAGGTTAAACTTTATGTAATGAGCTTCCCTCAGCGAGGCACACCCTTTTTGGGTGGGGAAAGGCTCGCCAGGTGAAACCTGCTATTTGCTCTCCATCCACTGCTGGTCCCTCCATGGGTGTGGCTGTGGGTGGGGAGCCTCCCAAACCACCTTTTTACATCTGCTCACCCACAGGTCCTCCCAAGGATGAGTCTGGCTACAGGTTCTTCCCTCCTGACGGCCCTACCACAGAGGCCAGCAGCAAACACTCGACTTGGACTAGGATTAGAACATCCAGTGACGTATAACCTCTATATGTGTTTCTAAAAGGAATGACCTTACCTCATGAAAAACATGTAACTAGAGAAAAGGTCAGGCACCTGTTAAATTGAGCTATGACAGTTCAATCGTTTTTTCAACAAACATACTGAGGGTCAATAATGTGCCAGGCACACTATTGGGCTCTCTCTTCCAGAAGTTCAGAATTCCATCAGTACGAGGGATAAAATATTCTAAGTGTCCCTGTAGTGGACTGGATTATAATTTAGAAATTTTTACTCTATCCTCTCTCTCCCCCATTCTCTGCCCCATTAATTTGCAACTCAGTTAAGTCAAATACTTTGGCCAATGGAATGTGGGCAGAAGTGATAACATGCCATTTCTTTTTAAAGATTTTTAGAGAGAGAGGAATGGAGAAGGAGAGAGGGAAACATCAATTCTCTACTGGGGATTAAGCCTGAAACCCAGGCATCAAACCAGCAACTTTTCGGTATACAGGATGAAACCCAACCAACTGAGCCACACTGGCCAGGGAGATAATGTGCCATTTTTGAATGAAGCCATTAAGAGCCATTGCGAATATCTTGAACTTTTGCCCTCCAACAGGGGAACATTGCTGGCCAGTGAGGGGGTGTTCCTTCAACCTGGGTTCCAGAGTAGTAAGATATGTGGGGGTGGCCCTACACCACAGCACCAAGTCATGGCCACTCAAAAACTACATGAACAAACAGTATTTTTTTATTGTATTGAAGGCCATTAAGACTTTGAAGTTGTTTGTTACGCATTATCAAAATAAGACTGACTAATCCAGCCAGTCCCACACCAAGCTATATTCCAAACCGACCCTCTGCTGTCTTTCTCGCTCTTGAATTGAAATCTACATTATCCTATAGGTGATGAGTTTCACTGATCCATCCAAGGTATTTTCACAGCTAATAGTTGGGGGGGGCAGGGCAGCGCTATCTGAACAAAAGTTACTGATCTACCTGCAGAAACCCCGGATACCCAACACCAGCCCTTCTACAGAAAATAGTGTTAATCACTGCTACCCACAGACACTTTATTTTCTATAGTTCATTATCAGCTTTTAGAGTTAGCATTAGCCACATCAGTGTTAATAGCACTTTAGCACTTGTTTAAATACTCTGAAGGCTCTAATGAGTTTAATGTTTATAACCCAAGACTACAGCAATTCAGGAAGACATGAAAAACTGGGACTGTGGCTTTCAAGGCCTCTCCAGTCACCATCTGGTGCACTGTAGGTGTTTAATCATGTTCTTTTCCTTTTCCTTAGCTCAACAAATATTTACCAAGCACATGCTATATATAAGGCACTGGGATACAAAAGGGAGAAGGCATGGCTCCTACTGTCGACTCACTGGCGTGCCATCTTATGGGAAGGGTAAGATGAGTCCTTACATAACTATAATTAAAGACAACAGGGGAAATCGTTTGAGGGAAGTGCCAAAAATTTACTAAGGGTCGTTTCAAAAAAGAGGATTGTATTCAATCAGAGGGGGTCGAGAAAAGAGAGCACTTCAAACGGAATGGACTAGGATGGGAAATGTGAAAAGGTAAAATAAAAGATTAGTAGAGGCCACACTGTAAACAGCTTCCAAGGCCAGACTGGTGAGTTTATGGTCAAACCCAAGAATGACCGAACACCTAATTAAATCCATCACATCCATTTTGATCACACCTTTCACTGGGCCCAGAGTCTGAAGTGTTCTTAGAACTTCAAGTCACTAACAGCTTGAACCTCCATGAAAACAACCAGAGGTAAAAGATGCCGACGTAAAGTGACTATGACAGCCAGACGGTTTCCGCCACTCCAGCCAAGAAGGCGCACTACCAGCAGGCTGCGTGCGTACTAGGGAAAGAGGCTAGAGGACGTCTCAGCAGCACGTGCCATTGGAGGCCTTGTTACATTCTAGCCCATCACCAGTGCTGGCGGGGTAAGGGGTGTAAGGAGTGCAATGGGCTGTCTAGAATGTCCCTGCTGACATTGACAATGATGATAATAATGGCAATGATGACTGGGTCTTGCCTCTCTCAGGAGGTAGCACTTCTGAAGGCTTATGGAAGGCAGGGCCCTGCACACCACGCCCTCCCCCGCCCTCCCCCATACCTCTTCCCCAGGCTGCACCTGGCTTCTGGCCTCACCTGCCCCACCTAGTTACACCCATGACTCCACCTGGCCAGCGAACGACTCACTATCAGGCAATTACACAACACAACGAAGTTTAAGGAGTGCCAGGTTCCAGGTGGACTCAGCGGAGCTCCTCCAGCGCCATCTGCATGCCTGTAGCTTTCTGCTCCCACACCCGATCGAAATGGTCTGTGCAGGAGCCCAACTTCCCTGTGGGTCACAAACTGCATGGGTGGGGCCATGTCTTTCCATCTCTGTGTCCACTGTCTGGTCCATAGATGGCACACGTTACATTACAGCAACAGGGTCTCCAGATATTAAATGCTTTCTCTTCACCTGCACTTGGCACATTATCTTACTGAATCCTTGCAACAACCCAACCCTACAGGGTAGGTATTGCTATCCCCCTTTTACTAATAAGGAACTCAAAAATCAGAAAGGTTAAGTAATTCCCCCAAGAGTAGGCAGCCAGGAAGTGGAGGAGCTAAGATCTACCTGTGCGTAAGCCCCTCCTCATAGAAGCAGGTGTCTTTGCAGTGAATGGAACTGACAACCAGGTTTTCAGACTCATCAGATTTCAAATGTCCTCCCTAGATCCACCTTTTGGGAGAAGGTTCCTTTGAGGCTCGATACTTGGGAAATTCACCCCAGGCTGGTGTTTGGCGGAGACACATAGGGCTTTTGTTTACTGTCTGATAACTCTGTTTGAAATTGACTTTGACTCTCTAGGCCTGGGCTGTAAGGAATTTACAGGAGTTACTCTGTACTTACTTCACCAGGGTTGTACACGCCAGGCCAGGAAAGGGCTTCCCCAGGAAAGCCAAGAGCGGGGGACAGGGACCTGCAGGCCAGCAGGCAGGCCTGGAACGCCTGCTGGACACCAGCAGTGGCCTCTGCCACGTACCCAGATTCAGAGAATCATTGATTGGCTGCCTCCTGCATGCCCCCCACTGGGGGTCGAGCCTGCAACCTGGGCATGTGCCCTTGACTGGAATCAAACCTGGGACCCTTGATCCGCAGGTTGATGCTCTATCCACTGCACCAAACCAGCCAGGGCCATCTGCTTTTTCAGAATCACTTTCCACAGTCCAGTGTCCAGACCTATCACGAGGCGTGACTGAAATGGGCTGGTTTAAGGGCACGCTGACCCAGGGTCAGGAGGCAGAGATAGAGTGTGACTGTGATAAAAACATCGATGAGAGAGAAAAATCAATCAGCTGCCTCCTGCTCACCCCCTACTGGGGATCAAGACCATAACCTGGGCATGTACCCTGACCAGGAATCGAACCAGTGACCTCTTGGCTCACGGGTCAACGCTCAACCCCTGAGCCACACCGGCCTGCCAGGGAAGTCTTGTTTTTAATTTACTAGAGAATGAATCCACAACCCTTCCAGATTTTTCCAAGAAAGAAAATTGGGCCTCTGTCATTGCTGAATAATGACCAACATCTGTTTTATTGTGTGTGTTTTTTAAAATGTATTTTTATTAATTTCAGAGAGGAAGGGAGAGAGGGAGAGAGAGATAGAAACATCAATGATGAGAGAGAATCATTGATTGGCT
>NW_005371115.1:226926-236383 GCF_000412655.1 Myotis brandtii | reverse complement strand
CGATGCTCTATCCACTGCGCCAAACCAGCCAGGGCCATCTGCTTTTTCAGAACCACGTTCCACAGTCCAGTGTCCAGACATATCACGAGGTGTGACTGAAATGGGCTGGTTTAAGGGCACGCTGACCCAGGGTCAGGAGGCAGAGATAAAGAGTGTGACTCCCGGCTCTGACCTGGGGCTTGGGTAAGAGCAGCAGGGATCCACCCTGCTGACACCAGTCCCCACTGGCTGGTCCATCAGGATGAAATTATTTTTGTTTGCTGCCACACCCACTGCTCCACCTCAAGAAACAACAGGTAGCTGCACTTGAACCCTGCCTGCCAAAGGCATACACTCAGAGTGCAGGTCTGAAGCCAGACCCCAGAGAGCAAACCTATGGAAATCCTAGGGGGTCACAGGGAAGCCTGGGCAGAAGGGAGGGGCCATGGGGCCTAAAAGCATTTCTTTCTCTCCCAGCATGAAGACCAGTTAGGGAACTAGTGAATGATTTACAGCGAGACTCTTTATAAAAAAGGAGCACGTTAACTTTCTGGATTACTCATCCACAATAAATCAAGAAAACTCAGTTGAACTGCAAGATTCCAGAAGCCTTAAAAGATATATTGCACAGTGGGTTCAAAATTCCAACTTTTTAAAAACTTTGCCTGAATTCAGGCTTTAACCACAGAGCTCAGCCCTGTTCCATTGAAGGCTGGCATGTCCTCAGAGGAGCCTGAGCTCATTACCATCAGATGAGCAGTTCGGAGGAAGTGCCATGGTAGCCAGGAGGGGAGGGACTGGATGCTTATAGCAGCATCCCAGGTCCACCTCCTTCCTCCATCTCCCCTTTCCCAGAGAGCAATGGGAAGCTGCAAGTCAGGTCACTCATTTGCAATTGATCTTGTTTTCAGAACGCAGGATAAGTGTTAAAATGACCAGTTAATTTAGCAAACACATCTTGAAGAACTTTTGTTGAGTTAAACTGTTTCCAATTAACATCACTTTTCAACTACACTGATTTGGAGACAGGCTTGGAATATTTATCTTTCTTCTCCCAGCAGGAACTGTTTTTTGTGCTTATTTCATTAACAATTATGACCTTCTCTCTTTCTAGGGAGTAAACCACCAAATATCTTTCAAGTATACAAGAAATAGACCCCCTGAGGCATGGAATGGGGGATTGTGATCTAGAGATCCAATGATTTCTTTAGGTTTCACCCTACTTCCTGTATTAGCTCCCCCTCCAAGCACAATTCCAGAAGTATCTATCCTCTTGTGCAAGTGAGTTAGCATCTTCCCTTACTGCCACTTTGAGCTATGGCTTTTTCCAATCTGCTAAGTCAGTTTCTATGTGTCCATCCATTGTCCAGCTTCCCAAGTTATGTTGCTGCTGTCCCCTCTCCTGTCCTCCCTGTCCTGATGAGTTTAGGCTTTAAAAAGTCTTTGCTGTAATTTTAGTTGGTTTTGGGGAGAAAGATACCTTAGGAAAGTATCCAGGAGGGGAGGGACTGGATGCTTATAGCAGCATCCCTGGTCCACCTCCTTCCTCCATCTCCCCTTTCCCAAAGAACAATGGGAAGCTGCAAGTCAGGTCAAACCCCACTTCTGAACATGATGCTAGAATACATACATCCAAGATTTCCTGATCAGATAGTTAGTAACTAGAGGCCCAATGCACGAAATTCATGCATGGGTAGGGTCCCTAGGCCTGGCCATCGGTCAGGGCCGATCAGGTTCCCCGCCTCCCCACCTCCTCCTTCCCTCACTGCCTGTGCGCTGCCACCATGCAGTCCCTCCCTCTCCCCGCCGCCTCCCCACTTCCCTATCTCCTCCTTCCCTTTGCTCCCTCAGCGCCCCACAGCCGCCACTGGTCATCACCATGTTTCACACTGCCCCCTGGTGGTCAGCACATGTCATAGCGAGCAATCGAACTCTTGTTCTCCCGGTCAAACTCCCGAGGGGACACTTTGCATATTAGCCTTTTATAGATATAGATTGGTTCTCTGAAATAATCTTTAGGGGTTTTAAAAGTAATGTTTGCTGTGGTTGTTATTGTTGTTTTAAAGAACATGAGAATCACAAATCAGAGTTCCTAAACAATTGGCAAGAACTGCGTTTGGAACTTGATAAGACCATCAGACCTTCTTGGTGGTGTCCAGAATAGATGACCAGCCTCTTGAGTGGGGCGTGTGGGTCATAGTATGACTGCGGCCAGCAGTGAGGTGTGTTGGTGTGCCTGACCAACTCGAATGTGGTACAGTTACTCATTCTGACATAATCGGAAGCTGGAAAAGGTCATTAGGACACAAGACACACACTTGTCATTGGCATGCGTTATTGACCTACTACCTGAAAATACTAACTTGACTAACCACTGAGGTGATTCCATTCTCTTAAAAAATGAAACAAGAAAGCACCATAGGAGAGAGAAGAGAACATAGCTCGCGGCTGGGTTTGCCCTAACCTTGGCCTGTTTTCTCTGCAGCCATAGGGTGTGGCTCGGTGGCAGGCAGGTACCTGAGATGTCTTCTAAGATTTATGTCCTCTTTATGTCGTTTTTATGTCCTTTTCCTGTGTATGCACCTAAGTACACTACCTTTTTTTTTCTCAGAATTTTTGAATCATCCTTTTGTTTACACCATAAATACTTTTGAGTACATACCTTCAGGTACATACTTGCCTTTGTGCAAATCTGTGGCAGACGCTTCAAAAATACAAAGACATCTCAACTTCAGAGGCCTGTATAAATAACAGCAGTAGAAACACATTGCTTAAAAGAAGCTTCAAACAAAGTGCAGTGGATGTTGTTGTTTTAAATATTTTTATCGATTTCAGAGAGGAAGGGAGAGAGAGAGAGAGAAACATCAATGATGGGAGAGAATCATTGATCAGCTGCCTCCTGCATGCCCCCTACTGGGGAACAAGCCCAAACCTCCAGGGCGCGTGCCCTGACCAGGAATCCAACTGTGACCTTCTGGTTCTTAGGTTGACGCTCAACCAGTGGGCCACGACAGCTGGGCCAGTGGGGTTTTTAGAGGAGAAAGGATTGGCTGGGATGGCAGGGCAGACTTCTCAGAGGAGGGTCATGTGAGCTGGGCTTACAGAACTGAGAGGAGAGCCGTCAAGGTGAGGGAACATTATATATTAGGAGACTGCATCCTAACCGTCCCCAGCCTCTTCAAACTCATGCTTTTTGGGCTCGAGGGAGAGGGAATAGGAGAAATGTTGTTCAGGGTACAAACTGGAAATGAGCAGATAAATTTGTCCTGGAGATCTAATGCACTGTATAGTGAATATAGCCAACAATATTGTGTTATAATCATCACACTGCCTAAAAGACTAGATCTTAATTATTCCTACCACAAAAAAACATGGTAATTATGTGATGTGAGAGTAGTGCTAACTATCCCTATGACGGCAATCATGTGAAAATATATAAATGTATCACATCAACATGTTGTACACCTTAAATTTATGCGACGTTATACATCAACTATATCTCAATAATAAAGATATAAATTCATGCTGTCTTTCAATAAACATAAAAGCCACATCCTCATTTAATGTTATGTGAAATCTCAAAATAAATTAAATAGCAACACTTAAAACAAATTAAACACTTGAAGCAATTAAATGAAACCAAGCCATTAAATTAAATCTTAGCCCCCCCCCTTACTGTTCCCCCTTACCCTATATTCCCACCTAATTCTTAGTAAGGGAATAAGTAATACAAAGATGGTTCTTTCCAAAGCCAGGGGACTATGACCTAAACATCCCCCATCCTTCCTCCCCACATCCCCATGGCATTACAAGAAGTCACACACACACACACACACACACACACACCTAATAACTTGGCAAGAGCACCCCTACAGATAGCTTCTTCCCCCCTTAAATATGGAAAGAGCTTGAAGAGTGAAAATTCTATGCTTTGCTGTAAGAAAAACAGACATCTTTAAAGGGGGAGGCCTGATGTCTTTGCAAGAGTGAAAGGCCTGGGCTGGATCCGGATTAGCGATGCTAGGGCAGCGGCAGCGCATGATCAAAGGGACTTTATATGACACCCTGCGAGGCCCCGCTGGGACAAGCCTGGGTCCCAGAGCAAACAGAGGCTAACAGAACTGGTTCCTCAAGGGCTCCCGGAAGGCAGGCCCAGCCCCACTCTGCTGGGAAAGGCCTGCTGATCGCAGAGCTCCTTTACTCTAAGGGAAACAATGGGCATTCGAACGCCAGCACCCACATAAGTTCAGGGAGCATTTACGTGTCTGATGGTTAACACGAGGTGCAAAGCTATGGGTCCCGTGGGTTAATTCAGAAATAAAACATGCAATCACGCCATTCATCATTGCCTGGGAATGATAACTCCCACAGCAGGCTCCGTCCTTGCACTTCAGAACAGTCATAAAGGACAGGGGGCTAGCCTGCGCTCCCAGCAGCTTTTTAATCAGAAAAGATGGCCGGAGCCATAGATTTAATGTGAGCAATTAAGCTTCATGGGCTAAATCAATGCACTGGCCTGGTCTAGTTCCCTAAAACCCTGTGTTCTGTAACGCCGTAAGCTGGAATTGCATTGCACAGAGGTTGCTGATTTGAACTGCTGCTGAAGGAAGTTCACCAAAGTTCACATTGAACTTGGCAGGCCAGGACAGGGCACTTTGGCAGCTCCACAGATTCCGACTGCAGTTCCCCAACCTGCCCTCGGGATCCCATTCTCTCCAGGATGGGTTGGCAGAGGGGAGGCCCCTGTGATTGATTTACTAGCTGCTCTACCTTATGTACAAGTTTATAGGGTATTGTACCAGGGGAGCAAAGACAGTTCCATGGAAATAACTCAAGTCTCATGTGGTTTCCATGTAAACCTCCCCCACTAATCCCATGATTTTTTTGGAGCTTGAGTGAGGAAACTTGGGAAGAGCTGGTTTGGAGGATGTAACTGGGTGAGACATCATTTGGGATTTTGTTTTGTTTTTCAAAATTTCAAATCACCTTTGTCCTCCAGGCCTCACTCAAAACACATGGGAAGGACAGCCTTTCAAAAAAGGGGGGAGGGGCGCGGAGAAAGGGTGGGGTTGGAGCCCAAGTTCAGGGAGTGGAGCAATCCGCTGCGCTGAATAGACACTGAGTAAATATTTGAGTCTACAGCACAGGGGCTGGTCATTTCTTCCAGGACCTGAGGGCACTTTCTAATCATCGGATCAAAGACATTGCTGGCTCCTGGTTTCCAGCAGAGTAAAATCAGACATTTCCCACTCTTCCATTCTTCTTTAGCTTTCTTGTCTTATCTCTCACTACATCTCCCCCCAATTTTTTCAACACTACCCACCCATCCCCACAGTCACCCACCACCCCCGCTGCTTGCTCCCCGCCTTCCTGCTCACCAGTAAACACTCCTAACACATACATGCATGTGTACACATACACACACACACACACACACACATACACTTCATTTTGAGCATTTACCCAGAGCCTCCAATGTGCCAGATACTGAGCTAAAATCCTCCCAGTAAACCCATGAGCCAGGTGCTTTCCCTCCACTGTTACTGAGATATAATGGAAATATAACATTTTAGTTACAATCTAGTGATTTGATATATGTATATATTGGGAAATGATCACCACAATAAATTTAGTTAGCATCCATAACCTCATGTAGTTATAGTATTTTTTCTTGTGATGAGAACTTTTAAGATCTATTCTCTTAGCATCGTTCAAATATACGATACATTACTGTTAGTCATCATGGTCTACATTATACCCCCAGAACTTATTTATCATATAACTGGAAGTGTGTACCTTTATGGGTAGGTACGTTTTTATGTCCCCACATTACAGGTGAAGAAACAGCCTCAGAGAGATTGACTTGCCTAAGGTCACACAGCTGGTAGGCTCATAGACATGGGGCTAGAATCCAGGTTTCCTGACTCCTGAGTGAAATCCCTTACCCTCTATTCCCTTCCCACAACTCCCACAAATCTAGATGCCTGATCAAATATTTATATTTTTTAATTTTATTTTTTAATATATTTTTATTGATTTCAGAGAGGAAGGAAGAGGGAGAGAGAGATAGAAACATCAATGATGAGAAAGAATCATTGACCGGCTGCCTCCTGCACACTCCCAACTGGAGACTGAGCCAACAACCCTGGCATGTGCCCTTGACCGGAATCAAACCTGGGACCCTTCAGTCTGCAGGCTGATGCTATATCCACCGAGCCAAACCGGCTAGGGCAAGGCAGAAAATTTTATAGTATTTATGCATGGAAATAGAATGATGCTTCTGAAGCTTCCTCCTTCAGTTTCTTTTAATTATTTAAAACATTTTTTCAATTATAGTTAACATACAATAATATATTAGTTTCAGGGGAAAACCTCAGTGATTAGACATTATAAAACTTAGGCTAATGAATTTATGAGTCCCCAGCAGTGCCCGCCATGATGCTTTCCACACAGTAAACGCTTAAAAATAATTGTCAACTTTCCTGGAAGGAAAGAATTCCTGAACCTCCTCAACAATGTGAGCATGCCAACAGAGAATGGGAAAATCTCAGTCAACACTCTGCTTTGTTTTAGATTTTTCTCTCTGCTCTTGAGTGAGAGCCACTGCAGCTAATGACCGGCCCTCTGGCCAACGCTGCTTAATCTGGGATAAATAAATCAGAAGGGTCTGGAAGAACTTCCAGGAGCCCAGCAACCCCATTTGGAGATGGATGGCCAATTCCAGAAAGTCTCGGGCCTTCACTCTGTCGCTCATGCCCAGCTTTTCCTTTTGGCTTGGTTTGTTTTTGTAATCCAGAGCATCAGCAAATACATTTCATAAGGCCACTAATTTCATCAATAACTAAGGCCTGTCCAAAGTGGCAATTCCCCACCCAACAAAGGTTATTCAACCAAACTCACTGTAGTGGCAGAAAAACAACCTTAAAAACGACACACTGGGGGGAAAGTAAACAAATATAATAACCATATACACCAGTAAATATACCTTACAAAGTATAGACAGCACAACAGAGGAACTGAGGCAGCGAATGTGTATCAATATATTTGTGTAGTGTAAGGGTTTTTGAAGCTAGAATGTGTAGTGCAAGGGTTTTTGAAGCTAGAATGAATTTGAATCCACATCCTACCCCTTTTTAACCACATAAGCTTGGATGATGTGTTTAATAATTTCTTTATGCCTCCGTTTCCTCCTCTAAAACACAGGGGGAATCCTAGCTCCAACCTCATAGACTGCAGTGGGCGTGAAATATGCTATTACATGCTAAGTGCTTGGGGCAGTGTGGGGCACCTAGTAAGCTTTCAATGAGGCTGCTATGATACAATCAAAAATTCTAACAAGAGTTGGGGCTATGGAATCTCAGAAAACCACAGGTCTCTGAGTTAGAACACCTGATTTTAATTCCAGCTCTTCCACTGAACAAGCTGTGTGATCTCGGGCCAGTCCTATTGCCTCACTGAGCTTTCATTTCCTCCTCAGCACTTGGACTTGGTCATCTCACGTCCTACCCTGCTTCTGGGGGAGAGAAAGGCACTTGCTTGTCAGTCTCCCTCCCCTCCTCCGCTCTCCATCTGATCTCCAGATCGTTCTGTAGTGACATCAGTTGTCCTCCCTGGATATGGGACAGGGCCCACGTATAATAGCATAACTCTTTGGTCAGTTCTCACTGGATGGGTCCATTCACCAGAAGCGGATTCACTAGCCATTGTCAGAACTGAGTCTACCCCATCATAAAGCATAGCTCATTATTTCCTTATTCAGGATCCAGGTTGGGGACCTTAGTTTTAAAACCATCTCAACATATACGTGGAAGAAGAGACATGGCAGGAAAACCAAGAAGTATGAAAGAGAGAAATAATAGAGGGGGACTTGCCTTATCTGATAATAGCAGATAATATAGGTTCATTATATTCAAATCAATCAAATATTGGCATAGACATAGACAAATAGACCAGGGCAAGAAATAAGAATTCAGAAATAAATCCAGCATATATGATAATTTAGTATGCCAAACTCAGAGTTGTATTATGTGTAAGCAGAATAGATTACTTAATACATAATACTGACAAAACTGATGATCTCATGAAAAATATTATTATACTATCTTAAACCTTAAGTATACCAAAATTCCAAATCGAATAGGCCCTAATACGAAAACAAAATAATAAAAAATCTTACAAGTTTATTTAGGAGAATACACACAATTCTAAGGTTGATACATACCTTTCAAACTGAGATTGGAAACCAGAGAAAGTTTGAAAATAAACAAATAAGCTTATGAAATGGGATAAACATTTTTATACATTTGTAGGAGAGAAAATAAGTGCCTAAATAAAATTGGTAGAAAAATAACGAATAGATTACTTAATACATAATACTGACAAAACTGATTATCTCATGAAAAATATTATCATATTATCTTAAACCTTATGTATACCAAAATTCCAAATCAAATAGACCCTAATACAAAAACAAAATAATAAAAAAATCTTACAAGTTCATTTAGGAGAATTCACACAATTCTAAGGTTGATACATACCTTTCAAACTTAGATTGGAAACCAGAGAAAGCTTGAAAATAAACAAATAAACTTATTAAATGGGATAAACATTTTTATACATTTGTAGGCAAGAAAATAAGTGCCTAAATAAAATTGGTAGAAAGATAACAAATTCAGGATAAAATTTATAACACACTTACAGACCAAAATTAACATCTATAATATAAAAAGAGCATTTACAAGTTGGCCAAAAAAATAAGACAATTCAGAAAAATATGCAGAAATAGTAAATAGACAATTCAGAGAAGAGCTGATCCAAATAGCAAAATAATTTAAATTAATTGTGATCAGGAAAATGAAAATTTATGCAACAATGAGATATCAGTGTACTTGGATTATATGCCTAGAGGTTTTTAAATTGAACACATCAAGGGACTATGGGCTGGAGTAAGAACTATGAGATGCAGGAAGGAGTTACTCTCATACACTGCTGGTAGAAATGTCGATTGTCACAGCCTTTTTGGAAAGCAATCTGACAATGTCTATTAAAATTTAATAACTATCACATACCCTTCTACCCTTCTATTCCCCTCCTGGGAATCTATCCCATAAACATAAAACCACCAGTACAAAGAACATGTTTACAAGGATATTTACTGTATTCTTGTTTGTAGTGGTAAACCTGGTAAACCATCAGTAGAGGAAAGGCCCAATAAATAATGTATATCCACACAAAAGGAGATTTTCTAACCATGAAAGGAATGAATTAGAGCTTTATCAGTTGGCTTAGACGCAGTGGTTCTCAACCTTTTGGCCCTTTAAATACAGTTCCTCATGTTGTGACCCAACCATAAAATTATTTTTGTTGCTACTTCATAACTGTAATGTTGCTACTGTTATGAATCGTAATGTAAATATCTGATATGCAGGATGGTCTTAGGCGACCCCTGTGAAAGGGTCGTTCGACCACCAAAGGGGTC
>NW_005371115.1:213191-226791 GCF_000412655.1 Myotis brandtii | reverse complement strand
GAGTGAGGAAGGACAACCTTTGATCAGTGTTGTCTCATCATCAGGAAGAAGCCTGGTCTAGGATGGTCCCTCCTGTGTGTGAATTAGCATCCAGAACCTCTCAGAGTCCAGAGACTCACTCGTAGGGAGGCAGGATCTTGTTTTACACTCACCATTCCTTGTATCCCTTCCCTCTTCCCAAATCCCACTTACCCGCTCTTCCAGAGTAAAGAAACAGACATAATGTGAGCATAATAATATCTGTAAGTGAGGCAGACCATCAATATTGGTGATGTAAAGGGATATTGGTGGTTTAGAGGTACATTCTGAAGTATATGAAGCCACGGAGCTCAGAAGAGGAGAATCAAGCACAAAATAAAAAGGGGAGAGTCTATGGGATCCATTCACATTATGACAAATTTCATGCACATATGTGTATGAGAAAACTAATTTTTAAAATTATTTACAAGTTAAATGGGGGGCAGAGGGAGTGAGGAAGGACAACCTTTGATCAGTGTTGTCTCATCATCAGGAAGAAGCCTGGTCTAGGATGGTCCCTCCTGTGTGTGAATTAGCATCCAGAACCTCTCAGAGTCCAGAGACTCACTCGTAGGGAGGCAGGATCTTGTTTTACACTCACCATTCCTTGTATCCCTTCCCTCTTCCCAAATCCCACTCACCCGCTCTTCCGGAGTAAAGAAACAGACATAATGTGAGCATAATAATATCTGTAAGTGAGGCAGACCATCAATATTGGTGATGTAAAGGGTTATTGGTGGTTTAGAGGTACAATCTGAAGTATATGAGGCCACCTTAGAAGCCACCTTTATGTATCTTAGGTGATCTCAGACCAGTCCTAGTGCCTCACTGAGCTCTAATTTCCTCCTCAGAGGAAATTTGTGACAGCTCCTCAACCCAGAAACATGAGCTCCATGGGAATTCTGGGATACATAGAGGTACATTCTGAAGTATATGAAGCCACCTTTATGTATCTTAGAAGATACATAAGACCCAAAGATCAGAACCTGGAATCTGAAACCAGAAATCTGAGAGCAAAAGACATAGGAGAGATGGGGAGAGAAAGAAGGAAAGAATAAACTGGAATGACTTCTATCCTCGCAGGATCATGGGTCAGACCCAGAGAGCTAACCTCCTACTGAAAACAGCAAACATCTATACTAATAAAAGGGTAATATGCTAATTAGACTGGATAGACCGGACATCTTCGCACGTCCTTAGGCAGTTAGGGGCAATCAGGCTGTCAGGGGAGAGCAGTTAGGGGCAATCAGGCCAGCAGGGGAGCAGTTAGGGGGCGATCAGGCCAGCAGGCAGGTGAGCGGTTAGGAGCCAGCAGTCCCAGATTGTGAGAGGGATGTCCAATTGCTGGTTGAGGCCAGATGCCACAGGGATTGGGCCTAAACCAACAGTTGGACATCCTCAAGGGGCCCTGGATTGGAGAGGGTGCAGGCTGGGCTGAGGGACCACCCCATGCACAAATTTTGTGCACCGGGCTTCTAGTCTATACTAATAAAAGGGTAATATGCTAATTAGACTGGATAGACCAGACATCTTCTGCAGGTCCTTCCAGATGTCCTTCCGGACAAAGCCATGGGACCAAGGCAGAGGCAGTTAGGGGCGATCAGGCCAGCAGGGGAGAGCATTTAGGGGCAATCAGGCCAGCAGGGGATAGTTAGGGGCGATCAGGCCAGCAGGGGAACAGTTAGGGGCATTAGGCAGGCAGGCAGAGTGGTTAGGGGCGATCAGGCAGGCAGGCAGGTGAATGATTAAGAGCCAGTGGCCCCAGATTGTGAGAGGGATGTTTAACTGGCAGTCGGAATCTTGCGAGGGGTCCCGGATTGGAGAGGGTGCAGGCCAGGCTGAGGGACACCACCCCCCATGCATGAATTTCATGCACCAGACCTCTAGTATTAAATTAGTTTTTATCTATCATCTAAAAAAATATTTGCAATTTCTAAAGTTTCTCAATTTTGACAATCTCCAAACTCTGGACTAAGCAAGGCTTTCTATAATAATTAGGTTCCCAATTCAGGGGGATTTGGGCGCTTCTGACAGCTGAAATTCTGGGGCAGCTTGAATTTCCTTCCTCTTTCTCTTCCACATTCTTCTTTCTTGATCTTTGTGTTTGGGGAAATTTTTTCTTCTCCCTGAGTTTTAAGTCACAATCTCACTGTTAAAATAAATAAATAAATCTCACCCTTCCCACCACCACCATCACCTTCGAATCCCTTTTGGTCCCTGAGTCTTTGTAGCATCCCAAGGTAATGTGATGCTAGCCCAGCTGGTGTGGTTCAGTGGTTGAGCCTCAATCTATGAACCAGGAGATCACAGTTTGATTCCCAGTCAGGGCACACATCCAGGTTGCGGGCTCAATCCCCAGTCTGGGGCGTGCAGGAGGCAGCCCATCAATGATTCTCTCTCATCATTGATGTTTCTATCTCTCTCTCTCCCTCCCTTCCTCTCTGAAATCAATCAATCAATATATATAGACTGGAGCCAGAAGGCCATGGTTTCACAACAGCCTTTCTTCTGCTTATAGAGGAAAGAGGTTGGGTTGGATATGAAAGGGTCTGGACTAAAGTCCTAGCTCTGAAATTTACCAATTTATCTCATCTTGGGCAAAACATACCCCTTCTGTAGGTCTCCTTTTCCTCATAGGTAAAGGAAATGTTGGTTTACATCAGGGATTCTAGAACTAGGCAGCAAACGTGAATGAAGGAAGCTGACTGGATTTAAGAAAAGTCCTAGTGTGCAGGAGGCAATAGGGAGTGGAGGGGACTACAGAGCTCCCAGGAGCACAGGTACCTCCTGATGTGAGGAACATCTACTCAATTTCAGCAACTCAACTACCACAGGAACCTGAGCTGTGTTGCCAGGCTTCTGATTTTTTTCAGAGAGCTCTGAAATATAGACTTTTATGGGATCCCTGTTGATTATCATTTGCTCAAAAGTGTGAGTCTCTTTTATGTTTAATGTTGTATGATTCTAAGGATATGCCTGGTGGTTTTGCTACCCTGAGACTTTCAGAGACCCACCCACGGCCCTGTTCTTGGAGCTTTGTATTGGGGTACCTCCATCTTTGAGGTGCAGATCTGGGAAGTAACTACCTCATCCTGAGGAAAGAAACAATTTGGAGCTAAAGGATTCTTCGAATTCCGATTTCTTGGCTTAGAGTAAGTGCAAGGGTGAGCTGGCTATGCAAAGGCCTGCCTCTGGACCAGTCTTCACCTCTGGGAACAGGGCAAAGTACTGCTGGACATGTCCCTAGGTGGGTCTCCTCCTTTTTCAGAAGTGGGGTGTGCCTTTTGTTCCTGTGTCTGAACTGGGAAGATGTCTGGAGTGTGAGCTTCCTCACCATTCTATTCACCGATGATTCTAAGGATATGCCTGGTGGTTTTGCTACCCTGGGACTTTCAGAGACCCACCCACAGCCCTGTTCTTGGAGCTTTGTATTGGGGTACCTTCATCTTTGAGGTGCCTCCTGTTCCCGTGTCTGAACTGGAAAGATTTCCGGAGTATGAGCTTCCTCACCATTCCATTCACCTTCTTAGGTGTTGGCATTCTTGGTCTTCCCCTATTCTATTTTCTTACTTGTCACTAATTCTGCCCAAACTATTCTAAACCATCAGCTCACCTTTCAAATACAGATATACCTGGGTTTGCACAAATAAGGGCAAAAAAATCTTATAGCTGCCACTTACTGGCTCTGTGATCTCAGTCCAATTACTTAAAGTGTCTACGCCTCAATTGCCTCATCTGTAAAATGGACATAAAAATACATACCTGTGATGTTTCATTGGGCCATGGTGTCCAGATACATGGTCAAACATTATTCTGGATGTTTCTGAGAGTTTGGGTTGTTGGTTTTTTTGTATGAGATTAACATTTAAATTGGTAGACTTGGAGTAAAGCAGGCTGCCCTCCATAATTTAGGGGGGGGGGCCTCCTCCAGTCAGATAAAGGCCTGAACAGAACAAAAAGACTCGTCCACCAGCAAGAGTTCTTTCCAGTAGATTGCCCTCAGACTTCAACTGTAGTATCAACTCTCACCGCGTCTCCAGCCAACAGGCCCACCCTACAGATTTGGGACTTGCCAGGCTCCATCGTCACATGAGCCAATTCCTTAAAATCTCAATGTCTCTTTATCTCTCTCTCCATATATAACATAGATATGCTATATGTGTCATATATATATTAGATGTCTAGATACATACATATATACATACATACACACACACAGATTCTATCAGCCTGTTTCTCTGGAGAACCTCATTGGGTTGTAAAGATTACATGAGATAAGGTTTGTGAAAGACCAATCACATAGTGCCTGATGTGAACAAACCTCCCAATAAATGAGAAAAAGGGCAAGGATTCTAGCTGGCTCCATTTCTTCCCTCCTCCTCTCTACTCTCAGATTAGCCAGCAGCCCTGAACCCTGGCTGGCTCTGTCTCATCCCCGGGCTGCTGTCTCCTGGGCTGCAGGGGGTTGTGGGACTCAGGTCTAGGTGGGAGGAGGATGGAATGCCTTGCCACCCTCTCCACAGTATTCCGGGAGCAAAGTCAACTATTTCAGAGCCATGGTCAAGTGTCACTCGGGGCACCTGCAGGTTTGGGGACAATGGTGGCCACCATTGGTCCCTTCTAAACCTGGGAAAGCCCAGCTCAGCCTCCTCCAAGGCCACCAGGAGCTAGACCAACCGAGAGAGATGGAACGCTAAACAAGAGGTCCCATTCCTCACCTCTCCCCATAGGCACCCTGACCAGGCAGCATCAGGCCAGAAGCAAAAACTGCCACAGTGTGTGCTAACTCCACAGAACACGGAGGAAGCAAGGAAGACAGAAATACGTTTTCTGAAAAGTGAGCCCTTGTACATACTAGCTTCCCTTTGTTTACTTAGCCTGGGGAAAGCTGGCCCCGTGGGGGTCCAGCCAGACCAAACACAGCCTCCCAGCACTCAGCAGCCCTCTCTCCCCGCCATGGGCCCTGCTTGGGAGCAGGCGTCTCAAAATGTTCTGCCCTGCTCCTGGCAGGCTGCCCACGGGGAGTGGCAGCTCTAAGTCTCTGCCCGGATTGTTTTTCGCTTGGACAACCTCTGCTTTTACAAACAGAGCCCACCGCTCTGAGCCCGTCCGCCCTGTATCTCCCCCCCTCCCGCCCCCCAGGGCTGTATTGTTTTCATTCCCTGCGCTCCCCAACTTCCTTGTCATAATATTATTCCATGTTGTTGCACAGGCAGGGTGGTGCGGCAGCATCTGGCCTCCGCAGAATGGTTTTGTCTGACTTCTCATCAGTCCCTCTGAGGGGCCCGCAGTAGCTATTCAGCAAGTCAGGAGTGACTGTCCCAGGAACAGGCCCAACTTGCCACGTGGCCTGTGTTTCCAGAGGGGCGGCCCCATGTTGAAACCGGTGTGTGAGGAATCCTACATGGCCAGCAAGGAACCAGGAGTGGGATGGGCACCACACTGTGAGGTGTGTGGAATCCTAAGCTGCCCTTTCGCCTGGGTCTCATAAGTCCAGTCAGGTACGTTATCCAAACCCCAAGAGCACGTGGCACAGCCCGGCCCCACCCAACTCCTTCCGCCTCCCACTGGCAAGCTGCCCACGCTGCTTCTTCCGCACAGTAACCTGGAAACCCTTTTCCCCATCATTGTTACCGACTTGCACCCTCACTGTGGCATTCGCTGTACACCACCAACTGTAGGTGAAGTCAACAGCCCGTATTTCATCTCAGATCTCCCTGATTCTAAGATTTCAGAGACACTATTAAAATGGGGAAAAATTGGCCAATGGTGAGTCTAAAATATCATTCATTGAAGAGCATTCTTATTTCAGCAATGTTAAAATATGAGGGGTGCATGTCGAAAATGGATAAAAACAGTATTATGGACCCGGTAGTATTTTTTTAAATAAACATGGCAGTCAATGCCTTTAGGATAAAAACAGTATTATGGACCCGGTAGTATTTTTTTTAATAAACATGGCAGTCAATACCTTTATTTTTAAAATATATTTTTATTGATTTCAGAGAGGAAGGGAGAGAGAGCGAGAGAGAGAGAAACACCAATGATGAGAATCATTGACCGGCTGCCTCCTGCACAACCCCAGGCATGTGCTTACTGATTGCCTGGAGGCCAGGATGGGGAGGAAAATGTTAACTCTGTTACAGAGCAAGGCAGTGGGCTGCCCTCCCAAATCTGGGGACCAGGGGGGTGATGCTGACAGACCTTCCCATGGCAGTTGGGACATCAGGTCTCCCTCCCAACCTGTGATTGCATGTTTTAGAAAATAAGTTTCTCTTGTTTGTTTGGCCCATGTTAAAGAGTATAGAATTTAGAATGGGAAAAACCAGAATATAATCTGGGAGCTCTGCAAGATGATGTCAGATGATCTTGGAGAATTTAGGTAAGTCCTGAGCCTAATCTAAAACGAGGATACTTGGTTTAGAAAATAAGTTTCTCTTGTTTGTTTGGCCCATGTAAAAGAGTATAGAATTTAGAATGGGAAAAACCAGGATATAACCTGGGAGCTCGGCAGGATGATGTCAGATGATCTTGGGGATTTAGGTAAGTCCTGAGCCTTATCTAAAATGAGGATATTGGGCCCTGGCCAGTGTGTCTGAGTTGGTTGAGCATCATCCCATGCACAGAAAGTTTGCCAGTTTGATTCCCAGTCAGGGCACATGCCCAGGTAGCAGGCTCTATCCATGGTAGGGGGGTGTGCAGGAGTCAGCCAATCAGTTTTGCTCTCACTTTGATGTTTCTTTCTTTCCCTCTCTCTTCCTCTCTCTAAAAATCAATAAAAATAGCCCTAACCGGTTTGGCTCAGTGGACAGACCATCAGCCTGCGGACTCAAGGGTCCCAGGTTCGATTCCGGTCAAGGGCATGTACCTTGGTTGCGGGCACATCCCCAGTAGGGAGTGTGCAGGAGGCAGCTGCACACTCCCTAGATGCTCTATCCACTGAGCCAAACCGGCCAGGGCTCAAGTGTGGATTTCTATTGTTGCCTATAATAAACCATTTTTAATATATTTTAAAAAAATAAAAATAAAAATATATTTTTAAAAATAATTAAAATGAGGATACTTAGTCATATCTACCACAGTGAGTTCAATAAAAATATATTAAAAAAAATAAAAATCAATAAAAATATATTTTTAAAAATAAATAAAATGAGGATATTTAGTCATATCTACCACAGTGAGTTATTTAAAGACATAATTTAAATAAAATCATTCTCTAGAGAAGAGCTCCTTAAGGTGTTATGCATGCTAATTATTATTTTAAAAATCTCTCATTTTTTTTGTATTAGCTACACCCCCCATAATTTAAATAAAATCATTCTCTAGAGAAGAGCTCCATAAGGTGCTATGCATGCTAATTGTTATTTTAAAAATCTCGACCCTCTCATTTTTTTTGTATTAGCTACACCCCTTTTGTTTATGCCAGCCATCAGTTTCATAAGCCAGCCTCCTGGGTCTTCATCCAAGTTATTCAAAGAGAGACATGGGAGGGAGGCAGGAGGGGCCATCGAAGTGGGGGGAAGGCAGGAACACCCTGACAGGGCCTGGGCGAGGACAGACTTTTATTGTTCAACACCAGCGTAATTTTTTAACAAGCCAAGAACTAATCTATTTGCCCTAAATCGGCCTGTGTTTCCCAATCTTCTAAAAGAGTTCATGAATGAATCTGTCAAACCCCTTGAAATCTGGGACACTATCCTCATGACCCTGCCTTGAGCGACCAGTCCAGTTTTTAACAAAGGAAATTAGATGGGCTGCTAGACCACGTTCACCTGTACTGAGCCCATACTCCCCCCACGGGATCACCTTTAGAGTGACCCACCATCCATTTGTTCTAAAGGCCTGGGCAAGGACAGACTTCTATTGTTCAACACCAGCGTAATTTTTTAACAAGCCAAGAACTAATCTATTTGCCCTAAATCGGCCTGTGTTTCCCAATCTTCTAAAAGAGTTCACGAATGAATCCGTCAAACCCCTTGAAATCCGGGACACTATCCTCATGACCCTGCCTTGAGCGGCCAGTTCAGTTTTTAACGAAGGAAATTAGATGGGCTGCTAGACCACATTCACCCTTACTGAGCCCATGCTCCCCCCATGGGATCACCTTTAGAGTGATCCACCATCCATTTGTTCTAAATTTGTTCTAGAATGTTCAGGGGGAGCTACCCCTTCTCAAGGTGATAGGACTTGAGAGAATCCTGCCAGCATGCCAGGTTGGGAAGCACGGGCCGTAGTTTGCCCACGGCTGTTCTAGAATGTTCAGGGGGAGCTACCCCTTCTCAGGGTGATAGGACTTGAGAGAATCCTGCCAGCATGCCAGGTTGGGAAGGAGAGCAGGGGTCAAGGGTCAGGTGCCAGGCTTTGTCTGAGAGCCACATGGGTGAGCAGCAGGAGCCCATGTGGGCATTTATGCAAACAGCCCTCCAGCCACCCCTGAGAGGACCCAAATCAAAGGTCTGGGGTACAGGCAAGTTGAGAATTAACGTAGCCAGGCATTAAGGGGCAGCACACACCACAGGAGTCTAAAACCAAACCTGGAACCAAAACCTGGAATATTACCCACCTGAGCTGAGGGGTCGGCACGAGGACGTTCAGATGAATTCCATGGGCCTCCTGCGAGCATCCAGTCTCACTATTAGCCCAGCCACGGGAATGCTGGCTGTTCACAAAGCAGCCATCCTTACAAGACCCTCGAGCTTAGTTTCCGTCGGTCGCTTTCTCCCACTTCTAGAAAATTTACACGTGTGTGTGTGTATGTGTGTGTGTGTCTAGTCTTCTGGCCCCTTCCCTATCACCCCTGGTTTTTCAAAACTGACTGGCAGCCCCTCTTGTATCACAGAAGCCATTTCTTTCAAGACAGTTGAGTTGGGGCTGAGAACATGCGCGCCTGTGCAAACACACCAGAGTGCGTGTCCCTGCCAGGACGTGTACTTCAGTGACAGCTTCCGTAGTCAACCTCTTTGAGCCTAGATTTTCTCATTGAAAAATAGGGATCACAGCAATCCTCCCAGATAGGATCTCTGTGAGGCTTTCATGCCATCGTGTCCATAGAGCACATGGCACAGCCCCTGTAGCCACGGCATGTCCACCTGTCCCTGTGGTCAGTCGCACCACCATTCCCCATTGTCCACTCCTCCTGGGATCCAGATCCTTGGCCATGTGACTCTGCGGTCCTCCCCACTAGAGACAGCCTGGGCCTCCTCTTTCATTGGTGTTGAGCTTGGCTGGCATGTGACTTGCTTCGGCCACTGGAATGTGGGCAGGAGGAACAATGTGTCCCTTCTCAGCCTAGGCCTTATGTTTTATGTATTTCCACTCATCCCATTGGTGCGTCGGCCATTGCCAAGGGAAGGACATGCCCTGGGAGGCCTGCTGGTCCCAGCATAATGAGATTCTCTCGGAGAAGACCTGGACCCCACCCACAGCTTGGAGCCATGCCCAGCAGAACTCAGCCTCGATCAGCCAAACTCAGACCAGCCCTCAGACACGTGGACAAGAAATAAGGACTCATTGTTGTCCACCACAGAGTTTTAAAGTGGTCTTGTTAAACAGCATTATTATTGACACAGAGTTTTAAAGTGGTCTTGTTAAACAGCATTATTGGGACAATACTTTATGCTTATCTTGTCCAGACATGGAGATTTAAGCTTATTGAGAGCAGTTCAATGGGCTCATTTCTCTTTTACTCCAGTTCCCTCCAAGCCTCCATGTGATGGAAAGTACATGGCTTTCCATTCCTCATTCATATCTAGCTTCCCCATCTGACTGGCTGAGTGCCTTAGGGCAAATCACTTAACTTCTCTGAGTCTTGGTTTAGTTGTAAAAAGGGAGGGAGAACATCAGCCCCTATTAGCATGAGGGTTAAAAGGTATGATTCATGCTGCACATGCAGACATAGCTTGGGTTCTCAAGAAAGGTGGGCCACTCCCCCCTTTCCTTTATAAGCTTCCTATCCTTCAGCTAGCCTCCTGTCCAGATCTGGACAGAGTGGACAGACGTGAATAGAGTTTGGATACCTCCCTGGAACATAGGGACAGAGGCATTTGTCTTTGTCTCAGACTTCAGTTACATTCATTCACATTTATGTGGCACCTGTCACATGCAAGACGCTGTTCTAGGCCCCGAGAATCTGGTGGCCAATAAGGCAAAGTCAGTCCTCTGATGGAGCTGACATTCTAGAAGAGGCTGAAGTCGATAATGAATAGAACAATAAATAAACTAGATAATTCCAAGCAGGGATAATTACCGTAAAATAAACACAAAAGGGTGATGTGAGAGGAAGTGACAGTGGGAGGCAGTGGTTGGGGCAGGCCTTGGTGAGACGGTAGCACATAGCAGAAGTGTTTCTCTCTAGTGATTCTTGATCCACACTTACCCAGAGAAGCTCTTCTTGTCTTCAACACTTTAACAAGTTCTGTCGTTTCTCTCTCTCTCTCTCTTTTTATATCCCCCTGTTGTTCCTCTTAGCAATCTAAGAACCACTTCTAAATTCTTATATGATCTCCTGTTCTTCTTCCCTCTTCCTGTGTGAATTCATACTTGATCTTCTGTTCTTCCTCCCTCCTTCTGTGCATGTCTGGGTTTTGTAAGTTACCTTGGGGGCCACACCTACCTTTTCAGACACCCCCACTTTTTCTCCCTCACTGGCACCATTTTTAGTTTCATACGTAGGAAAGGTTTCGTTTTTGAGGGTTCTCACCTCGTCATGCCATCTGCCTACCTGCCTTTGAAGAACCTTGCATCAATCTCATCTTTGCAGTTTGAAATCTGTTCCTCTGTACCTTATATGATATGACTATCCCCCGCATCTCCATCTCAGCTCTTAAGAACTTCAAGTTAAATGAGAAGATTCCATTAACATCATCCCAGCCCATGGCGACTTCAGCTATCCTTGTGGCCAGAGACGAGTTCACACGAGCAGTGTCCCTCCGTCCTGATCGATGGAGTCTTCAGGAGCACATGCCAATCATTCACTAGGTGCTTTTTCTGTCGTTAGCAACATGAATTTCAGCAGTCATCTAGAGCAGACTGGTGAGTCCCAAAATTCAAAAAAAAATTGCTTTAACACTCTCATATAAATTACCTGAGTGGCTTGTCAAAAATGCTGATTCTGAATCAGTGGGTCCAATGCCAGGCCCAAGACTCTGCATGTCAAACAAGCTCCCAGGTACCAGCAGAGCGCATTTAGAATCGTCACATCAACCCTGCACCACAGACCTCGAGGCTGGATTTGTCCTCGGGGTGAAGAAAACATCATCTCTCTACCTCTCAGTATCTCTACCTAGAAGGTAGTCTGGAGCCCATGCCCACAGCAGTATTTCTCCTCTTTAATATTCTGCCTCACTGTCAGAGCCTCAGTCCCCAATTTCCTCTCTTCTGTACATTAGTATCTGTCATTAGGTCAGTTTCCCTAGTGTCATTTTATTGCAGTACATGAATCCATGAGACAGAACACCAAGCCTTGTTTTGAATCCCACAACGACCTTTGACAAGGAGAGGATGCATCTGACTAGGGCAGCAAAGACCAGGCCAGATCTGCCGCCAGGATTCAGAGAACACAAAGTGACAGCTGCACCTTAAAAGAGAAAAACGCACAGAGAGAACCCCAAAACCACATCCCAGGGAAAATCGTGTATTTCTCTAACCAGAAGAATAACAGTGAGAAATTACCCAGTAATTTTCAAAAATTAAAAGAAAGAGGGGAAAAGGGTTATGGAAAAGCACTCATTCATCCATTCATCCATTCATTCATCCATCCATTCAATTCAACTAATACTTTTGAGCATCTGTTCTGTGTCGGGCTCTTTGGTATGTGTGTTTGTGTATTGAGAACAGAATCCTTCCCTTTCCTCATGGAGCTGACATCCTGGGGAGCGAGACAGACACTGAACAAGGAAGCAGACAAGTGACACGTAATTGCAAATAGGATTGACTGTGAAGGAAACAAGATACAGTGGTAAAGAAAGAAGGGGTAGGGACCTACTGGTGAGAGGCCTCTCTGAGGAGATGGTGTTCAGGCTGAAACCCCAAAGATGAGAGGCAGTAAGACCTGTGAGGAGTCAGATGGAGGTGGAGGAAAGAGAGGTCACTTCAGGTATCAGCGGTTCTCAACCTGTGGGTCGCGACCCCTTTGGCGGTTGAACGACCCTTTCACAGGGGTCGCCTAAGACCATCCTGCATATCAGAATTTACATTACGATTCATAAGAGTAGCAACATTACAGTTATGAAGTAGCAACGAAAATAATTTTATGGTTGGGTCACAACATGAGGAACTGTATTTAAAGGGCCAGAAGGTTGAGAACCACTGATCTAGTGGGTCTGAGGGACTGAAATGAGACTGTCTGGCTGGAGCCGAGCACAGTGGTGGAGAGCGTGGCAGGAGAGGAAGTTGTAAAGGTGGCTTATTGTCCAGGACGTTGGTACATCAATGGACCCACCGTGGCTATTGAAAAAAATGAACTTGAAATGTTAACCCAAGAGGGTAGAAATATAATTTGGTGAGATGGGACTTATTTAAATAAATGCATGCAGCCCTGGACAGTTTGACTCAGTGGATAGAGCATCGGCCTGCAGACCAAAGGGTCCTGGGTTCGATTCCGGTCAAGGGCATGTACCTCAGTTGCAGGCTCCTCCCTGGCCCGGGCCCTGGTCGGGGCTTGTGCAGGAGGCAACCAATGGATGTGTTTCTCTCACATCAATATTTCTCTCTGTCTTTCCCTCTCT
Organism: Myotis brandtii; assembly: GCF_000412655.1. Taxonomy (NCBI): domain Eukaryota; kingdom Metazoa; phylum Chordata; class Mammalia; order Chiroptera; family Vespertilionidae; genus Myotis; species Myotis brandtii. Next base: position 214,048 of record NW_005371115.1, on the reverse strand, counting down.
CTTTCCCTCTCTCTAAAAATCAATGGGAAAATATCCTGGGTGAGGATGAAAAAACAACAAACAAATACATGCAGAGTGCCTACTTGTTCTCTGAGTGTGGAAATCAACAGTAGATCACACAGCCAAATTTTGGAGTCAGGCCTGGAATCAAACCCTGGCTTTGACATTTGCTACCTGGGCAACTGTGTTTGAACGGACTTCTCAGAGTGTCAGAGTCCTTGTCCATCAGAAGACAGTGACCCTTACCTCCCAGAGTTGCTATGAGAACCGAGGTATTGAACAGAAATTAAACGTGGAGACTGCACATGGCAAGAGCTTGATAAGTGGAAGCTATTTTTCTACAGGCGCGATCATGGTTTTAATTTGCATCTCCCAGATTGCTGTGAGGGTGAGCAGCTTTCCATATGTTGGAAGCTATTTTATTAGTAGCATCATTTTTATTGCTCTTTTGGAAATTTCAAACAGGATCTAGCACAGCACAGAGGCAGTCCGAGATGTAAGTTTCTTCTAAGTTTCTCAGCAACTGACAAGACTGATCTTCCCCTTCAGGGCTTGGCGGGGAAGTCTTCACCCCAAATCCAGCCTAAACAGTACCCAGGCACTCACACCACACAGGTCTGCACCCCACCCCCTCTCTCCGCACCTGGTTTCTCTCCCAAACAAGGATTTACCTGCCCTAATTCCATTGCTTTCATTCTGGGCCCATATATCACCACCTTTGCAAAACCTCGTTAATGCTTTGGGGATGCCAAAGCGTTAATCAATCCCCTGAAGAAAAGGTATTTACCAAAGCTTACCTGGCCAGGTTAAAGGAATTGATGCAGCTCCTTTACAGACAGAAAGCACATGCCCCCACC
>NW_005371115.1:200458-212373 GCF_000412655.1 Myotis brandtii | reverse complement strand
TAACAAAGAAACAGAATTTCCGGAGGATGAGGCCCAGAAATCAGGATTTTAAAAAAGATTCCCAGGTGATTCTAATGTGCAGCCAAGGTTGAGAACCACTGCACTAGAATGTACTATCTCTCCATAAGGCCAGAGACTTTTTGTCTATGTTGCTATATCTCCAGTTCCTGGAATAGAAAGTGGCACACGGTAGGCACTTCAATCTCCCTAAATGCCAGGTAGGAAGGACGGGTGTGGTGAGAGACAGCCATTCATCCACTTACTGGGTACGCATCGATGGTCTCTTCTCTCGGCCAAGCATTGTAATTTCCGGAGGATGAGGCCCAGAAATCAGGATTTTAAAAAAGATTCCCAGGTGATTCTAATGTGCAGCCAAGGTTGAGAACCACTGCACTAGAATGTACTGTCTCTCCATAAGGCCAGAGACTTTTTGTCTATGTTGCTGTATCTCCAGTTCCTGGAATAGAAAGTGGCACATGGTAGGCACTTCAATCTCCCTCAATGCCAGGTAGGAAGGACGGGTGTGGTGAGAGACAGCCATTCATCCACTTACTGGGTAAGCATCGATGGTCTCTTCTCTAGGCCAAGCATTGTCATAGGCCCTGGAGCTGTGAAGAGAAGACACTTTCCATCCCTCCAGTGCTGGCCCCTTGAACAGAGGCATCCTGTTCGGATGAACAGTGTGGGCAAAGCCTCCAGGGGCAGCAGCCTGGGGCGTGTGGGAGAGGAGGTTCGGAGCTGGGTGTGATGGGGACCTCCTGGGAATGAGGCTGGAGAGGCACCCGGACACCGAGCCTGGGGAGCACAGAACCCCTGGCTGAGCAGCCCCCGCTGACAGCTGGGCCCTCACAATCCTCACAGATACAAGCTTTGTTTTCAAGGAACTCCCTTAGACGCAGACACAAGACTCCATCAGAGCCAACACGGCAGACCAAATCCGAAAGGTGGAAAGTCAGACCGTGGGAATGCACGGATTCCTCTTCCTTAGACCGCAGATATTTGTTATTCTTCACGTGCTGCCTGTTTTCAAGTCACAGAGCGGGCTCACACGCAGACGCATACAGAACACTCGGGCTGTTTCCGACGTTGCACAATTCTTCACGCCAAGGCGGGAGGAGGCCAGGGGTGGCGGGCACACCTGCCTTGCTCTGTGGTTGCCAGGACACCCTGAGAGGAAGAAGGCTTGCTTGTTCAGGCAGCACGTTCCTGGAAGACCGGGCGTGGGCAGCAGCTCAGACCCAGTATCCCCAGCAGACGAGACCACCTTTTGGAACTTCTGAAGGCGGAGCTCAGGGCCAGGCCCTGGGCAAAGTCACTGAAGTTCTAGAAGAGAGAGTCTGGAAGAGCTCACATCGGACCCCGGGAGGGAGAGAGGAGATGCTATAAAAATAAGTGCTTTTAGGCATAATTAGATTGGGAGGCTGTTCCGAGCTCTGGGAAAAGTAGCGTGTAAAAATAATTCTGTTATACATGGACTCCTATATATAGCAAATACAAACAGCCAGCCACTTCCCCAGCGCATCTGTTTTCCCCAGAGTTCCTGGTGTTCAATGTTGGGTTTTCTTAAAAGCTCACCTCACACGCAGAAGTTCTAGTGACAGCCACAGAGGAATGTTCAGCCACCAAGGTGACCTGGAGGTCCCTGCAGGGGGAGGGGGGGGGGGGGGGGGGCATTGCAAGACCTGGGTGATTCATCCACAGGGGAAGTCAGGTCACTTGGGCAACGTCAGAAGCTCACCCTTCAGATGGTTGCCCTGTTCCTGGCAGGCTGGGGGACCCCAGAGCCCTCTGCCAAGCTTTGTGCTCCCACCCTCTGCCCCTGCCCCGAGTTCCTAACAGTCTGACTACAAAGTACCCAGGATTGCGGTGGGGAGAAACCACCTGCATGAGGTGCGTAAAAGGCAGATGCAAAACCTCCAGGCATTTCTGTGGTCCCAGGTCTGACATGCTGTCGAGGGCGCCTTTCCCTGTGAGAAAAAACAAACAGTCTCTTTTCCTCTACGAAGCTTAGCCAAGGAACAGAGCCCCCTGACAGACATCAGCCCTGATCAAGTTTGACCCCTTGGAGGAGGGCGTGGAGAGAGCAGCTGTTGCTGGGAGTGCAGAGGGGGAGGGGGTCACCCCTCTAACTCACTGAGAGGCTTCCAGACCTAGTCTTGTCAGGAAGCGCTGCCTGGTGCTAAGCCTGGTCATTCTACCCAAGAAGCCTCACTTCCCATGTCCTTTTCATTGTTTCCTCCCTCTGTCCCAGGGAGCAACCTAAGGCACTCGGATTCCCCACTAGCAGCCCTGAATGACGACAGAACAGAGAAGAGAAGGCATTCCGGAAGTGGAAACCCAGTGGGAAGTACCTGTGGAGAGTGTCACTGAGCCTTGGGGAGCAGGACCGCACCCGGTAATGTGACTGTTCAGAATGCAAGGGGATCTGAAACCGCAGTGGGAGTGCGGGCCCATCACTCACTAGGCGAGCGTGCCATGAGCGCCTGCCCCACACCCGGCATCACAATAGCCAAGAGCTGATACTTAGTGGACACTTACAGGCCAGGGACCGGGCTAGTGCTAATGTGGGATATATCAACTAATTTAATCACCCCACACATCTAGCCATTATAACTTCCAACGTATGATCGAGAAAGTCAAGGCACTGAGAAGTTAAGTCATTTTCCCAGCATCACAGAGCTGAAGCACACGGAAAAGCCTGGATGGAGCCCAGTTCTGGCTCCAGCTTTCGCCCCCAGGAGAGCTGTCCAAGGAAGATTGTGCAACCTGCCCCCCAAATCCGTTCCAGACGTTGCCTTCAGAATGTCCCTTGTAGGGAATTTGAATTTCTCCTACTTCCGTCACAGTCCATTTCCCCTCGCCCAGCTCCAAGGGGAACTGGAGAACTAGGCGTGGCAGCTTCTGAGAAGGGAACAGGGGACAGGGGACAGGGGACGGGAAGGGGTGGGGACTCTGTGGGAGCAGGTGGTGAGGGGACGTGTGCTCACTGTACCCGGAACTGAAACACTTCCAGCAGAGGTCACCTGCAGCCCCTGGGAGCCTGGTCACATCCTGCTCCCAGCCCCGCACCCCTCCCACCACCGCCCTTGGAGAGCAAAGGTTCCCTCGCCGGCCTGCCGAGAACTCCCCATCCCGCCTCTGATGCAACAGCTGGCATCTGCCCAGCGCGGAGCTTGTGGAAAAGGGCAGATAGTGCTTTGTGTCCATTCCGAGAAGAGGCCCTTAGGTAAACAGGGTGGAGCGTGTCCTGGAACCTCCCCCAACGCCGGGGCCTCATTTCTCCCCATCACAGGCCAACACCATGACATGAAGCAACCCTTGGCACCACTGAGCGTGCCCGGAACTGCATCTGACACACAGAGCCTGCTGCCCCAAGAGCTTGTGCCAACAGGGCGCGCTGTGTGCTGTAGCGGGGCCCGGGAACACGCATTTCCAACAGTTCCCAGGCGATGCTGCCACAGGTCTGGGGACCCTACTTTCTGCCTTCAGAGCTTCTTTCTGTACAAACCCTGGAGCTGTGTCAGCACTGGCAACACCATTACTCTAAACCACAGCTCCAAACACAATCCCCGAAGCACAAAGATGGGTGAGGTCAGAGGTGGAGGGAGTGGAGAAATGAGGACAGGGGGGCCCAGGCTGAATGGCAATTTAAGAATAAACCCTAAAGAACAAGAGGAGGGGATTGGAGAGAGAGGAAGCTGAAGGGCTTGCAGGGAAAGCCTTGTCCTCAGTCGGGCTTCCCACCTCATTCCTGAGAGCACCGACATTGGTCCGGGCCAAGCAGGCCGTGCCCTGCCCTACCCAGCCCGGACCTGCCCGAGGCCCTCAGGAGGGAGTCGCTGTACCTCCCAGCCACAGCACAGCCATGACACTGACATCCTCTCCCCTGGGAAAGGACAGTGGCCTGCCTCGCCCACCAGCTCATTAGCATATTCTTCACCCATAGGAACAGCTGAAACGAAGGACGCTGGCCCTCCTCTGCAATCCTGTCCACTTCCAGAAAGCCTCAAGGTCAGGAGCTAGAGACTAGAGGAAGGGCCTGGCACAGTCCGCTGAGAGCGTCAACCTAGGGTCTTACCCAGGGTGACTTCCCCGTGTCCTTCCCTCTGAACGGAAATCCCTTTCTCCTGGGCCTCTCGGTGAATTCCTCCTCTTCCTTCAAAACTCTTCTGGGCATTTTGTCTCCTGGAGGTGACCCCTCAGCACCCCAGGCAGGGCTGTCATGGCCTCCTCGCTGCTTTCACCACACGGCGTGCCTGTTCCATAGTCTGTAAGATTCTGAGGGACAGGAGAGGGATGGTTCGCCTCTCACCGTTCCCAGCCTGTCTCCTCTCTCACGGACAGCTAGAAAAGCTCTCAGTGCTTGGTTCCCACCCTCAGTTATCTCTGAGGATAGAGGTCTCCCTGCCAGAAGTCTCCTCTTCTCTCCTGTGACATCGAACCAAAGGTTGGGGACAGAAGGAAAGAAAGATGTTTCGGAGAGACCAGAGGCATGTGGACCAGGGCCAGAAGATACTTTCTCTGGGACAGAAGAGGGAAAATTGCATGGCTCAGGGCAGTTTTCCAGGGGGATTGAAAGAGAGCCAGGACGCTCAGGCTGTAGAAAGTAGGTGGAAAAGGGAAGAGGTTGTATGAAGGGCAGGGAGGGGCTGTCCTTGAAGATCCTATTTACCGAGTTTGAAAACACAAGTAAAGGACAAATTATTCTGAAAGGTCTTGGGTGCCTGGGACCCTCTTTCTTTGCTGCTGCTCTGGGACTGGACTCCAGGGGTTATTCTTTCGTTGCGTTCCATCCTTGGGCTGCTCAGATCCTTCCCAGTGCTGTTCCGAGCCCCTGACACACACAGCCTGGTGCATGAGAGGTGCTCAGAGGTGGTCAGCTTTTTGCCTCCCTCCATTCCTTCTGTCAACGCTGAGCAGCCCAGCAGGCTGCAACGGTGGCAGAAGGGAGCAGGGCCAACAGGACAGCTCGGGGGAGAGAGGCAAATAAAACATCCCACCAAGTCTCTCTGGACTGAGTACCAGCCGTGCATTGCTGATCTTGGCTGGGAGCCCACCATTTACCAGGCCCCTCCGGGCCTCTGGGGTATGGCTAATTAAAGACACGGTTACTCATTTCATTCCCTAGTCGCTATTTAAGGAAGTCGAATCATGCCATTCCTATAAGGCCTCTGACCCTACAGTGGAGGCAAACAATGCCAGGGCTTGTCCAAGTGCCTGTAAGTACAGAGCTGTTCAAAGAGGCAGGGAGGGGGCGGAGCAGGGCGGAGACCACAGCCCTGCAGCTGGGCCAGCTGCTGGATTGTCCCTGCTTCAAGGCCCTCCTCTCTCCCTCTCCCCAAGGGGCCAGGGTCTAGTGACAACCCCTCCCTGAGCCCCTGCCAGGGCAGCTCTTGTATTTTCTGGACACACTCAGAATCACACAGCTGACTCAGAAAAAAAACGTGAACAATCTCCTTTTGGATTTCAAGTAGCAGCACTTGGAGATTTTTTCAGTTATTTTTTAAGAAGTGAAAAAACAATATTACTTTTAATCAACAAAGTCTTACTGAAATCTGTTCTATGCCAGGCCCCCTGCTAAGCACTGGGAAGAGAAGTGAATAAAAGTAATTCCTGCCCTCAAAGAGTATCCAGTCTTATAGATGAAAGAGGTGCATAAACAAATCACACTAACCTGGAATAAGTGTACAGGGAGAGTATTATGCTATGCACGGTACAGAGAAGGTGGTGATAACCTCTAACTGGTAGGGAAACAAAGGTGGGTGATTCGAAGTGGGTTTTGAGGCCCACATAGGAGTGCATCAGGTAAACTAACACGGCAAAGAACATCACTAGCAGGGGGAAAGCATATTCAAAGTCACTGAAGTCATGGAGACACAGGTTGAACCCATTAGTTTCAATAGGTCTCCAATCTCCCTAACAAAACATTACAGCAGATTAGAGTGAACGGATGGGCGGGCTAGTCTAAAGCATCCAGTATAAGCATGAAATGATTTTTTAAGTGAGCTGTAACTGACATATAACATTATGTTAGTTTAGGTAGCATGAAGTGCCTTCGATATTTATTTTCATTTTTTAAAGTACAAATGATGCATTGTGGTTTGTAACATATGTGTTATTAAAATCATGTTTTTAATTTCTAGTCAGTAAGTTTATATGACTTTCTAAACACACACCGTCAAATACAGTCATGGAGACACAGGTTGAACCCATTAGTTTCAATAAGTCTCCAACCTTCCTAACAAAACATTACAGCAGATTAGAGTGAATGGAGGGGCGGGCTAGTCTGAAGCATCCAGTACAAGCATGAAATGATTTTTTAAGTGAGATGTAACTGACATATAACATTGTATTCATTTAGGTAGCATGAAGTGTCTTCAATATTTATTTTCATCTTTTAAAGTACAAATGATGCATTACGGTTTGTAACATACGTGTTGATATTAAAATCATGTTTTTAATTTCTAAACACACACCGTCAAATAACAGTGACCCCCTGTGGCGGAAGAAGCTGCAGGCCGACCCCGTGGGTAGGAGAAAGGCAGCTTGCACCCAGCTTGAGGCTAGAAAGCCAGTCAGAGAGGCTGGAGACCAGGGCTTGGTCTCTGAATGCACAGTGACTTTTCAGACTCATGCTTAGGTGAGTTGACCAGGTGTGGCCACAGCTGCAGCCTTTTCCAAACACTCTTCTGGAAGTAAGTTTGTCCTGGTTCCCTTTCATCCTCGCTATCGGCCGTGTTGGGTGATATGAGGAAGATACTGGGGGGCCACTGGGAGCCAAACAAACATGGACTCTCTCCATCAAAACCAGCATTTAGAGCATTCCAAGCAGATGCAGGGCACCCCTGAGGTTTAATAAAGCACCTCAGGTGGAACTCACGCCAGGTGACACTCCAGACCAATTAAACTCTGGGTGTGGCGCCCAGGCATTGGCTAGAATGTATGAAACCTTTCAGGTGATTCCAGTGTGTGGCCAGTTTGTGAATCAGTGGGCCAATCGCCTCTTCTCAACCTTGGCTGCACGTTAGGATCGCCTGGGGCCGTTTTTATACAGAAGGTGGGGGAGCTGGGCCCTCAGCCCAGTAGGTCAGAATCTCCACAGCTGGGGTGTGGGCACCCATGTGGCCCTTGGACCTGGGAAGGGAGCTGGCACTCCCCAGCTCTGCACTTTGAGGTGCTTCCTGGAAATGTTCCAAGTCCTGAGTGGGTGCCTGGTCCCAAAGGAGCTGTCAGCGTCATCCCCTGGGGCGTCCTGAGCGGGACCAGGAGGCAGGTGACCTCAGCCGTCAGTGACTCACACCTTTGAAGTCACCAGGACACCTGTGGCCCGATCAGTTCCCGGAGGGCAGCTGGATGGCTCCTGCTGCCTGGCACACTGAGTCGTGCAGGACAGATCAGGCGCCAGGGGTGCTGACACCTGATTGTGGGCAACCACTCACACCGAACACCAGGCCTGTGTGGGGCTCTGGTGTACACGGGGTCCCCTGCTGGAGTCACATGTTGGTCCTGCGTGGTTCTTGCCCCTCGGCTCCCAGACCATCCACGTCCACAGCACCGAGGGGGTGCTTGGCCCTGTGTGCCCCTGGCAGACACCGAGGTCGGCCCTCCAGCCCTGCAGCAGGCTCCCAAGTCTTTCCAGGTGACTTTCCAGGCTGTTCCTTCTCGATGCCAAAGGACCCTGCTGGCCAGCATACTCTCTTGTCTCTCACTGGCAGGGACCTCATGCTGTCCCGGTCATCTCTGGCCGTGCCCGATGCGGGTGGACGCTTTTTCGGGAATAGGACTGCTCTTCTCTGTCTTGTCACAGGCCATCCTCGGGGGCGGGGGCCCTGGGAGGCAGGGGTGTGGTCCCCGGAGGTCACATTCTGGGAAGGCAGTGATTACTGCCTGAAGAGTTCAAAACACAGTGGGAGATAAGTCTACATTTGTGGTGGAGCATTTCAAACAACACATCTAAGATCACCAAAAAGAATCCCTCACGCTTTCCTGTGGACCAGCAAACACTGGCATTTAGTGCTCAGCATCCAGGGGAAGGCACAGTACAAGCTTCGGGAAGGTCCTGGGGCCGACCTTCACCTGGAGCACAGAGGACCAGCTCACCAGCAACAATGTGACAAACTCTAAATTCATGGTGTGAGGGGAAAGCTGGCGGGTTGTGGGCTGGATCCCCTGTTGGGGCCTGTACCTACAGGATGTGGATGGTAGGCAACCAATCGATGTTTCTCTCTCATATCAATGTTTCTCTCTCTCTCTCCCCATCCATCCTACCCTCCCTCTCTCTTTAAAATAATAAAGAAAAGGAAAGCTGACACAAGCACATTTGCAGTAGCCCCCTTATCTGCTGTTTAGCTTTCTCTGTTTCAGTTACCCACAGAAATATTAAATAAACAATTTATAAGTTTTAAATTGTGTGCTGTCCTGCTCCATCTTGCTGGGGACGGGAATTCTCCTTTGGCGGCGTGTCCACGCTGTACATGCTACCGAGGGAGTGATGCCGGCAATTGGGACATGCCAAGGGGAAGCCGTGAAGTGCTTCCTTCCAGTGAAAAGGTGAAAGTTCTTGACATAAGTAAAGAAAAAAATTGTATGCTGAGGTGGCTAAGATCTACAGTGAGAACAAATTTTTCTACCCGTGACATTGTTACTGGACTGAAGGGGTCTGTTCACCTGTGTGCATCAAAAGGTGAACGGGAGTTTGCAGCAAAAAAACTAGAGATTTATTAATTGAGAAAATGGTGCCAAGCCCAGAGTCACAGGTGAGCTAATGTAACCTTCCAAGGCATGGGTTATATACAGAAAAAGTCATTAATCATGGTGGCTAATGGAGTTGGGGTCGTGGGCTGTACTGATCGGTAGGGGCCAGGGCAGGAAGTAGTGGCTCATTGTATCAGGTCCTGAAGTCAGCCATGGTGTTGTTCTGTCTGGTTTCTTGAGGGTGTGGTCTATAGGGTCTTCCACTTTCAGGGGCCTGGGGCTGAAACACAACTGAAGTCAAGATGTTATCTTTAGCTGGACCAAAACTGTCTCTGTGGTCAACTGAACTGAGGCTTTGTTCTGAAGACTGCTTGACACCAACCAGAATCTGATATCCTAAGAACTTAGTGATTAAAGAAGGGAATGGAAGGAAAGAAAGGACGAAGGGTCATGTTAAAGAAATGGGGTTTCTATGCAGTTCCAGTATTGTGAAGAAGGGGGGAAAGTCATGCTAGTGTTCTGAGAGACGGAGACCACATTCACATAACTTTTAGTACAGTGCACTGTTATAATTATTCTATTTTACTATAAGTTATTGTTGCTAATCCCTTACTATGTCTAATTTGTAAATTAAACTTTAGCGTAAGTACGTATATATGGGAATAAACATGTATACATAGGGTTTAGTACTATCTGAGGATTCAGGTGTCCACTGGGTGTATTACTGAAGAAGGAGCACTACTGTATTCTGTTTCAATAAAAACTGGCATTGTAGCCCGGCCAGTGTGGTTCAGTGGTCGAGAGTCGACCTATGAACCAGGAGGTCACGGTTTGATTCCCGGTCAGGGCACATGCCCAGGTTGTGGCTCAATCCCCAGTAGAGGGCATGCAGGAAACAGCTGATCAATTATTACCTCTCATCATTGATATTTCTATCTCTCTCTCCCTCTCCATTCCTCTCTGAAATCCGTAAAATATTTTTTAAAAAACTGGCATCGTCATAATAATGACATGGCTTCCTTCTTACAGTAGGAGATGTGAGTTAACCGGACATGGTGCGTTGGACAATAAAGAAAAGGAAGAGGGTGTCTGGCTCCTATGAAGATCCTTCCTTGCACTGACTGGACAGTAAATTAATACAGAAAGTAGCACTTCTCTACCCATTATTCTAATTTCTCTTCAATAAATCACTGTACCTCATGTGGGCCCATAAATTTTATAATACATTTTGTAATCAACTTGTTTTATACTGAACAATAAATAAATACGTAAGTAGCTCTTCTCTATCCATTATTCTAATTTTTCTTCAACAAATCACTGTAACTTATTATGAGCCCATGAATTTTTAAACACATTTTATAATCAACTGGTTTCATAGAGAGCAGGCCTGCTAGACATCATTTGCCAGGCTCTGCACCTGCCAGAGGCCATCCTGGTAGGCACCCTGCTTTGTTTTGTTTTGTTTTTTCCCCCCACAAAGCTCTCCAGGGGATTTCAGTGCTGTAGCCAGGTCCCTGGACCAAAAGCAAGCAGGCGGGTGTACAGGCCTCTGGTTTTAGCCAGCCATGGAGAAGTGCCTCAGATGGAGGTAGAGGTTGAAGCGTGTCCCCCATTACTTGGTTGTTGAAGTGTTGAAGTCCTACCCCACCAGTGCTTCAGAACATGGCCTCATTGGCAAATAGGATCATTGCGGATGGAGTTGGTTAAAATGAGGTCAAATTGGAGTAGGGTGGGCCCCTAATGCAGTATGAATAGAACGGGGGGATTCAGACACAGTCACACACACACAGGGAGAGCACCATGCAAGCATAAAGGCAAAGATCAGGGTCTGCACCTACAAGCGAGGAATGCCAATGATTGTCAGCAAAGGACCAGAAGCTGGGAGAGATCCTTCCCTCGCCACCCATGGGGAGCCCATCCTGCCCACACCTGGAGCTCGGACTCCCAGCCTCCAGAACTGGGAGACAAGCATTTCTGTTGATTGTGCACCCAGTTTGTGGTGCCTTGTTATGGCCCTAGGCAACTAATATGGGGAGGTTCCTCAAAGGAACCAAGTGCAAGTTCAATACACAAAGGTTCAAAATGGATTAAAGATGAAAACAGACTCTTCAGATAGTGAAAGAGCAGGAAACTCAGAAGAGCAGGTGTTTTTTTTTAATGCCCTTCACATTGTGCAGGAAGCAGTGTAAACTTGCTCCATGAGCTTTCCCGGCCTGCAGAGAGCTGGCGAGAGAACCACTGGCTGGTGTTGTGTAGCTGGCTCCTGCTCACGCTCTTGCTCATTTCACCCTCAGACCCAGGAGAGATAATTGCATTAAATCACCTGGAAACTTAAGTGCTCTCTCCCTTTAAGCATCAAAGGAGCCTTTTTCTTTGACCAATTAAAAACCTGAGGACTCCTGGCAAGTACGAAAGCCTTAGCATTAGGAGTTGGCCAGGTGCTGGGTTCAGCAGGAGAGCTTCCAGGTGTAAAAGGAAGCTTCTGGAGGGGAAAAACATTTTTCAAACATGAAATTAATCGTTCAGTCGCAAGTCAGTTTCATTTTCTCGTCCCTGGTGGATTACCTGCCAAATCCACCCGTTCCCTCCAAGTGCCTTTGTTCCCAAGGTCACAAACACCGGCTACCACTCAGGTTGCGCCCTTGTTCCTGGGCTGGCTGCATGTCCCTCCTGCTGGGAGGGAAGTCCTCCTGGAAAGAGCTTCCCATCCAAAGCTCAGATCTGAACCCCAGGTCCTTCTCCAATTGGCTCTGCAGGACTTGGTCTCCTCCACGAATGGAGATGCAGTGAGGGACGTGAGTGGCTTCACAACCTCCTCCTGAGGATCCAATGGAAGAAGAATCTTACCTAATAATAGACAAACATGTAAATTGACCATACCTTCGCTATGATAACCAGCCAATCAGGAGAGTATGCAAATTAACCCAACAAAGATGGCAGTTAATTTGCATACGTAGGCTCCAAGCGGTGGAGCAAAGCCCGACGGCCCTGGGGCTGGAGCAGCGAAGCCTGATGACTCCGGGGCCAGATCCGGCCGGAGCCCGGGCAGAGCGAAGGCCTGGGTCCCGGGTGCCAGAGGCAAACCGGTGCCAGCAGCCAAGGGAAGGGAAGGCCTATTGCACGAATCTCTTCATGCAACAGTCCTCTAGTAAATAAATAAAGCTCCTGATATTCTGTATTCGAAGAAGAATACATAAGTATATAAATATACAAAATTAAAT
>NW_005371115.1:195087-200112 GCF_000412655.1 Myotis brandtii | reverse complement strand
ATATATATATATGTGTGTGTGTGTGTGTGTGTATATACTGTATTGGGAGAATAGTGAATAAATAAGACCCCTAGATGCTCCTAATAGATAATAAAGCTCTCGACCTGATACACAGTCATAGGTGCTCGATCAAAGAGCCTCCCCTCCACTTTGTCGGACCTGCAGCTCAGCCAAGGTCTGGTCCTTCTGACTCATCCATATGAAAAAGGAGGGGATGGGACCAGAGTTCTCTCCTCCCGGGGCCCTGACCCCTCTAGAGGTGGCTTGTGTCCAGGCTCCTGTGCTGTGCCCTCTGAGGAGGGACCTCGTGCTGACAGAGACTAAAGGGGCAGAGGACTGGCCCTGTTCATCTCAGGGAATCGGGTAAAGGAGAACCATGTGCTGGGCTTTCCTTGCAGTCAGCAAACACGTGTTGAGCACAGACCGCATGTCAACCCTGTGCCAGGGGCTGAGGGTGAAGAAATGAGTATGACCTGGTCCCTCCCTCCAAGCCGCTCTTCATCTCCACGTGCAGCTGGTGAAGGATGCAAAACACCTTTCAATATGTCTATCTCCAGAAGACATTGTAGTCATTCCATGTTTTATTATACTCCGTTGGCTTCTTTTTGTGTTAACAAAAAGATTTATGGGCCATTCACACTGTACAAAGAAAAACATTATTTTTCTCCTCTCTTAATCCATAACCTCATTGACATTTAAGATCAAATCCATTTCTAATCATGTCAACAGGAAGTGACTTTTTTGTTACTAAATCAATATAACCGGCCAGATTTTCATTGAAATAATTTGACAAAAAACAAACAGTTTTTTAAGTCCTGGAGAAGAAATTCTCTAGCAAACTAATTAAAAGCCACTTATTCTAATAAAATAGATTCTCCATGAACCTCCTAGAGTAGAGACAATTGTATTAATCTGAGGTGAATAGGAAATAAACTGAATTGAGGGGACAAACGTGTTCTAAGTGGGAACTCTCACTTGCCCACACGGGCTCCACAGTTGACGCCTCACCGTTTGACAGGTAGCTGACTTCTCCAGCGGACACGCCCTTCCACTGAGGGCTGGTGATATCTTTCCTTGGGGACGACAGCATGTGCTCTCCTGCTCCTCCCTGCAGGCAGGCCATGCTGGTCGTGTTCTGACACTTCCTCTCTTGCCCAACAGCTTCCCCTTGAAAAGTGAGACCATTCTGGTCAGCTAGCTCTTCCCGGGCCAGCAAAGGGAGCTTGGTGCAGAGTGGAGAATGGCATTGTCTGATTGCCTCCCAGGTGAGTGGGCACAGGGCAAAACTCTCTCCAGGGACTCCCGGAAGTGCGGCTAACGCCGGATGTATCTTAATCTGGGTTATGGAGCCTCTGAGCAAGAACATGCTCCTTAACAAAATCACATGTATGTGTTATGTATGTATCTGTGGGGATGTAGCCATGAATGCATCTCTGTATTTTCAAGAAAGAAGCCCAATGAGTGCTACAAAAAATGTCCATATACCCTAGAGGTCTGTAAGGAACTTGCTTTAATTAATAGATTAGAATAGTTTGTATTCAACAAATCAAATAGATAGATGATAGATAGATAGATAGAAAAAATGTAGAAGTCAGGAAGACCTAAGTTTATACCAATTACTGGCTGAAGGAGCCTTTTGCAGTGGTTCTCAACCTTGGCTGCACATTACATGTCCCTAAACCTAAACTTACTTGTCTGTAAAATGGGTTAGATTACCTCTCCAGATGGTTTCAAGGCGTAAATGAAACAGTGTATGTAAAGTGGCTGGCATAAAGTAAGCCTCAGTAAGCGGGGACCACTACCAACAGCGTTCTCACCGAAGAAGGGCTCATTCGGAGCACCTTGGTGAGGTCAGGATTTCAGGAGGCAGCGTGGACTGAAGGGCAAGGTCCTGATATGCATCCGTGTAAAGGAATACTTTCCACAACAGTGCACCGTTTCGATAGGGTCAGGCACCTGGTGGTCAGGCGTTTCCCGAGTCACGGAGGGTGAGACAGTTTGGAGAGCCCAGCGTCATTTCCTGGTTCAAAAATCACACCTGTGAAACCCGAGCCAGGTGGGAAATTCTTTTGGTTGACTCCGCTGAAGCCATGGTTCATTATCAAGTTATTTCTCTGGGTCACTTTGAGGTCACCTCCTTAATTAATGTCACAGCCCAGGGAGGCTACAAAATCTAGCTGCTCGGCCTAAAAGTCCATCATAGGACCTTTTCTTTGTTGAACACTTACCTGGAGCCAGACACCATGCAAACAGCCTTACGCACATCAGTTTATTTAACCTTCTAACAGGCCTCCAGGAGGGCAGCTACAATAATCCTCATTTAAAGATGAAGAGTCTCAGGCTTGCAAAGTCCAGTCATTTGTCCAAAATCACAGCTAGGACGTGGCTGGAGCCAACACTGCAGGTGGGTGGCCCAACTTCTTCCCAGCAGGCTATGCTTCCGCAGAAAACCACTGATCTCGCTATCTCTCCCAAGCCCTGTGTGCTTATGTGGCATCTGAGAACAAGAGGAGGTTTAAATTTCTCATTTTTCTCACCTGCTGAAGAGCAAGGCTCTACCTTGCTCCAGGCTGTTCAGACTATTCCTCGGATCCTCTTTATATCTCATCTCTGATTACCCCAATCCCTGCTCAGGACTCTTTTTGGCCTTTCAAAAAAAAAACTGGCAACAATTTAGCAACTCGTTTACATCTCTTTAGTTTGCCTAAGATGCTCCTTTTCAGGGGTACCTGGTTGGATCAAGAGTGCCACCTGGTGGAACATTTGGGTCACTGCCAATACATATGCCTTAGGCAAAGGTGGGCAGGCTGGACTGAAGTTCACAGAGATGGAGAAGGAGTGGTGTCCACGCTGCCTGGGACCTCTCTTAGAGGCTACAAGCAATAGCTGTGTCCAGGCACTCACTCACTGGGATTCAAAGTCTTGCTCAGATACAAGTTTGGGACTTTAAGGGCATAAGCTTCTTGGCTCCAACACCCCAATCCCTGCTCAGGACTCTTTTTGGCCTTTCAAAAAAAAAACTGGCAACAATTTAGCAACTCGTTTACATCTCTTTAGTTTGCCTAAGATGCTCCTTTCCAGGGGTACCTGGTTGGATCAAGAGTGCCACCTGGTGGAACATTTGGGTCACTGCCAATACATATGCCTTAGGCAAAGGTGGGCAGGCTGGACTGAAGTTAACAGAGACGGGGAAGGAGTGGTGTCCACGCTGCCCCGGACCTCTCAGAGGCTACAAGCAATAGCTGTGTCCAGGCACTCATTCACTGGGATTCAAAGTCTTGCTCAAATACAAGTTTGGGACTTTAAGGGCATAGGCTTCTTGGCTCCAAAGCCTAGGGTTGGGGTTAGGGTGTGGTGAGGGAGGCAGGGCCATGAATGTACACCTTGATTTAAAACTTTGAAATTTTATCCATCACGGATTTTTCACATTTATTTTGACTCTTTAAATTTGCATGAAAATATCCTGTCTCTTGATTGCTGAGTTTGGGGGCACCTCTCCCTCCCCCCTTATAATTCACATCTGCAGCAAATGCCTCACCTGCGTCACCCTAGTACTGGCCCTGAGGAAGCCCTCTGACAAAAAATTCCGTTTTCTTCCAAAGCGCGGTCTATAGATAAGCTACACACCGTTTCTGCCGCTTCTCCAGACATCTGCCTTCCCTCTTTCCCGTTGGGGAATGGTCTTGGTATCACCATGGTCCCTCCTACTTCATTCACCAACTTAGGTCAAAAGAAAGTGCAGGAACCCATTTCAGTGTAACTAGTGAATGACCTGACAAAAAGCGTTCGCCAGGCGCTGATCTCATCCCAGGTCCTGCTCTAGCGGGCAGCCCCGTTGCCAAGCTGAAAAGCTGCTTCCGCCTCTGCTAGGTCCAAGGCCCTGGGCCACCAGGAATCGGGGCAAGAGCTCTTGTCAACACGCCTCCCTCCCATAACCCTGGCCAGGGCACGCTGACAGTTCTTCTCTAGAGCCTCCCAGCCAAACGCCCACATCGGGCCAGGTCACCGTGCAGCTCTGAGGTGTCTACACCGATCGTTCCAATCCTCCCACCCACAGCCTAGAGCAGTGATGGCGAACCTATGACATGCGTGTCAGAGGTGACACGTGAACTCATTTTTTTTTGGTTGATTTTTCTTTGTTAAATGGCATTTAAATATATAAAATAAATATCAAAAATATAAATCTTTGTCTTACTATGGTTGCAAATATCAAAAAATTTCTATATGTGACACGGCACCAGAGTTAAGTTAGGGTTTTCCAAAATGCTGACACGCCGAGCTCAAAAGATTCGCCATCACTGGCCTAGAGTGTATGAATGGGCATCGGAGGGGGAATGGTTCTGGAAACCCCTGAAATTTTATGCAAAACGAAGTGCATTTTCTGGGGAGATTGTGCAAGGCTTTCCTTCTATTCTCCAAGCAGCCCTGACCTCATGAAGGGTAAGATTGTCAATAGTCTACCAAGTCTTCAGGCTTTTTTCCAGGTTCAAAAAATAGCAACAAGAAATCACTCCCTGTGCCTGGCCTGGTAAACAGAGTCTCACTGGCCTGGTCTGTGGTTTGTAAATGGTGTTGGGCGACCCCGATACAATGACCCCAGCATTTCTCAGAGTTCAGGGGAAGGGAAAAATCCTCTCTCGGTAAACCGGAATCTCAGCGGGATGTTGGGAACTGGATAGCTCACGCTGCCTTCTTTGCCTTCCGCTCCCTCCTCAAGATCTTTTCCGGCCTTGCCGTTGTCCTCTGGAATCCTCTGCCCCCTTCGGCATCCTTCACTCACCCTTCCAGGTCAGCTCTCTGCACCTTTCCAGTCGGGGCTGGGCACCTGGCACACTCCCGCTACCCTGCAGATGACTTTTGAGATGTACCTGCATATTGATCTATCCTGCCTGCAAGACTGTGAGCTCAGGAGGGCAGGAACCTAATCTTATGTTTCCATATCCCCAGCACCAAGCATAGAGCCAGTGTGTAAAATAAAATAAAAAGTTTAGGTGGATGAATAGATAAACACATGCATACATGAAT
>NW_005371115.1:133383-194967 GCF_000412655.1 Myotis brandtii | reverse complement strand
CCACCCTCACCCCCCACCATGCCTTCCTTCTCTAGAGGAAGAAAGGGAGGCTCTGGTAGACACTAGCAGGCCAGTGAGACCGAACCCAGCAGGGCCGCCCCCGGAGCCACACCCAGGCCAGCTGCAGGCCACTCTGCAGCTGGGAGCTGAGATCATGCAGGGACCCCACCCGGCCACTTTGCAGCGAGGGCTAGAGCATGCCACCTCGCCTGGCTCTTCCTTTCCTCTGCTCCCTGGCTCAGGGTCCCCTCCTCCCATGCTCAGAGCACACAGTAGGGAGACACTGACCAGGGGAATTCAGAGGTGAGAAAGTGGTCGCTGACAGATGCCAACGGTCCCCCTGGCAGCGTCTGGGAACCCTGCATCTTCTCCATCCTTCGGTGTCATTACCACAGTGAAGAGGAAAATGAGAAAACATCTGTTTCGAACTCCCTCCAACAGCAGGATAAAGGGCTGAACCTCATGCCCAGAAATGCATTGTCCAGGAAGGTAAACAGCTAGTCTCACTCTGCTTCCTCCCACCGGAATTCGATTCATCAGAGTCTGATAAAATCTCCGGACGCCGAGCTCTGCCTGCCCCACCACAGTGCAGGACCTGGACGGAGAGCTGGGGAGAGGGAGGCCTGCCCAGCTGGTCTTGTTCCTGCTCTAAAGCGGGGGTAAAGCTTCGGGGGGAACCCGGAGGCCTGAACGCAGCTGTGGTCGTTACTAAATCATTAGACTTCCCACAACGAGCTACACATTTCAGGCGGCAAGGAGGACTCCCCCGTGGTCTGCTGAGTGGGGTTTCTCGTGGGGTTTTGGTTCCTTCTGGTGGCCTTGCCTGCAGGGTTTCCTCATATTCAGTTGGCCTTTATCGGAAGTCACAGGAGGCCTCCCTGTGCCCCCCAACAGCCAGCCCCGCAGCCCCTCACAGCTCCTCAGGAGCCCCCTCAATGGGCCCAGGGTCCAGTGGGTTTGTCAACAGGTAAATCCAGAAACGACTCAGGGTTTGGAGTCATTGTTGTGTGAACAGCATTTGGACTTTCCCTTGTCCGCTCCTCAGAGCCACAGGCCCCTCCTCTGAAGGACCTAAAAGCCCACGCAGGACAAGAGAGGAATATCTCCGTTCATGGCTGGGAAGGGAAGTCCCTTTCCTGTTTGTCCTCAGTGTTCACTCTGCTGAAATCCCCCACCTCTTCCAGATGGCCGCTGGGCCCTGACCCACAGCTTTCCGGCCTGCCCAGGCCTCACCTATCACCTTGGTCTCTTCCCGCTCCCTTTCGTACCTACTAAGTGTAAGAAATATTGATAAATGCCTAGAAAACCAAGAGCCGATTGAAAGCCAAGGGCATTTTTATAAAAACATAAATGCTTTAGGAAGTATTGCTACAGGCTGGGCTGTGAAGGCCACGTTTAATCCTCCCTGCCATCTTGTAGGTCGATGTTTTTGCTCTGTCTCACCAACCAGAAAACTGAGGCTCAGGATGCCGCGGGGGAGCAAACAGCTTCTCAGGGCGGAGCCAGGGTCCCAGGGCTGTCTGACTGCACCGCTGTGCTCTCCATCGCTGCAGTCCCAGCGTCTCAGCAAATGAGCCAGGGAGGCTTTCGCCTCCTGAGCACAGTCACAGGGACCTCAGGGTCAGGAGACCGTGGAGAACAGGGCCGGGCCCGGAGCAGGGAGGGGTCCCCCAGTATACAGGAGCCGATAGTGCTTTTCCTGGCAGAACTGCACGTACTGCCCAGGCCACGCTCTCACTCCTCAGAGCCTGCCGTTGCCTCCTAACCGTGCCCAGCCCTTCTCACTCCTGACCACCTTGGGCAGGTGTCTCCTCCATCTAACCAGCTCTGTGTGTGGGGGGGGGGCGGGGGGAGGCGGGGGACTGAAACACATCTGAGATGTGTGCGACTGCTGACACTATTATCATGCTGGTACCTGATATCCCTGAACTGATTCCAACTTTCTTTGCTATAGAAGACAGACTGGACCGCAGAATCCTTCTCAACACAGCATTCCCGGCCAGTGACTACCAATCAATCAGCATTGTCCTGCGATGAAGCCTGTGTCATTACTCGCAGAGCAAGTGATCGATAGAATTTAATTTCCGTGTCCTTCTATCCTTCGTGCCTGTCTTCCCCAGTGTTTCCGGGATGGATAGTGGGATGGATGGATGGATGGATGGATGGATGGATGGATGAAGGGAAATTGAGATCTCCCCTTACACAGGAGCTTGGTTGGCACCACTCCTGATTTTGCTGACTTCACCCAATGCCAATGCTTCCTTGACAAAACTTGCTCATAGCATGAGGCATATTTTGTGGCATTTCTTACAGGAACTGGTGAGATTTCTGGGTCATTCGGAGGTCATGGAGGATCCTCAGTGTCAGCACTTTGCTTCTCACTCAGTCTCATTTCCTCCCCCTCTAACATGTGCCTGAGCTTAAAAACATTCACTCACCCCTACTTCCTTCTTCTTTTTAAAGCCCAAGCTGACAGGAGAAATTTTTTCTCCCACTTACCTTTCTTTACATATATATAGTATATGGAAAATGCTCCACTGTGGGCTGTGTGGCAATGGCCAATGACTAACACCTCTTCTGTGTCTTTGGAGCCACCAGCATCCTTAACCTATGCCATTAGCTGCCTGGGGGCTCTGAGTCACCCCTGATCCAGCTGTGCGCGAGGTGGCACGCTTTTCCAAGGCCCTTCTAGAACCATGGCTTTTGATTTTGAACCATCCCATTATGGCGATCTCAGGATATCTGTTCCCTCAGCAAAATACCACTCAGTGTTCAAGAGGAAGGAAATGTTAAGAAATTCTGATTCAAGAGAGTTTGAAGGATAAAATCGCTCTTACACGGCAACATTTTGGAGATGTGAGTACAAATAAATCAGCAGCATATGGACTGTGCACTGTTAAAGCATGCTTTTGTTTCCCCAGGAAGGAAAAAAGTACTTGGGAAAAATATATTTTCTAAAATGGCAAATATTGGAAAGTAGCTGATTTTTAAGAAAGACAAAATGTATTAGGGATGGTCCTACTCCAGTTATTAATATCCTGGAACCAGCTTGGGAGTAAAATTAGGTGGTAAAAAGATTGTACCATTTGTTACCGAAGCTGGAAATGACAGCTTTCATGCATAATTCGAAAAGGGAAAAATGCTCTCTATACTGACGCCTACGACATGAAGTTGTGTTCCGTTGTCTCTGTTTTGATATTACTATGATGATAGTTCTTTTTTCCTGAAATCACAGACTGTGGAAGGTCAAAGTTCAGAGGTGCAGACGGGGTCCTGGAGTCAGAATGTTGGCTCGAACGATGGCTCTGCCCACCTCAGCCACCGGCTCCAGGCAAATGCATGTGCCTCTCCATCCCTAGTTTCTTCATCTGGAAAGTGAGAATGATGATCGTAAGAATCGCTCCACTTACCATCTGGGTAAAGCGCGTGGAAGAAACCCCTGGTACTCAGGAAGTTCTCGGTAAATGCAAGCTGCTCTTCTCTGTCATCCTCGCCAATAGATACCTCCATGCTCAGTCACTCACTTCAAACACTGGGAAACCATTAGCTAGACTAACAAAGAAAAAGCTAAATGAATGTGGGGACATTACAACCAACCTTAAAGAAATAAAAAGGAATAAAAGAGAATGCTTTGAATAGTTGTGCACTAATACATTAGGTAACCTCGATGAAAGAGCAAATTCTTAGAAATGCACAAATGACCTAAACTGACTCAAGAGAAAATAGAGAATCACAACCAACCTATAACAAGTAAAGAGACTACATCAGGAATCAAAAACTTCCCAGTGAAGAAAAGTCCAGGGCCATATGCTTCACAGGTGAATTCTACTAAAGATTTAAAGAAAAATTAACACCAATTATTTTAAAACTCTTGCAAAAAAAAAAAAACTAAACTAAAAGAGGAGGGAACAGTTCCTCACTTGTATGCAGCCAGCATTACTCTGATATCAAAATTCATCACTCATTTTTTTCCAGACTTTGCCATCTCTGAACCTTCTATATAACTATAGCATCACACACACACACACACACACACACACACACACACACACTCCCTGGCTTGTTTTCTTCATACACTTATCACCACCTAATATGTTATATACTCGTTTACTTATTCCATTATTGGCCCTTGTCTCCCACTGGAGTGTAAGCTCTATCAGAGCTGGGATTTCCCCCACTGTCGAATTCTCCATGCCTAGATAGTGCCTACCATGGAATAGGTGCTCATAAAAATTTATTGAATGATACTAGTAAACTCATTGTCTAGTCATCATTTCACTAACAGAGAACAAAGTGAAAATTAGAGAGGACCCAGGTATTGCATAACTCCAAGACACAGCTGACTAAAAGACAACAAGCCTTCAAAGGCAGATCACCAAGGAAGTGTTGTGTCAGGAAAACTAAGGGAAACGAGCTTCCTGAAGACCAGGAACGGGTCAGCGTGTCAGTTAATGCTGAGAAATCAAGTACAACAAGAACAAATGTGCCCATTGGATTGCGCTGCAGAAGATCATTGCCACCCGGTGAGAGTCATTTGGGGCCATCAGAAGGCTGGAAGCCAGAAGCCAGGCTGCTTTGAGGGGTGGATGGGCAGAGGCAGTACACTCTGACAACATTTTAGAGAAGTCTTTATATTTAAAAAACAAAAAAGTACAGACATAGGAATCGCCAGAAAGAATGGGGGGCAAGTGCGGACATTGTTTCTAAGTGGGAAAGACCTGACAGTGTCCAAAAGCCTAAGGAAGGAATCCAGTTGAGAAAAAAAAAAAAGAAGTTGTGTAGACAGGAGAGGGCAAAGTTTCCCAGGGAAAGAGGGGTGGGACCCAGACCACAGGACTGGTGTTGTTAGCAAGGAGGAGCAACCTCTCCTACACCGTCAGACCACACACACACAGACTACACCATGATAAGATCCAGAAAGCCCGCTGGCTCACCCGCCGGCCCCAACCGGGACCCACGTCTCCTGATACCCAGTCCAGTGCCCTTTTTACCACGTAGTATTTTTCTCTTGCTCTAATTAGAACGTTCAAGGGGCAGTGAGGAAGTAAGAGGGATAGGAATCATGCCTACTATAATGCACTTCATCATTTAAGATTGTGGGAGAGAAGATACTTCTTCCCACTCAAGTGCTCCCTATCCTATGGTATAAGCCCCATGAGCAAAATGGTCTCTCTGCAGCCCTCAAACCTCTCCCCAGGCAGTGGAGGGACTTAACTGAGTGGTGAGTCTGCTCTAGATGGTTCTCGAACCCAAGGTAGGCACAGCAGTAAAGCTTCACAGTCCATACCGAGCTGTGTGGAGGCTCCTGCTTATCTGACTCTGCCTATTGGACAGGTGGGCAGTCCTACGAATACTTGGTCTCCGCATCAGGAAGTCTGTTTGCCCACAGATATACTCCACTCCCTTCAATGTCAGCTTTATCAGTAGGAAAGGTAATATTTTGGTCTCCACCTGCTTTATCCTTTGCCTGTTTTTTTTTAGGTAGAAAAAGATTAGGGAGAAGGAAGCTAGTTACTCCAGTGGGAAATATACTATTAAAAATGGGATACATGAAACTTGATTTTCAAAAGGATTCTTTTTAAGATATAAAGATAAAAACTCATCAAACACAATATGAATATCTTCTGATACAATTTAAATAATGAAAGTGCATCTTTTCAGAGAAGAAGAGCACTCATGGTGTAGCACACAAGAGCCCGAATCTTTTCATCGATGTGTAAAACCCAAAGGATTGTTTCCGTGATTCAGTTGGATCAAAGTGTGGATTCACATTTGATAATTTCTTCAACTCTTCTCAGGATTCTACAGTTTTCTGTCTGGAAATACCCATTGCTACGTGCACAATTAAAACTTGAGAAAGTGACTGAGAATCATCACACCATGTGAAAAGGCCGCAGAGCAGTAACCACTCCGTGAAGGCGGGAGAGAAACCTGCCAACATACATTCTTTGTGGATGAGAAAAATGCATCAGAAATTGGAAAATTAGCATTGGCACCATATTTATCCATGGAGTGAGTCTTTCACTCACTTCTCTCCCACGTTTGCAGTGCCAAATAGTTGATCCTAATAGCCACTTGAGCAATAGTCACTATCGTCTTCTCCAATAACTTCAGTCTTCCTATTGCAAACTGAAAAATATTGGCCTTAACCATATAACCTCTCTCTACTGCTCCTAAGTTGCTATTTGGAAATTTATCAAATAATCTTTAGGCCTATCAGTGAAGACAAAAATTATCAGCAAACTTGCTCTTGCAATTTTGCTTGCAAGCTATCTAAAGAAACAAAGGGGCCGAGACTATTCAAAGACTGTATGGCACTTAGAAACCCATGAGAGGTTAGAAGTCTAGCGTGGAAATGTGGACAGGGACTGGGAGAGCTGAAGGAGACACTGCAAAGCTCAGAGCAGACATGTGCAGTCCTCGTTCAAACCCAGGTCTGATTCCACAGGGTGTGTGTGTGTGTGTATGTGTGTGTGTGCTAAAAAATCAATAAAATATATATTTAAAAAGAAAAAAAGAAACAAAGGGGCTGAGACTATTCAAAGACTGTATGGCACTTAGGAACCCATGAGAGGTTAGAAGTCTAGCGTGGAAATGTGGACAGGGACTGGGAGAGCTGAAGGAGACACTGCAAAGCTCAGAGCAGACATGTGAGTGCTCGCTCAAATCCAGGTCTGATTCCACAGGGTGTGTGTGTGTGTGTGCACGTGCCCATGTTCAGGTGTGTTAACCAGAAAGTATGAGAAAGAGTTAATCACTTTTTTCTTGTTTTTAATGGAGACATCTGGGCATTCATGATGGTCAAGATCATGGAAACGGCCCTCGCTGGTTTGGCTCAATGGCCTGCGGACTGAAGGGTCCCGGGTTCGATTCCGGCCAAGGGCACATGCCTGGGTTCCAGGCTCAATCCCCAGTGTCGGGCGTGCAGGAGGCAGCCAATCAATGATTCTCTCTTATCATTGATGTTTCTATCTTTCTCTCCCTCTCCCTTCCTTTCTAAAATCAATAAAATATATTTTTTTTTAAAAAGATCATGGAAACGTTGTAAGTCTTGGGGGGCTCCTGGGTCTAACCCTCTGAATGTTCTGTGAGGCCTCAAGGACATTACTTCTCTCAGGTTTGTTCTCAAAGTCCAGTGAGATTCCCCTCATCTATAATATTAGCATAATAATATCTCCCATTTGTCATGCACTTACAATGTGCCAGACACAATGCTGAAAAGTTTAAATATCCTATAGAATAAAAGGCTAATATGAAAATTGTCCCCTCTACCGGGAGTTCGACGGGGAGTTCGACCAGGGGGCACGGCCAGCTGGCCAACCTCCCAAGTCCCCTCCCCCCAACCAGCCTGGCTGCAATCAGGGTGGGCTGGCCAGACACCGTCTGTGCACGAATTCATGCACCCGGCTTCTAGCATTATATAATTTACTTTGTCCCCCAATCCATTAAGGTTTTCTTTATATTGATTTTACAAATGAAGAATCAGACACAGAGCAGTTACTTAACTTGCCTGAAGTCACAAAGCTGGTGAGTGTGGAAGAGATAGGATGTTAACTCAGGTGTTAACCCAAAGCCCATACCCTCCAACACCTCATTCTACTACCTTCAGGCAGGATGTTTCTGGTAGGACAGGTTCAGATGCAGGTGACCTAAAATCTCAAAGTTATCCCTCACCATTACCAAGGACTGCAGCTCCTTCTTGTTGCTTTACCCTTGTCCACAAGTGGCTTCCACCTCATGGGCTGAGATGGCTGTTCACGCACAGCCATCATGTCCACATCCCAGTTAGCATGAAAAGAAAAGCACAAAAAGGGAAAGTTCTCCCCGGTGAAGGATATTTCCTGAAAATTACGCACAGCTCTTCTGCTTATGTCCCGTTGACCATGTGGGCACACATAGCTACAAGGGAAGCTGGGATGTGTAATCTTATTGCAGAGAGTCCTGTGCTTGGCTACAACACATGGGATTATGTTATTAGGAAGAAGGGGAGGACAGACACTGGAGGACAATCTCTGACAGACAGGGTTATTGAAACTTGGAGGGATAATGTATATGAAGCACTCACTTCACTGCCTGACATAGCAGATACTTGGAAAGTAACCCTGTTTATTATTTATTATTATTGACCCAAATCTGGCACTCTGTGGAACACATGCAGAAAATCATAAATTCAAATCAGGCCAGGAAAGGGCACAGAGAAAGGGTAGGAGAAGAAAACAATTCTTAAATTTACGCCATGATATCAGGGCTTGGCACCTCCTTGTTCGTTTTCACAAAAGCACCTTCTTTGCGCATCTGTAGGATCCCCAGCACTAGGTGGAGGGTGATAATGAGTAAATGCTTCGGCAGCCATCCTTGCAGACTCAGTCCACACCTCGTGGCCCACTGCATGATGGGATCACAGGAGACCGCTGGTAAGTGATTTTTGGTGCAGCAGTTAATGGCAATGCAGTTTTCACTACAGTAAGAAAATTGACATCTCAGCCAGCCTCTGTGGGTCCCATCTAAGCCAACCTTCATTTCTCATAAGATTGTGTGTTGTTTTCTTCCCTCTCATGATTAACCTTTATCATGAAGGGTAGGGGGAGCAAGGTAATTGAAATCCCCAGGAAATCTCC
Organism: Myotis brandtii; assembly: GCF_000412655.1. NCBI lineage: Eukaryota > Metazoa > Chordata > Mammalia > Chiroptera > Vespertilionidae > Myotis > Myotis brandtii. The sequence continues at coordinate 186,349 of NW_005371115.1, read as the reverse complement.
ACATCATACTACCATTTAAAATATATATATTATTGATTAAGTTGGGGGAGGGGGAAGAGAGACAGAGAGAGAGAGAGAGAGAGAGAGAGAGAGAGAGGGAAACATTGATTTGTTGTTTCACTTATTTATGCATTCACTGGTTGCTTCTTGTATGTGCCCTGACTGGGGATCAAATCTGCGACCTTTGCCTGTCGGAACAATGCTCTAACCAGCTATGCTACCTGGCCGGGGCCCAGAGTACCATTTTGACAACCTTCCTCAACCATCCTGACACTAGAGGTCTGGAGAGGTAGAGAAGGGACTTTTTTTAATTTGATGAGGAACTACCTAGCAGGGAAGGTTCCAGATGGCTAGTCTGAGTTAAAGTGACAGACACACAGACAGTGCAGAAGGGGAAATAAGAAAGGGAAAGAAGAGAAAAGAGGAAAAGTGGTGGCACCAAGCGACCCATGTCAATGAAAAGTTCTTAAATGTATGGGACAACATCCCTTGGGCAGGAAGTCTTTGGAACATGGGTACTGTGAACGCTTCCACACAAAGTATGTTTTCAACCCCACTGGGCTCTTGCTCTTTGAATTGCAAATGATCTGTGGCTGCCCAGATTTTCTCCCTTGTCAGAGAAAAGTTAGCTGAACACAAAGCAGAGTTGCTCCCTCAGATGCCGTTGACCTCTGAATCCTGGGTCATTGTCTCTCAGCTCTTGACCTCTCAGAGCCCCTCAGGTCCTTTCCTGTCTCTGCTGGCTCCTTCCTTACCGCTTTCATTTTTGCACCACCCACTCAACAGGGTAGGCAAGGATCTAATAGATTTGCCACAAAGAGAACATCTGCTTCGCTATGTAAGTCAAGGCATTCTCCTAATATTGTTGAGAAAGCAAAAGAGCACATGACATCCTCCATTCAGCAAGGGCACACCCTGCAATACAGCTTGAGGTTTTACCTCTTCCATGTTTTTTTCTGCCATTGCTCAAGGTCTGACCAGATGGTTCCTGGCTGCCATTGTCTTAACCCAGAACTGATAACTGCATCAATCATGTACAAGTAATTTCCAGAGGGGGAACTATGGTAAAATCAGGAAGGAGAGAAAGTTTGATTTTAACAGACAGCCAGAATCAAAGCCTTTGATCAATTCGACATGGAGTGGTGATGGGGGATCCATCTCAGCCATCCTGGAGAGCCTTGTGTCTTCTCTGTTTGATTGCTCAAGACATTGGCAGGAAGAGGATTGTCATATCCCTCATTTATTCATTCACACATCCTCAAATTCTTCTTGCATTGTCTTAACCCAGAACTGATAACTGCATCAATCATGCACAAGTAATTTCCAGAGGGGGAACTATGGCAAAATCAGGAAGGAGGGAAAGTTTGATTTTAGCAGACAGCCAGAATCAAAGACTTTGATCAATTCGACATGGAGTGGTGATGGGGGGATCCATCTCAGCCATCCTGGAGAGCCTCGTGTCTTCTCTGTTTGATTGCTCAAGACATTGGCAGGAAGAGGATTGTCATATCCCTCATTTATTCATTCACACATCCTCAAATTCTTCTTGCCCAATCTCACTCTTTTAGGGGATACTTCTTTTGCCACAATCGACAGAAGTTCATGGACACTGGAGTTAAATTCATCTGTTAGTCTCTTGGAGGACAATCTACCCCAATGATTACATCACTAGTCAGTCAGTTAGGTTCAAGTCCCCTCTTTAAGCCTGGAAACTTCCTGGCCCCCACTATTACCCTTGAATCCTGGTTCATTTACATCTGCATGTCTGAGAGACATTTGAGCCTGGGATAGCAAGACCAACTAGGAGACCAGCAGAGTCTGACTTATCATCACCTTCTCCTTTTGCATCTCTGAATCCAGCCAAGCCACACGATACCCTTCCCAGACCCCAAGTATAAAGCTGACCCCTCCTCTTTGGCATCCTACAGAAAGATAGGCAACAGACAGACAGATAGTGGGCTGAGAAAGGAAAGAATCACAGATCATGGATTTCAGAGTTATGAAGAACCTCAGAAACCATCCAGGCTTGTCACTTTACAGAGGAGAGTGCCATGGTCAAGGTCACACAGAAACCTGTGGCAGAGCCAGGCCCACAGACCGATCCTCTGGCTCACAGCTCAGGGCTCTCTCAGTTATGCTCAGGGTGCCTGATGAAATGCTGGCCTGATATGTACCAAATGACATTCCCCAAATGCTAGTGTTCACAACATCATGTGAAGATACCAAAGAGACACAAATGTGGAACAATTGACAGAGAGGAAGGGGCAGGAACTTCTTTTTATTTATGATCACCTGGTACCTCTGTTGGCCTATTCACAATGGGGGAATGTTGAATGGATTGAAGGATGGAAGGGAGCAGAAGAAAGAAAATGAGAGAGTCAGAAGAACATAGCATGGTGACTGGGAAACGAAGCTATGGAACCAACCCTTATGAGTCTAATCCTGGCTCTCACACTTACTAGCTGTGTTGCTTAAACTTTCTATGCCTTGGTGTATTCATCTTTAAAGGGGAGATAATAATATTATCTACTCAAAAGGTGTGAAGTAAATGAGTCCTTTCATGGAAAGCACTTAGGACAGTCCCTGACACTTAGGTAGTCATTGCTATTATTATTAGGGAAAGGAAGCATGAGGAGCAGCCAGAAGGAAGCCATAGACATCTCTCAGGACTGATTGTAAGTAAGTCACCCTTCGTATTTATAGTAGTGTTGCTAGGAGGCATTATAGCACAATGAAAAGAGCCTGGTATTGACAACTGGATTAGTTAGTATAAGTTTAAGCTGCTGTAACAAAGAGGTCCAAAAATACCATGAGTAACAAAACAAAGAAGATTATTTCTCTGTCACATAATAATTCAGATATGGACTGTGCCGGTCAGTAAAGCAGCTCTGTTGTTTACAGTCATTCAGGATCCCTCGTTCTTTCTAAGTTGTTGCTTTGCCATCCTCTTCAGGATCTTGTCCAACTAAGTCACCACCACATCCGGATTTTAGCAAGCAGGTGGAAGGAAGAGAGCATGGAAGAAGCACTCTCATGATCTTACAGCTCAGGCTCAGAGGTGGCACCATGATTTCTGCTCACATTTACTTGCATGAATTGCATCAGGTGGTTACAGCTGGCTGCAAGGCAGGCTGGGAATGGAGTCTAGCTGGGCAGCCATGAGCCCACAGAGGAGGGGAGAGCAGAACTATGTCCAAGTTCAGTTCTTTCCATTATTTACTGTGTTTGGAGGCAAGTTAAGTAACTGTTCCCACCTCTTTTAGTTCATGCATAAACCAATTCTCTATTCTTGGGCATCCTTTTATTGTACAAGTATTTCCTGAATACCTACTACGTGCCTGGCACTAAGTCCTAGAGATGCATCTTTGAACAAAACAGACTAAGCCCCTTCCTCTCTGAGGTAGATTCACTGTGAAGCTAATAAGGAGTCTGCCAAGGAACTTTTATTTTCATTCTAAATCAACATTCATTTTTAGGCCTAATTTTATATTCTTAATTTTTATTGTTTTTCTTAGAAATTACTTCAGATTTATATGCAAGTTAGTCCCCACAAAACTTGGATCTGCTCCTACTGCTCTCATGAAGCTAACATTCTAGTTGGGAGAAAGAAGGTAAACAAGTACACGTATAAACATAACAAAGATGGTGATAAGTGTTATGACATGTAGACCCAGAAAAGATTCATTTCATGTGAACCCCAAGAAATAACTTATTTACCTTCTGAGATGGATTCCCCATAATCAACCGAGGGCCCAAATTTAAAAAATAAGAGTCTAGCAGCCATCTGCTGGCATGCACTTCTCATTTAACTAACTCATAACTCTGAAAAGCAGGAAGTAACTCTGAAAACCAGGAAGAGTCCTCTACTGAACTCTTGCTTCCTGGCACTATGCCCTGCCCTTTTACACTTTTATAAAGAAGTTCCTGGTTTTATCTTTCAATCAATGGACTGAGACCTGCCCCATCCAATCAGAACTGTTCCATCACAACTAATCAGGACCCATAATACCAACCAATCAGAATTTTATAAATCAGACCAATCAGAACTGTACCAATTTGGATATTTCATTTACATAAGATGGACCTAATGAAGGAACCTGGGCAGGAACTTTGTGTATTAAAAAACAAAACAGCCTGGTTGGTGTGGCTCAGTGGTTGAGCATCTACCATGAACGAGGAGGTCACGGTTCGATCCCCTGTCAGGGCACATACCCGGGTTGCAGGCTTGATCCCCAGTGGGGGGTATGCAGGGAGTCAATGGTTCTCTCTCATCATTGATGTTTCTATCTCTTCCTTCCTCTGGGAAATCAATAAAAATATATTTAAAAAACAAAAAACAGCCTCCCCTTAGTCTTGGAGAAGCATGCTGGGTTTTCCCCCTGAGGCTGTGTTTCCCCATTTTGCAAACTGTTTACCTGAATAAAGTCTCTCCTTTTTCTGCTCCAATGCCTTTTGGTTTTGTTTATGGAGGGAAGGAGTAAAGCAGGGTAAGGGGAGCGAGCACTACTTATTTTTTTTTTTATATATTTTACTGATTTGTCACAGAGAGGAAGGGAGAGGGACAGAGAGTTAGAAACATCGATGAGAGAAAAACATCGATCAGCTGCCTCCTGCACACCCCCAACCGGGGACGTGACCGCAACCAAGGTACATGCCCCTGACCGGAATCAAACCCAGGACCCTTCAGTCTGCAGGCCGACGCTCTATCCACTGAGCCAAACCGGCCAGGGCAGAGCACTACTTATTTAGCACAGTTTGAGACCCTGTCATGTGAGCAGAAATGGAACCAACTGCGCTGTTCCTACTTTTTACTGCTATAAAAACCACTGTGGTTTATCCTCTTATGCACAAATCTTCGGGTATGCTTCCGATTAATTTTTAGAAGTTATTTCTGGTAGTAGAGTTACTGAGTCAGAGGGAGAAATGTTTTTAAGGTTCTTGAGAACCATGGGCTAAAACCTCTCTTTTGTTTGAGATGAGGGTTATATATGAAGCAATGATAAAGATCTAGATTTTGAGGCATCTTAAATAACATATTTTCAAAGGTTAAAGGTGCTCAAGGATTTTAAGGGTTACTTATATCAGGACAGTCTGTCTGGGCTTTTCCCTGCCCTAGGTCCTAGCTGGCCTTTTTCACCTCCCATCCTAGACACCTACATGCAAGTTCTTATCCGAGAATTATTTCTTAAGTCACAGAATTGTAGTGGGAGAAGGAATCTTTGTGTTGATGAGTTCATTGCAGAGATAGTGTTGACTTGCCCTAAGCCTTATAGTGATGAGCTAAGATAAAGCCTCAATCTCTCACTTCCTGTGTCTGTAATAAAAATCAGTGACAATTGAAATGTGTTTACAGTGTTTTGTGACAATAGAACTTCAGACAGAAGTTTTAAAATAAACATCCATGGAGTGGCATGAGCATCATAGGTGGCATGAGCATTAATTGAGATAATAAACATGAAGTACATAGGACAGGGCTGGAACATTGTAAGTGACATTTTAATGTTAGCAATAGCCCAGCCAGCATGGCTCAGTGGTTGAGCATGAACCTATGAACCAGGAGGTCACAGTTTGATTCTGGGACAGGGCACATGCTCAGGTTTTGGGGCTCAATCCCCAGTGTGGGGCGTGCAGGAGGCAGCTGATCAATGATTCTCTCTCATCATTGATGATTCTATCTCTCTCTCCTCTCCCTACCTCTCTGAAATCAATTAAATAAATTAATTAATTAATTAATAAAAATGTTAGTGATGGATACTACTTTGGTGGCAAAGCAAGGAGAGTGTTCCAAGACCAGATGTGGGCCCCGTGGGAAAGGGAGCAGGTGTAGGGTAGTGTGGAGTGGTCTTGGGGCCTATAGGCATGGGCAGAAGATCTTCACAGAAAGGGCTGGCCATTCTACCTCTGGAATCCCAGGACCAGGGGAAGGAGTCACACGAGACCACCCAGAGGGACAGAGACCTTCAGCCTGGGTCAAGGGAACGACAGGAGACAGGGGCCCAGCTGGACGCCTCTGCAGAGCCCATAACAGGGCCAGCTTTCATCATCTGCCAGGCCACCCCACGGAGGCCAGCTGCCGGCCCAAAAGGGCTTAGGCCACCCAGTCATGTGAGAACTATATTATTCCCTTACCTCTCTTTCTGGGCTTCGTTCCAGGCATGGAGGAAAACAGCAGCTAGCAAAGGGGAGGAGGTGAGCAGAGGGAGAGGAGAGGAAAAGGACCGTGCCCCTTTCCCAGGGCCAGCTTCCAGGATGAGGCAGGTCTGAGCCAAGGGAGGAGAGAAGAGTTAAGGCTAACTCAGTTTCAGAATTTTAACTATTACGTGGGACGTGGGATGCTCAGCTCTGAAGCGAGGTTATTTTTTGCAACTCAAAGAATTTTTGTTTTTATTGCCTGAATGTGACAGTAAGTCATTGGCCTCTTCAAGACTACACTGGGGGAGAGTATTCTGCTGCTATAAAATTAAATTTTAATGGACAGTGGGGCGGGGGGAATGCTACAAAACTTGGATCTGCCCCGGTGCTCTCGTGTCAGATAGATTATAGATAGGGAGAGAAAAAGAGGACAGAGAGACAAAGTTGCATTTTGTTTACAATCTCTGTTTCATGCTTTCCAGTGTGTCAGTTGCACATGATTTTGATTAGATAATCATTCTGTCTGTGTTATACATGTCCTATGCTATTTCCTAAATCATCACTTTCTGCTAACAGGACACGCTTTTATTCCACAGTCGTACATTCACTCATGAGTTAAAAGTACCTTTGTAAATTTATTTTTAAACCTCTCTTCCTGACTGCACACATTAGAGTTTTATTTTTCTAGAATCCTCTGTTACTCGAGCCTCAGTAATATATATTACATAGGCCGATTTTACTCTAAACTGTACATGAGCTCAAAATAGCTATCATTGACTCCTGATATCTCTGAGCCATAGAGTCCCACACAGTGTTTTCATATCTCTTAAGGTCTTTTCCATCACCCTCCACTGACAGCCTATACTTCTCCATAAATCAATGGATATTAAATTATTGTGGAAACAAGTGATAAGGACCAATTTGGCATTACATACAAAGTGCAGTGGGAGTAATTAACTCTACCTGGTAATGGGTCAAATCAGTTTCACAGAATGAAGACTATGGGGCTGGAAGTGTAGGTTGGACTCTCCCAGGCAGCTAAGGGAGGGAGGAGGAGGACAGAGGGAACAGCTTGTACAGAAGCACTGCATGAGTCAGGACAGACCAGGTTATGCTGTGGTAACAAAAGGACCCTGAAGCCTTAGTAACTTAATAAAACTAAGGTTTATTTTTTCACTCAAACCACATGTCCAATGCAGGTCAGCTGGTTAGGGATGGGGAGGATCGGGGACAGGGCTCTGCTCTACACAGTCACTTGGGGAAGCAGGCTAGTGGAGACTGTACAGGCTTATCGCTGTACCATCCAGAACCTGTGGCTTCCAAGTTGGCATGGCAGAAAACAAAAAGCTGGAAGGCAACACACTGGCTGTTAAATACTTCAGCACAGAAATGATACATAAAATTAGTTCACAGCGCATTCGCTAGAACTAATCACATGCCTCACTGGGCTGTGAAATGTACAGGAACACATGGCTCTTCCAGGAGTAGTAAATGTCTCTACTACAAGCTCAAAGGCATGAAATCATTTCGCAGGTTTAGGATGTGAAATAGTTCAAAATGGTTGGAGAAGAGAGTGCAGAGAGGCAGCATCAAAAGTTGAGTTAGGAAAGTAAGAAGATGACGAAATTTTGTGTGCCATGCATAGGAGTTTGGGCCACCATATGTGCAGAGCACAGCTTTTGAAGAGTTTTAAACATGTGATGGGCATATTTGTGTTTTAAATACATCTGTCATGAAGTGCTGGGGAGCACACGAGACTTGGTTGGAAAGTTTGTAAGGAGGACATTCCGAGAAAAGGGAAGTGTGTTGAAGGCGGCCTGCCCTGTTCATCGGGATTCCGACTTAGGGGAGTGCAGAAGGCGGCACCCCTAATTATTCTTTGACCTTTTCAAACAAGTCTGTGCTTGAGCAGACCCCCAGGTGTTTACTGAAATCCTTATGCTTAATCTTTGGGTGTCCTTGGTTAAAGGACACTGCAAACACGTGTGCCAAGATTAATTATCCTACTGATTGAATCTAAAAGATAAGCTTTATCTCAAACTGCTGCTACAATAATAGCCTAACAAGGCAGGCGATCAAGGCTGTTTGGTTCCTTTAGCCAGGCAGTCCCTTAGCCCTCTCTTTCACAGCAAACTTAGTGTCAGAGAAATCATTCATCCATCGCTCAGGGTCTGCTGGTCAGCCCCAGCAATGAAGCAACAATGAGGATGAATTGGAAGAGATTCAGACAGGAGATGGAAAGACCAGTTTAATTCCCACAATTGTCCAGGTTAAAGATGATGAGGGAACTAAAATCAGGTCACTGGGGATGCATATGAGAAATGTTGAAGAGCTAGTCAATAGAACCTCATGGCTATTTAGAAATGGAAGAGGGAAGAGAATAGGATGACTTTCTATTCTGCTTTAGATGGAACTTGGTGCCACCAGTTAAGATAAAGAGCACAGGAGAATGAGTGGCTTTGGGGAAAAGACAATGAGGACAATTTGGGACCTGAGTTTGAGTTACTTATTATGCTTGTTATGGATTGAATTGTGGCCCCAAGATTTATTCAAGTCATAAGTCCCCTTAGCTCAGAATGTGACCTTATTTGGAAATAGGGTAGTTGCAGATATTAGTTAAGATGAGGTCATCCAGAATAGAGAGGACCCTTAATCCAATATGACTGGTGACCTTATAAGAAGATGTCTATGTCCAGCTGGTGTGGCTCAGTGATTGAGTGTTGACCCATGAACCAAGAGGGTGCTGGTTCAATCCCTGGTCAGGGCACATGCCTGAGTTGTGGGCTCAATCCCCAGTGGGGGGTGTGCAGGAGGCAGCCAGTCGATGATGCTTCATCGATGTCTCTATCTCTCTCTCTAAAAATCAATTAAAAATATATCTTTTTAAAAAGATGGCTATATATCGCTTCTCGGCCTTTTGGCTAAGATCAAGTGTAGTATCTGTTCTTATCAGTTTAAAAAGATGGCTATATGACAATGGAGACAGAGGTTGGAGTCATGCATCTAGAAGCCAAGAAATACCAGGATTGCCAGAAAACACTAGAAGCCGGAAGAGGCAAGGAAGGGTTCTCTACATGTTTTAGAGGGAGTATGGCCCTGCCAACACCTTGATTTCAGACTTTCTTCAGAATTCTGAGAGAATACATTTTTGTTGTTTTAAGCCAATTTATGGTACTTTGTTATGGCGGCTATAAGAAGTGGGCATAGGCATGAACGTGGAGCTGTCCAGGTCCAAGGTCAGCTGGATGAGGTCAGACTGGTCTTCTTTCAAAAGCCCAAAAGGGGGTTACTGAGGAACACAGAGCATGCTGGGGGCACCTGCTGGCAGAGATTGATTCATCCCAGGGTGGAGAGGAGAAAGGGTAATTAGATAGGGAAACTTCACAATGAGGATAACATTTGGAGAGGGCTTTAGGGAATAAGTAGAAATCTTTTTCTCTCTTAGGTGATGATAAACTTCTGGCAGCCAAGTCTACATATCTCTTCAAGTATTTGACAAATATTTATTGAGCACTTTTGTGTTGGGCTCTATGTTAGGCACGAAGAATATAATGGCAAGCAAAACAGGCACGTCCCCATTCTCATGCAATATGTAATTTACTGAGGAGGATGACATTGATCAAGTAATCAGTCAGAGAAATATGTAAGCACTCACTCTGATTAATGATATGAAAAGAAATTACCAAGTTAAGAGAACATGTTGCAAGGAAATCGGTCAAGCCTGGAGGCTGTGAGAGGCTTGTTAAAGAAGCCATGTCTGAGCTGAGATCTGGGGTAAAGATGTTAATTTTAAGTGATGAAGGAAAGAATGGAGACAGTCCAGGCAAACGGTCTGAAGGAAGGAGACGAGGGCATGTGCACATTGGAGGACCTGAAAGACAGCCAGTGCCACTGCAGTACAGAAAGGGAGAAGGAGCGAGGCTGGGAGCAGGCAGCAGCCACGGCTTGCAGGACCTCAAAGGGTTTAGTGTTCATCCCATGAGCAATGAAGGAAAGGGAAAGCCAGTCAATGACTCGCACCAGGGGTGGGGAGAAAAAAGATCACATTTGCTTCTGTGGGTTTTTTTATTTTTACCTATTTATTTTTTATTTCTTAAAATATGTTTTTATTGATTTTAGAGGGGAAGAGAGAGAGATAGAAACATCAAAGGTGAAAGAGAATCATTGATCAGCTGCCTCCTGCACACCAGGCAGAAGAAACAGAGAGTATTCTAAACTTGTGTACATGTATTTTTTAGCTTTTATTTGGAATAATTTTATTGGAATAATTTCATATTGTAGAAAAAATTACAGGAACAGCATAAAGAACTCCCATCTACTCTTCACACAGATTCCCAGTTGTTAACTTGTTACATTTGCCTCATCATTGGTTCTCTCTCTCCCTCTTTTTCTCTCTCTCTTTCTCTCTTTCTCTCATTCTCTCTTTCTCTCTTTCTTTCTTTCTTTCTTTCTAGATCACCTTGATGAGAATGATTCTTTCTTTCTTTCTTTCTTTTTTTCTTTCTTCTTTCTAGATCACCTTGATGAGAATGACTAGAGAAAGCCAAGAATGGAAACAAATTGAACCATTAAGAAACTATCTCACGGGTCCAGTCCAGAGAGAACGGTGGCTGGAACAAGGTGGTAGCAAGGAGATGATAAATTCTGGAAGTATTTCTCTAGGCACTCAGTGAAGGGGAAAATTATTGAATGAATGAAATCGACCGTCCATATCTGCAGCTATTCCGTGCTCTTCTCTGTCTTCAGGTTTTTAAATGCCGTCTCTCTGAAAAGTGGCATTGATGCCTCAGTACAAAACATCTTGACATCTGATAGTGAAGCTTGTGTATAAAGAAGAGGAAGTTAAATGTTGTTCTGGGGAGATGGTGAGACGCTCTCCAGACGGGGGAGGAAGGCTCATTGAGAGAGAACAAGAGGTTGGATCCTTGAAGACATTCAAGGCCAAGGAAGGCCTAAGGCAAGAACTATCTAAAGAAAGGAGTCCCAACAGCACCAGCCAGCCAGGAATCTCCTTTCATCTGATATTTTCTAAGGAGCATCACACACAGGCACTGCGTTCAGAAGGGACATAACGTACAGCTGCGCTCTCCCAAGCCACTCTGCAAAACAGTGTCACCACCTGGAGAGTGTGGATGCTTCTATAGTTTGATTTTCCTCCTCTGTTGCACTTAGACTGTGGACACGTGAGTAAGGATGGAGCCCGGAGCCCAGACTGTGGCCTTGCATCCCACGAGAAGGTGTGCTTCTTCCCAGGGGCCTGGCACACACCTGAAGTTCTCTGGAGCAGCTCAGATCCCAGCTCCCAAAGGAGGAAGAGCTGTGGTTCTGGGTGCTGAGAGACTTGGCCCACTTTTGCAACGTGGGATGTGTTGAGTTCAAATTGTTGGCTTAGTTGGGTACCTAATTAGATGTAAGTTGCTCAGCTAAGAGACTCTGAAGACTACTTACCTTCTGACTATGGTTCAAAAGTGCTGGAATGCACTCTGCAGATTTAATTTAAAATCAATATGTTTCCATTCTAATTAACCATGCAACAGAACCTACTTATGAAGTGACAGACAGATGACTCAATATTTGTTTAATAATGGCATCATGTTCGCATATATGCCCAAATTCCAATGATCCTGGGCTCCCTTGCCAAAGGGCAGTGCTCAAGCCCCCTTTTAAAATCTTCCTGTCATTTCTGAGCAAACCCAAAGGTGTCCATGTCCTGGCCACAGGAACCACACAGCATTCTCCACCGGCTTTTTCTGCAATAAGTCATCATGGTTAGACTCCACCAAACAAACCCTTAAAGAAACCTCCTGTCACCACTGCTGACGGTGCTGATACTGTCCCCAAACTTTGTGCCACAGTTTGTCATGTAGGTGCAAAGGCAGGATTGCCTGGGTCCAGGCTCACAAAGTCTTTTATACAAACGTTTCTTTGAAATATGGTTCTCACCCCTGTCCTTGGAGAAAACTCAAGGCAGGTGGAGGACAAAGGCCATGACATCCCTTTCTCCTGTCCCTTTTGTTGATGCAGGGTCCCCTGCACACCCCATTTCCATCTCTCCCTTTTCAGCTGCACAAACCCCAGGCATGTCCACAGAAACCCAAATATCCTTTCCTCCTCCACTAATTGCATTAAAGCCTCAGCAGTCCAGACACACACACACACACACACACACACACACACACACACGGAAAAGGAGCCAAAGGCCACACATCTAGGAGTTCTAATAATGGAGGGTGAGTGTTTGGGTGTTTCTCATTTTTGTCTGCTGACATACCCACTTACTTTGCTTTTCTGTTGTCCTTTTATCTTGTAATGCTTTTTAAACACATGTATTAATATCCATTTCACATGTTATTACATAATGCTTTCATTTGCAGTGGTTCTCAACCTTCCTAATGCCACGACCCTTTAATACAGTTCCTTATGTTGTGGTGACCCCCAATTTCATTGTTACAAATTGAACATAATTAAAGCATAGTGATTAATCACAAAAACAATATGTAATTATATATGTGTTTTCCGATGGTCTTAGGCGACCCCTGTGAAAGGGTCGTTCGACCCCCAAAGGGGTCGCGACCCACAGGTTGAGAACCGCTGGTTTAAAGACTCGCTTTAGATCTTACCATTTGTCTGATAGATAACTGGCAGCTCTCTGATTTATTTGGGTCTTCCTACAAGTTGCTTTCAGCCTTTCGGGAACTGTTCTCTGCGTGTTTTCTGGCTTTGTGTCTCAACCTAAAAGGGAAGCTCATGAATGGTGGCATCTGTGAGCCCTCCCTGTGTGCCAGGTGCTGTGCCCAGCGCCACCATCCCCAGAACGAGGACACAGTGCCTTAGAGCGGATCAACCTCCAGGGGAGCACACGGTAGGTGCCAGGTGCATGGAGCCAAGACCCACGTTCTGCTGGAGCCAAGAGGCCGAGCCTCCTTCCAGGGTACCTGTTTGGGCACTAGTTTGGGGGCTTCCTCAGGCACTGGCCAGCCAAACTCCCCTCTCTCAGGGCAACATTGTTCCTCTTACCCCAAACTCCAGTGTCTGGGAAGAAACAGCAGGGTTGGGCCCCTCTGTGGAACCCGCCCACTCCCACCCTCAGGCTCCCGCAGAGCAGAAGCTCGGCCAGCCAGTTTGGAGCCGCTGTGGTCCTGCCACGCCCGCCCCACCCAGCCTCCTGCAAGGGCTTAAGTCAACAGGCGCAGAAAATCAGACGGACCATCCTGGGATCTGGAGAGGAAAAACCCCAGCAGCTGCCGCCTAATTGGCATTCCAAACAGCTAGAGGCTCCCAGAGCACAGAAATGAATTAAATCAGCTTTTCTCCCCCTCCAGGGTGGAGTACAGGCTCCAGGTCTCCACCCAAGTCACACCCTAGCTGCGGCTATTTTTAAGATTTAAATACCAGATGCCAGCAAACACAGAGACCTGGACTAAAGGCAAAGGCCTCCCTAGCCGAGTAGACCCCAGGCTCAGACGCCAACCCTGAGACTAATTGCAGGGGACAGAGCGCAGGGGACAGGGCACCTCCACGGAGAGCCTCAGAGAGCAGCTGCTGGGTGCTCCTCCTACACTCCCAGCCCAAGGCACAGTAGGGCGGGGTGCTGGGCAGGGATTTTACCTCTTAGGCTAAGAGCAGCCAGCACACTCCAGGAGAGCTTGCCAGGGCCAGCCACCAGCCGGGGAGGGGACCCGCCAGCAGCTGGGTGGGGCCCCAGGGCCCAGCGGAGGTTGGAACTAGAGGGAGCAGAGTTGGTCCAGGTGCAGAGGCAGAGACCTGGGGCAAATCCTGATTTCCTCTCTCACCCGGGGCGACTTTCTGTGGGGAGTGGTTGTGCAGGCCGGGAATTAAACCAACTGACTGGGAGTTTTTGAGAACACTGAATACAGAGTAAGCGCTCCGGGTAGCACCACAGCATTGAAACCGCAGCTGTCGCTAGTGGACTGTTTGCCCGGATAAAAAAAATGCCTCCTTGTTGGCCACTGACTGAACCAATACCAATGACTGGCAGGATGAGGGCAGGTCCCTCTCCTGGAGGGCCGAGGGCTTGGAGACAGACCGCATGGCAGTTTCCAGTTCCCGGCCCTCGTGTGCCACGGCAGGCAGAAAGGCTGGCTGGAGCTGCCGCCCATCTGACAGAGGCACCTGAGACAGGCCGGTTAGCACCCTGCTGCCTTGCTGCCCCAGCCCAGCTGGGCTGCTGGAGAGTTAAATGGTTTCTTCCCTCCTCTCCCTCTCGGAGGAAACCCTCCCCCCATCTCATCCCAGCTCCACTCTCCCCGTCAGGAACTTGCCAGACCCCAGACCACACTGGAGATTTCTTTCCAAGTTTCCAGAATAGCGCTGTCCTAGGGAAATGTCGTGCAGAGTGGACCCACCAGGTCATTTTACATTTTCTAGAGGCCACATGAGTAAAAGTAAAAAGAAACGGATAAAATTAAATGTTTCCTTGAACACACTACATCAAAAACAGTATCATTTCAAAATGTGATCAATACAAACATTATTTTTTTAAAATATATTTTATTGATTTCAGAGAGGAAGGGAGAGGGAGAGAGAGATAGAAACATCAATGATGAGAGAGAATCATTGACTGGCTGCCTCCTGCACGCCCCCTACTGGGGATTGAACCCGCAACCCGGGGATGTGCCCTGACTAGAATCAGATCTTGACATCCTGGTTCATAGGTCAATGCTCAACCACTGAGCCAAGCCGGCCGGGCCATACAAACATTATTAAGGAGACTTTAGATTCCCTTTTTATACCAGGTATTAAAAATCTGGGGTGTATTTTCTACTTACATACATCTCCACTCACACTAGCTATGATTCAAGTGCTCAGGTTCCACACGTGGCCAGCGGCAACTGGATTGGTCCTAGAGCATTTGCTTGGTTTGCCTTTGAGTTGTTGTGGGTGGTGGGGAGTCGACAGCTTAATTCTCTATGCTGCCTGCTCTGAGGTTCACATGGAGAGATGTCAGGAGAGGAGCCGCAGTGCTATTGCAGGCCAGCAAGAGGGTCTTGCGGGAGAGACTGCCATCTCAGACGGAGCTAGAGACAGGACGGCCAGCCTCCAAGCATCACCCTGTATTCCTCCTTGGTCTTCTCCTAGCACAGTGCTTCTCAACCTTGGCTGCACATTAGAATCACCTGGGAATCTTTTTAAAATCCTGATTTCTGGGCCTCATCCTCCAGAAATTCTGTTTCTTTGTTATGGGGGTTGTGGCCCCACCCCATAACAAAGAAACAGAATTTCCAGAGGATGAGGCCCAGAAATCAGGATTTTAAAAAGATTCCCAGGTGATTCTAATGTGCAGCCAAGGTTGAGAACCACTGTCCTAGCAGGTCCCCCCTGCAACGGTGTAGGACAGTGTAGGTACTGTTACGGGAAAGGGTACCTGACACCGAGAAGGTCTGCCTCCGGCCAGCTGGTCGTGTGTGGGTTCTTGACTTCGTGCATGACTGACTTCACAATGGAGTCCAGGTAAATTTTAGAGGATGTTTATTAAAGCTGGGGACAGTGAAACAAGAAAGGGCCCGGGGTAGAAGAAGCAACAGGAGAGGGTCTAGGCGGATAAATGAGCCTAGGCTGGGCTGCTATGACTTACGAAGAAGTCAAAGAAGAGGGAGCCTTGGGCGACAGGGTCGGGGTTAGCCCGGGTCCAGCTGCCGCTGCCCATTCTGCCCTGGTTTGGAAGCCTTGTGGGGTCCCTTAGAGTTTAGGAGCTGCATGCCTGTGGGGAAGAAGAGGAGGAGGGGAAGGTGGGGGAAGGCGGGGGCATGCTCCAGGGAGGGAGAGAATGGGCTGGAACTTTCGTTTGGGGAGGTTTTCAAAGGCTGGGAGTTTAGGGGAGGCCTTAGGGGAGGATCTCAATAGAATATTCATCAGTTTTATGCCAAAATGAGATTTATTCCCTTAACTTCATCTGTCCTTGGGTGTGGTTGGCAAATGGCACTAATTGGATTTCTGCTGTTTCCCTGAGTGGGGTGATTTAAACTGTTTACCCTCTGGTTGGGGAGAATGTAAATCATTTACTCTTAAGTGTCCTTGGTTGCAGAAGCTGGGGTTCTGTGATTTACTAGATGGTGGTAAACTGCTTGGCATCTAGATTTGCTAAACAGCTGCAAAGTGCTTGTTTAATATGTGTCTCAGTTTCCCTATCCTGCTTGCCCTGGCTTACTAGCCTGTCTGGTATTAATTGTAGGGTGGGGATAGGTCATGGGCACTGTATAAATAAGACATAAATAAAATATTAAAAGCCCTTTACCCCCTGGCCGGTGTGTCTCAGTTGGCTGAGTGTTGTTCCATGCACTGATAGGTCACTGGTTCGATTCCTGGTCAGGGCACATGCCCAGGTTGGGGGCTTAATCCCCAGTAGGGGGGCATGCAGGAGGCAGCTGATTGAATTTTCTCTTTCATTGATGTTTTTCTCTCTCTCCCTTTCCCTTCCTCCCTCAAAAAAATAAAAATAAAAATAAATAAATAAATACATCTTTTTAAAAAATGCCATTTGCCCCCAAAGATCTGGAGGACACCGTGACCCTGACTGCACCTCTTTGAAACCCCCATCAGCAGAGGTGGTTTCTTCACCTCCCTCCACGTTCCACAGCTGGCCTGAAGCTTTCGGGCATGACCAGGTGTCACGATTGAGGGATACATGGAACTTTCCAGGGAAGGGCTCTCATGCGGGGAGAAACAGAAAGGAAAAAGAATGAAAGGAGAATCTCTGGACCACAAGCTGTAGGAACATTTGCAGCTTTTCACACAGCCTCAGGAAACTGGAAAAGTTTCTTTGGCTTCCACAGCGTCCGAAACATTTTGTAGGTTTGTGGCCTTTGAAGGCTCGGTGGGCCTCTGCCTATGAGAAATAGTTTCCAAACACATCACATGAAAAATATTTTCTTTCGGGGCTCTGAGGACCTGAGCTCAGTGAGGTCTGATCCTACCCTGAACACGCAGGAAGGCACTCCCTGATGGATGAGCCACACTCACCTCCAGTGAACCACGGGATTGCGATGCTGCCTTCTGCAGAAAATGCTAGAACCTTCTGGAAAACCCAGGGAGGGGCCAAGATTGGACGGTGTAGCTGGTGCCTACCCGTCGTGAAGCCATGACCCATGTTTTCCCACAGGTCCCCGCCCTGCTGGGGCTGGCACAGCCGGGAGCCTTCCCAAGCCTGAGCTGGCCCAGCTTTCCAAGGCATCCACTCCTCTCTGTTGCCTGCCTGCAATGCAGGCTGCCAAGCTAGTGACTGAGAGGACTTGGATCTGGGGAGTAGGAAAAATCACCAACTACGCGCTAGGGGAATTTATGAGCTCAGTCTGAACCAAAGGGCCTCTTTTGGCCAACCTAGCTGAAGTGCGGCCCCTGCCCTGGCAGAAGTACCAGTTGCCCCTGAATGGAGCCAGTGGGCAAAGAGGGGCCTCCCCTGGCTTGTCTGGGCTACTCTTATGTCCATCCAAAAGAGACCACATGGATACTTTGTCTCAGAGGACACATTTCCCAGAGAAACTGCTACAGCACAGTCCCTTGAAAAATAATTTGCTCTCCTCTTATCACTATAAAAATATCAAATATTAAAATGCTGAAGAAATGAGGTTCTTTGATAACTGGCCTTTTCTGGTTACAGGAAACTTTTTTATTTTAACCAGTGATGCTGAAAATCTGTCTCGTGGATCAGCCCTTGGTCTGGTTTTGTTTGTTTGTTTGTTTGTTTTTGTTTGTGTGTGTGTTTATTTTTTAAAAATATATTTCTATTGATTTCAGAGAGGAAGAAAGAGGGAGAGAGAGATAGAAGCATCAATGATGAGAGAAAATCATTGATCGGCTGCCTCCTGCACCCTCCACTCCCCCGGGCATGTGCCCTGACCAGGAATGGGGAGAGAAAATCATTGATCGGCTGCCTCCTGCACCCTCCTCTCCCCCGGCATGTGCCCTGACCAGGAATGGAACCGTCTCACACACAACACACACACGCACACCACACACACACACACACACACACACACACA
The DNA here is from genome assembly GCF_000412655.1 of Myotis brandtii. Lineage (NCBI taxonomy): Eukaryota > Metazoa > Chordata > Mammalia > Chiroptera > Vespertilionidae > Myotis > Myotis brandtii. The sequence continues at coordinate 168,218 of NW_005371115.1, read as the reverse complement.
CACACAGGTGCTGAACCCGCAACCTGGGCATGTGCCCTGACCAGGAATGGAACTGTGACCTCCTGGTTCATAGGTTGATGCTCAACCACTGAGCCACACCAGCTGGGCTTTGGCCTGTTTTTAATCACACAGGATCCACCAGACTGCAGTGCATTGTGAGTCCAAATGACATGGGTTTTCGATGTAGAACACATGAGCCACTGAGTCAGAGATGATTCCAGACATACCACAGGCTGCTGGCATTTTGTTTCTGTTCGGTTTTAACCAAACCCTTTAGATGAGCTCATTTTGTTGTAACATGTCCCCTTTCCCTGAAATCTAAGCATGGAAATTCAATGTGAGGGCTCAAGTTAACTGGGTTCTACATGAGAAGTGGTTCTAGTTGGAACAGAACGTGTTTAGCTCACATCTAGCACCCGACTACACTGGGACGACGGGATGACTTTAGCATTCACTCGGCAAGGGCACTTCCATTTGGCTCCCCGTGAGGTCACAGAAATTCTAGTTATTTCTGTAGTGTGTGATGGCCTGGTTTATTTATAAGAACCATCCTTCGGGGCTGAGCTGTTCTTTGTCTGGAGTTGCTTATATTATCACAGTTCTGAAATGTTTATTTTCTTAGATCAGCTTGAGCTGGTAAGGCAGTTTTTCAGCCGTTAAGCATCTTGTAAGTCAAGCTAATTTAGATCGGGGATGATGGGGGCCAAATCGGATGAATCAGTACCTCTCCCTTGATTGGGCTATTACGTTAAACGGGTTGATCATCACATGCTCCTTTGAGAAACGGAGTGGCCTAGTTTGGAAGGTTTGCTGCCAGCCCACTTTGTTTCCTCTGGCTCACACTCCAGCTGGGAAGGGTAGCTCCAAGCACCTGGGGAGATGAGGTCCCCCCAAGGCAGAGGGACTAGTGATAAATGCTCCAACTCCAGAAGGTCTATTTGCCCAAAGAAAATATTCCAAACCAGTGAGGGTTGAACATGCTCCTGGATTTCCAACCTAAGGGCAAACCTATTTGAAAAGCACTCTAGCAGCGTCTGTCAAAAATGGAACATGTGCTTCCACTTGTTCAGCAAGAATCTGAGTGCCTCTTCTGTGCCAGGTGCTGTCCCGGATTATAACAGAGAAGAAAGCAGTTCGTGTCCTCCTAGATCTTGCTTTCCGGTGACAGGGACAAATAGAGAAGCAAGTCAATATGCAATACGCTGTCAGGAGCACCGAGTGACATGGACAGAGAAAGCTGGGGCAGGGGCAGAGCAGGCAGGGTTATCTGGTAGACAAGTCATCAGGGCCGGCCTCTCTGAGGATTAACATTTGAGTTGAGACCTGAATAAAGGTGGGGGGTGGGGGTGGGAAACCGGGTGATTATCTGTGGGAGGAGCTTCCAAAGCAGAAGGAGCAGCAACCACAAGGCCCTGAGCTGAGGGTGCTGGGTCAGAAGAGCAGAGACAACAGGGTGCCTGGAGGACAGCAAGTGAGAAGGAGAGGTAGGAATCCAGGTCGAGAGAGCGGGGTGGGAGCAGATCGGGTAACGCCTTTCAGCAGAGACTGCAAACATGTCCACAATATCCACCCTTTCATCTTCCTTTTAGTAAGAAAATCCCCACCATCGGTGAAGGGCTGGTGGCCGCTCAAGACCACATCTTCCTTGTGTAACGGGGTGTCTCCATCATTAAGCTCCTGCCAATGGGCGCTGAATGGAAGTGATTTCTGCCACTTCTGCTGCTCTTGGTTTGGTTCTCTCATAGCCAGGGCAGTGTGCCTCCTTCTCTTGTAACCCTTTTGACTGGCAGAACTGAGACTTGGCACAGTGAGCCCACCTTGTCCCTGTGAATGAGGGGAAGACCCCAGGCAGAGGTTCAGCAAGCGTGGTCCCTGGACCTGCCTGGAAACTTGTAGAAATGCAAATTTGGGGCCCCCCCTCCAGGCCTACTGAATTAGAAACTGTGGGGGTGGGGCCCAGCGATCTGAGTTTCAACAAACCCTCCAGGGGCTTCTGAGGCACTCACTCAGGTTTCAAAACCACTGCTCTAGAGCAGGGTTTGTCAACATCATCAATATTGACACTCAGGGTTGGTAATGCATAGGGGGGGGGGGGCTGTTCTGCATACAGTCGGATATTTAGCATCATGTCTGGTCTCTGCCCGCTAGAAGACAGTAGCACACGTCCCCCCACCCCCATTCTTACAACCCAAAATGTTTCTACAAACACACACATACGTTTTCCTGTAATACACATCAATTTTGGGAAAAAGAGATAAGAAACTAATAAAAGTGATTACCTTTGGGTAGCATTTGGAGGATTTTGCTTTTATTTTGTACTAGAGGCCCGGTGCATGGATTCATGCACCAGTGATCCCTTGGCCTGGCCTGTACCCTCACAATCCAGGACCCCTCAGAGGATGTCAGAGAGCCTGTTTCAGCCCAATCCCCACAGGCCAAGCCGAGGGCCCTCTAGTATGCATATAAGATCTTTGGTTAATCTCTTCCCCCCCCCCTCCCCCCTTCCCTCTGAGATTCATCAGTCTGTTCCATGTTTCCATGCCTGTGTGTTGAGTGTCTGACCCCTGGTGGTTAGTGCGCATCATAGCTACTGGTCGAACGGTTGAACGGTCGAGCGGTCACTTAGGCTTTTTTATATTTATATAGGCTGAAATCAAGGTATGTTTTCCTACAGTTTTCCATCTTATATTTGGCCTCAAAAATCATAAAATTATATTGGCCCAACAAGACACAGTCTTAAGTAATCATACTAATTTTAAAGATCACCTTTTACAATCTATTGAGAAATTTTACCTGGGGTCGAGTCAAAGTTCACAGAATCACATTTATTTACTTTGTATAATTATAATGAAATGATAGCTAACATTTATTGCTTGCTAACCTTGTCTTAGCCAGACTGTTCTTTGTAAATATCTGCATAACCATCCTACGAAATAGCTGTTATTATTTATCTTTCTCTTTTACGTATAAGGACTCAGAGATGAACTCCAGCCCACTCCAGGGCTGTGCTTTAACCCCTAGATGTTCCTTCTGTTTATATTTCCCAGGCTCCCTCTTATTCATCAAATGATTTACCATGATTTACAAGAATATTACAGATAAGAGAAAGCATCTGGAATAAAGTAAGGCCGGAAAGGGTCAAAATGAATCATGGGTCAGAACAAAATGCTTGCACACTTGCTAACTGAAGGGTTACCCATTTGGCTTTGAGTGTTCTGGAAATGTCAGGTCCAAATAGGATCGCACGCACAGTGGACACAGGATCCAACACAAACTACTCAGGAGGACTACCTGAGACGCCCTGGGGCTCCCTGAAGAAGGCGCGGAGCGTCTGCAAGAACATCTTCAGGATGGATGCAGAGAAGAGTTCACAGGGCTCAATGAACCATAATTTACACCATCACTTATTAAAAACAGAACACGGGAATTTGGGCTAGCTTTGTAATTCTTCAAAGATGTCTGCACTCCCATTTCCAGTACCTCCTCCACCATTATCAACTCAACTGCAGTAGAATATTAACAGCGATCGAGCTATCCTTTGCTCAGATTTCCTCTGTTTCCTAGAATAAGATTCCAGCCGTCAGGAGTTACTTTTGGAGAGTTTCACGCAGTCACCTGACTCACCTTCCCTTTTGAACTCTCATGCCATGAAACCACGCCCAACTTTGAAGAATGTCTTCCCAGCCCAGTGTCCCCATCTCCACAGCATGAGGCCGACCTGGCTGTGTCCAGGGGCTGTCTGTCAGATCTGCAGGCGAGGTCAGCATACACTGAAATCCCAAGGTCACTCCCTGTCGGTGTCTGCCACAGTGCCCATGTCACCCACTCATTCCTCTTTGTAGCTTGATGCGAAGTCAAGAATAGTGTCACTTGAAACAATCAGTGGACAAAGCCAATCATTTATCATTTATATTTGTGGGACTATACAGTAACGGGCGTTTGGTCTTGAAAAATGGTGGTTATTTTCTTGCCATCTGAAAAAGAGGTGATGTTAAAGTGGGCAGGGGTTTTTGAAAAATGTACCTGCTGGACACAATTGAAGGTTAGGAGAGAATTGTGCGTCATTTGCAGAGTGCTCTTCCATCTTCTAACTTTGAGCTGCCCAGGCCACTCTCATGCAACCCCTCCTGGGCTGGTTCCTTTCCTTACCGTTTGGACCTCGCCTTGAATACCAGCTCCTCAACTGAGCCTTCTCCGACTGCTCTCCGCAGGCAGCCCCCACGGCATGTTTGTTTACTGGCTTCATTTACCTATCTCCCCTGCTAGATAAGAGCTGGATGAGGGCAGACGCTTATCTCAGAGTCCCAGGACCTAGATCAGGACCTGGTTTATAGTAGGAAGCACCATAACCGTTTGCTGGAAAGAGTGAAAACAGGCAAGCAGGTGATATATCAAGGACTGCAGAGTTAGGGCTTGAGCCGTAAGCGGTCCATTTCTACACAAAGGGTAGATAGACAGTGGGTTATGGTGATATTAAGAGTGATGGATCACAGAAGCATATGGGAGAGAGGAATCCTGAGGGAAAGAGCTCATTTTATCCTTTCTAATAACCAAGCCATTTAGATGATTTGAGCTTATAAACTTTTAAAAAATATATATTGTTATTGCTTTCAGAGAGGAAGGGAGAGGGAGACAGAGATAGAAACATCAATGATGAGAGAGAATCATTGATTGGCTGCCTCCTGCATGCCCCCTACTGGGGATCGAGCCTGCAACCCGGGCATGTGCCCTTGACCAGAATTGAACCCAGAACCCTACAGTCCACAGGCTGACGCTCTATCCACTGAGCCAAACCGGCTAGGGCTGAGCTTTGAACTTTAGAAGTTGATTGCCATGTACCTCAAAGGAAGGAAAATGGATCATGCCATCCTGGGTAGAAAGTGTAGGAAGCGCAGAGATAGGCAGAACTTTGATATCATTCAGTACCCCCCTCCGTCCCTGAGCAAACTTGCCTCTACTTCCCTAATGGGCTACCTATGTACAGACTCCCAAGACGGTAGCTCAGGACGTCACCCTGCAGGTGCTGAGAACCAAGGCAGAGTTTAACTGTAATCAGAGTCAGCTTTTCCTACAGTTGGAAGAAATGAGAAACACAGAGACTTAGAAAGAAATGTCTAGAAGAGCAGGAAGGAGACACCCAGCATTGGTCAACATAGATCCAAACATGGAATTAGGAAAAAAAGTGTGGGGGGGACAGGAAGATGGAGCCAGAGTGAGGAAAAGTGGACGAATCCGAGTGAGAGAAAGAATGTGACAAGGCTGCTTCCCCCTCACCCTGTCAGCTCCCACTATCCCCCCTGGTCCTGAGGAAAGGGCACGGCAGTCATAAACTGCAGTGAGTCACAGCTGCTATTATTAACACACACGCACACGCACACGCACGCGCACGCGCACGTGCACACACACACTGTTTGGCTCCTCTCTGTTCTGCTCAGCCCAGCACTTTGTCCAGCCCAGGACCTCCAGGCTCACAGGCAGGTGAGCGGCGGCCACGTGACAGAAGAAGACTCACAGACCACAACCTGCCCTGATGACCGAGAGCAGAGGGCTCCAGGTGAGGGGGCCCAGCTCACAGGCAGGTGAGCGGCGGCCACGTGACAGAAGACTCACAGACCACAACCTGCCCTGATGACCGGGAGCAGAGGGCTCCAGGTGAGGGGGCCCGGAGACAAGACCACTGAGAAAGTGCTAAGTAAGGGGCTTTTCAGAAGAGGATGTTTGGAAGGGTTTCCATTGTTTAGGTCACCTTCTGGCCAAAACACCATGTGAGAGTGTTAATCTTGAAAATGCTTTTCCAACTTGTTCAAAACTTTCCAAATGAAGTTTGAGTGCTTTAAAATCCTTGGTTTAAAAATCTAAAACTCTAACATGGTTTGATTAGTTTACAATACGTAGTCTGCCAACAGAGATGGAAATTTTCTAGCCAGATTTCAAGAAAAACCTTTGCATCATTGGTGAATCAAAGTGAATTGATGAGCTTCATGACTTAATGTGACCAGCAGAGCTCTTCCTCCATATCGAGTTACTAGATTTTGGAAGCCACAGGAGTGCCTTAAAACCAACCATCAACTGAGGCTCAACTTGGAAACTGACGTGTAAATTACTGTATCTTAAAACAATATTTAAAATAAAATGTTTATTGTTCTTAAAAGCATGGGATTGTCAACCTTTTTATCATTGATATTTTAAAACTATATTGACCTCATTTTATTTTTTATTTACTTGAAACATATTTTTATTGATTTTGAGAGAGAGAGGAAGGGAGAGGGAGAGAGAAACATCGATGTAAGAGTGAAACATGGATCAGCTGCCTCCCTAACAAGGATTGATCCCACAACCGGGGCATGTGCCCTCACTGGGACTCGAACTGGCAACCTTTTGGTGCACGGGACATCACCCAACCAACTGAGCTACACTGGCCAAGGCTTGACCTCATTTTAAAACTTCTATTTTATAATAAAATGCAGTCATGTACAAAATTTTAAAATAAACACACACAGTAGTGTACCCTCAGACACTGTGCTTATAAGGGTACAACCCAAATGAAGGCAGATATCTATGAAGCCTAAAACATTAATCTTTTGTTATAATTTCAAATGGTTCAGATGATGACTGTTTGTGGCTGCTCCATATCCTAACTCTTACATTTCCCTAGTCATTCTGATCATTTCTAAAGATTGCAGCAAAAACAAACAAACTTTACATAATAGAAGCTTTCCCTTTTATATAAACTAAGGCAATTCTGGGTTGATTTTTTTTTTTCTAAAAAGCATTACAATGCAAGGGTTTTCAAAAGTCTAAAGGTAAAAAACAAAAGAACAAACATTGTGAAGAACAAACGCTGGACCCATCGATTCAGACCCTGTTACCGGAGGATTCCCTGCCTCTGAGCACACGTAGGGCTGGGCTGAAGAACCCCTGGGTTTCACTCATGATAAAGTAAGGCCCCTGGAGATCCCACATTTCAGGAGGAAACTTGACTTTGGCTCCTTACTATATAGGTCACCCCGTAAAAATTACACAGACCTTTCCTTGCTTTAAATCTTGATGGCATCAGAAATGATTCTTAAAACTCTGCAGTTCAAACTGGGTGGTGTCAACGATGAAGCGAGAGAGAGAGGAAGGGAGTACTCGGATCCTGTAACCAACCATTAGGCAACCTTAAGCCTCTTTTCACCTCACTTACTTTTTCTTCTATCAAATGAGGAGGGATGTGGATGGCTAGTATGAAGTAGGAAGTTGCTCGCAGCTCTCCTAGTTCAAGATTATTCTAAGCAACGATGAAGCTGGCAGGAGGCTGGGGATCTACTCGGATCCTGTAACCAACCATTAGGCAACCTTAAGCCTCTTTTCACCTCACTTACTTTTTCTTCTATCAAATGAGGAGGGATATGGATGTCTAGTATGAAGTAGGAAGTTGCTTGCAGCTCTCCCTCCCAGTCCAAGATTATTCTAAGTTATTCTAAACCTTTAAAGCATAGTTTCCATTTAAGACAGCGATTCTCAACCTATGGGTCGCGACCCCTTTGGCGGTCAAACGACCCTTTCACAGGGGTCGCCTAAGACCATCCTGCAGGTAGGGTCTTTTTTTTTTTTTTAGTTTTATTCATTTCATTTAGTTTGCCCACGGCTGTTCTAAACACTTAAAGCATAGTTTCCATTTAAGACAATGTGGCCTGTACACTGTTTTCCCACTGGATTTTAATTTGTAGAGCTGTTGTAACACTTGGCAGAGGGGAGATGAAGGACAGGAGGCGTCCTGGATGGCAGCAGTGGTCTGGTGAAGCTTTTAGTCTCCAATGTGGCATCATCAGTGACTCTCAAAGTCAAAATTAATCTGTGGATCTGAACTCTATGGATCCCTAGCCATATATATTTAGACTAGTGGCCTGGTGCATGAATTCGTGCACATTGAAAGGAAATTAATTAGAAGAAATATTTTAATATCGCTATTCGCCCTTTATAAGTGTCAACCAAATTCATGATCAACAATGACAGATGGAAACACATGCATGCAAATGGCGCCAGTGAGAGCTTTATATGTATCACGCACATTTCCGAGTCAACTTAGTCTTTTATCGATATAGAATAAACTTGCTTAATTAGACCTGCTTTCTGATTTAGCTAAACTTTTTTCCAGCCCAGTGAAGCACCCCAACCTCTCTTTCAGGTAATTGACAGCAACACAGCAGTTAATATCAACACAAAGCACATTATTATTGTAGATCATGCAGGGAGAACAAAGGATAAAATATTTAACTGCAGCAGTGTTTGACTATATTCTGCACAGTGAGAAATGAAGTCATTCAGTGTTTGACTATATTCTGCACAGTGAGAAAACCTGAAGTCATTTTCAAGGTCCACCATTTCTTACTTCTTTTCAGTCAGGTCAAGTTTCTAAGCTTTCTAAATCTCCATTTTCCAGCTAACAAGAAGAAAATAGGATTCCACCGAGTCTCCTATCTACCTATTCCAGGACTTCTGTGAGGACCAAATGAGATGAGGCATGGGAAAATGCTTCACAGACATCTGGTTACAGTGTAAAGTGTTTCCACCCGACTATAAAGAAAGTAGTGTTCCTGGCTGCAGAGAAGGCTAGTCACTGGGGAGAGGAAGCCAGGCATTGCTATGTGACATCATTATCCGGACAGAAGGAAGGACACTTAGCATATTAGCCTTTTATATAGCTAGATGGAGGGCCTCTGTAAAGACTCACACATGCATGCAATCATTCAAATTAGGTTTCAAAATTAACTGTTGTGATTTGTATCATAATCTGAGTTAGGTCAGAACTCCCTTTCCCAGAGTTCCCTTCCCTGGGTGGTTGTACATTGGAATTGGCTCACAGAATTACTTGTGTGAGATTTGGAAGACAAAAGTGAAGCAACGGCCATTTTTCTCTGAAGGTCATCATAGTCAAATATGGCAACTAACAGACCCAGAGGTGCCTGTCCTCATTCTCCTCTTGTCCACTTTCATCTCTTCTTCCCAAGTGTTGACCTTGAGCATTGACCTAGGGTGGCCCCAGGCTCACCACTAGGCATCTGGCTGTAAATGCCGCCTGGTGGTCACCACGTGGCAGCACCAGCTTCCCACAGAGCTCCAAGAACGCCACCTCCCCAGGCCCACTTCAACATGGAACGTGTGTTTTGCTTCTCAGGTGAGGAGCTGGTTGGCACACCTCAATTTGCACACCTCCTTCTGACAATTCACTTCTCATTTCCTCCCACAATTGTGTTGGGTCTAATTCCTGTTACAAATTTTGATTTCCATAGCACTCAGAGCAACACTTCTCCCCTGATTCACCAACCAAACCAAACACAAACCCCCAAAATGAGTATTCCACATAGAAGAAATTTCTATGCATGTTTTCTAATACTGGGCTTCCTGAGGGCTCATCATGTTCTAGGTCTAAGAGGGCACAAATGGTACCAAAGAAAGACAACTGTGAAGTGCACACACGAGTGTGTTTGGGGAGAATATGAAGCTTACTTGGCTTAAAAGTTTGCCTTTGCTCATCCTCATGCAGGGATGTGAGTTGGTTCTATGCATTTCTCTTTCCCCGGCTATGTCACAGGCAAGACTCTGTCCGACCTGCTTCCACAGGCTCCTGTCCACAGTCCCCTCTGCCCAGCGATGTCATAGCAGCACTTGCTGGCACGTACAAGCGATGGAGCTGGTCTAATTAGTGCTACCATTACACCCTGCATGGAGGTGTTACAACCTAACAAGCATTTGGGTAGCAATACTAAAAACATAAGACTTCAAATGATTTCACTGATGGTGAGGTAACATTCACACTTTGACCCACAGGTGTTCATGAGGCACTCCTTCACTCCTGGGCTAAAAAGCAAAAATCCAAAGTTTCTAAAAAAAAACCAGACAACCCAAACACCATAAAAGTGTGCACATAAATTACTTTATTGCTTTCTTGTTTCTTATTTAATGTGGAGTCAATGTTTTTGAGTAATGGTCAGAAGATGTCCAGATTTCAACATTATTAAACATCAAACAGTAAAATATGTGGAAAGAAGCCCTCCAATGTTAACTCCCAGTATATCTGGTGGAACAACCTGGGATAAAGGCCACTGGGCTTGTCGTCTTGGTTTATGCAGAGAACTGCTATCCTCACATGGGAAATAGGAAAGGTCTCAGATATCGCCCACGTGTTTAGGCAGCAAGCTTGTCTTCCTCTGAAATGTCTGGGGAGACTGACAATGACTCCAAATATGAGAATCCTTCCTTTCACCTCAGGCTTAATTAAAAGAGTCAGAAGAAACTCCTGTGGAACAGAAGAAGTGGTTAGGACAGCGATTTTCACCCGGTGTGCCGCAGGCATTTCTAAAACATGCAATACCTGACCATTTAGTCAGGGACACTGACCTCTTTTCCCTTAGATTGTCAAATAGAAAAATGACAACAACCAACACAACAATAGCCGTCTGGTGTGAATGAATCAAAATTATATATATTTTTTGTCAGATCAGCAAAAAATACATTTTTTTGGTGTGCTGCATAACTTTAGTAAGTAGCTTGTGTGTGCCATGAGATGACAAGGGCTGACAATCTCTGGGCTAGGATGATCAAGACCAGCAATGATTCTACTTTCAAGGAATTGAAATGTGCCTACCCAGTTCCTCTCTGACCACCCCTTGTAAGGACACGTGGATTCTGAGACTGCACACGGCAGGCCCCGTGACGAGGTGAAGCCAGGGCAGCCGTGAGCAGCTTTCTGTGTGTTGAAGGCACAAGGACCTCATCGTCCTGAGGTAGGGGGAGGGTCACCGTGTTGGGAATTATATTCAAAACAACACATCCTACCTCCAGGAAACTGCTCTCAGCTGCCATACATTTGTTTACAATTTTGATCTCCTTTTGAAAGTCCCCAAGTCTCTGGCATCCCTAAAAAATGCTGCTGTGCCCTGCTACCTCTGCAAAGAATCAGATTTCCAAGGAGTGGAGGCTCAAAGGGACACACAGCTGCAAAAATAAATATGCAACTCAACTTTTAATGAATATGAAACACCACAAAGAAATAAATATCTCAGACTCTACAACTACAGGTCGCATTCAAGCAATCCCTCGTAGAGTCTTAAAAATGGTGATTTTCCCATAAAACATTCATCTACAATAACTTTGATCAATACATAAGGACTAAGCAAAAAATGTATGAAAATATGATTTTTTTAAAAAGAAACTTCATTAAATACCAAGAATAGTGATCAAATTCAAGATGTCACATTTAAGTGAATCACTTTTGATCTTTCCTAATGGTCATCTTGGCCTTCCAGGCGAGCATGGACCAGGGCCACCTGCCGACGCTGCTGAGGAAGCAGTCACACCAACCCTCCGTGGGAGAGCCACGGACCCCCATCTTTGCCAGAGGAATCATCTCGAGCCCTCGGGCTTTTGCAATTCCACAGTATGAAGAATGCTCTTTACAAACACAGTAATACTGAAAAAAGAACATAAAAGTGCATTTATTCATGTCCATGCCGTCTAAATCTACTGATTACAGTCATCAGGACCCACTGGAACCTAAACAACAATAAAAACACGGGGACACTCATCCCCCCTGATCCGCAAGTTTCCGTTCAGAAGACTCCGCGTGCTGGCGAGCCAGTTTCCTCCCTGAGAAGCATGCTCCGCGCCTCGCTCTCTCCCTCCAGCATCTTCTGTCTCTCTCGGTTAAGGCCTGGACAGTGTCGGATGGTGTCCCATGTCTCCTCGGGCCGTGCCCTGGCGAGTTGCTGTCAGTCGCCCGCGGGCTAGGGCTGCATGAGGTCAGGCTGGGGTGCCCTCAGCTCTGCGGTCCGCTGCTGGAGCTCCTCCACCGTCCGCAGCAGCGCTGACCTCTCCAGCTCCAAGGCCAGGGCAGCCTGCTTCAGCTTGCTTTCATTGGTCAGGAGCTTCTCCACGGTGGCTTCCAGGCTCTGGATCCTACCATTTGCCACCTGGAGAGTAAAAGGAAACATGAGACTGTCATTGCCCAGTGACAACATAGGGGGCTCCACAGTACACTCCCCTGTCCGGCCTTTGGGGAGCTGTGGAGCCACATTTTGGCACAGAGGAGTCCGCTGGGTACTATCAGTTCTTCTGGCCACACAGGAAGACTACATCTCCCAGGCTCCCTTGCAGATAGTCTGGGCCGCCAGAGCTCCTCCCCTGCTGTGGCTGCTTTGGGAGCTGTACATTGAGGCGGTGGCTTCACAATGCAGAGGAGCCCGAGCTCCGAGCTCCAAGCCACACACTACAGGGATGGCAGCTCAGATATGGCCACAGCATCTTCCTGGAGAAGAGGTGGCGCTTCGGGGACAAAGACCTCTGTGCTCCGCCACTGAGATTTGGAGCTTTACTTATTACTGCAGCACATCCTGGCCTATTTAGACGACATCATCTATTTACAAGTACAAACTGATTTCAAACTGACAGTCAAAAGGGATTCCACGTAAAGGCCCAAGCAGCAATAGCTCACTAATCTGAAATTCTTTCTATTTTCCGTAGAGTGACAAGATATCACTATGTCAGGGAACCTGAGCATTCACCCTGGAACATGTGTGGGGCGCTGTGAATAGCCACGCGTTCTGCTAAGAGGCTCCCGTGCAGGGTCTCTCGGACCTGTCACCACTCTGTGAGCTAAGCAGTCTCCTCATGTCCACCTGGCCCACGTCCTCAGTGGCTGGCACAACATTAAAGTCAGTTTGCACTTCCAGGTGCTTCTCTCTTGTATGCGATCAGGCAGGCTTCCAGGCAGCCAGTGAGCTGGCTCTAGCGAAGCTGAGGGTTTCCTGAGAAAACCACCGACCCCCCTGCTGTCCCGCGGCCTCTCTGGCCTCGGCCTCAGCCCCCAGCTGTGCTCTGGTCACCGGGTGGTTAATCCAGCCCAGGGGCCACAGGTTCCCATCTATTTTGGGGGGGTGGGGGGATGGTACTATTTTTTTTTCTCATTTTCAAACAGGAGAAACTGTATTTTGAACACGATAACACTTGTGCTGGACAGACAACTCATGACTCCAAGTCTAGCTTTGGCTGTGCTACTGGGACACTCAAAATAGAATGTGTGGGGCGCTGTGAATAGCCACGCGTTCTGCTAAGAGGCTCCCGTGCAGGGTCTCTCGGACCTGTCACCACTCTGTGAGCTAAGCAGTCTCCTCATGTCCACCTGGCCCACGTCCTCAGTGGCTGGCACAACATTAAAGTCAGTTTGCACTTCCAGGTGCTTCTCTCTTGTATGCGATCAGGCAGGCTTCCAGGCAGCCAGTGAGCTGGCTCTAGCAAAGCTGAGGGCTTCCTAAGAAAACCACCGACCCCCCTGCCGTCCCGCGGCCTCTCTGGCCTGGGCCTCGGCTCCCAGCTGTGCTCTGGTCACCGGGTGGTTAATCCAGTCCAGGGGCCACAGGTTCCCATCTATTTCGGGGGGTGGGGGGATGGTACTATTTTTTTTTTCTCATTTTCAAACAGGAGAAACTGTGTTTTGAACACGATAACACTTGTGCTGGACAGACAACTCATGACTCCAAGTCTAGCTTTGGCTGTGCTACTGGGACACTCAAAATAGAAGGAACAGGACTGGGATCCTAAGTTTGCTGGCCCACCAGGCCGGGGTGCTCATGCCTGGTGCGTTCCTCCCAGCAGGACTCTTATCCGCACAGTCCGGCCCTCGGCCCAGGCCTGGGTCAGGCCCCACCACGTGTCCAGGAAGGATCGCTTGTTCAGAAGCCCCACGACACACCAGGGGCACCCACAGCTCAGCGGGGAGCTTTCTGCAGGGCCACTGACTGCCACTCGAGCGTCAGGGCTCCCCGGTGAGACTGAAGCTCTCCCCTGAGAGAGCAGGTCTCCTCCTGCACAGGAGGCTGCCCCCCACTGCGCCTGGCTCCTGGCGCCCAAGGACTTGCGGTTGATTACTATGAAAAACGTCCGTCCATTCTTATTTGGCACCACCTGACATGTCTATGAGATTGCCTCATGGATGCTGCTGGACAAAACAGGGTAACGGTTTGGTATCCCACTGCTAGACAACTTTTTTAAGAGAATAAGTGGGGCTTTGGGATGTCTAATAACTATATAGGCAGAACAAAGCTAGAAAATGGGTCAATTTTGATACTTTGGCAAAAATAAAAAGTAAGAAAAAAGATTTATGTTGAAAAATTAACCATTGTATTGAATGCCTACCCTTGGACTCTGAAAACTGCTTAAAAAAAAAAAAAGATGGAGGTGAGCGTCTCACAGAACTTACAGTCCAGCTGAAGGACAGGAACCCCCTGTGACTCCTCGAGGGTCATGGGAACAGGACATACAAGCACCTACAAACCAACAACACAGTCCGTACCCCAACTCTTTGAGAGCAACTGTATCTTATGGCGCCCCCACAGCAGGACTCAGTCAGTGTGGTGGGCTGGCATAAGCTGCGGTCCCGAGTGACCCCTCCAGAAACACAGAGCCGCTTGGTCAAGAGAAAGCATTGCGAGGAGAACACCTGTTGTCACCATTACTGCCAGGCGCCTTTCCTGAAGAATGCGGATTTTGGAGCAGCTTTTCACAACACCCTCTCCTCAAGAAAAGGAACAGCATCACAGAAGCAACACAAACTCACTCTCCACCCTCCATCTCACACACGCACAAAACCCACCCGGACCAGTAAAATGAGCCTCCTGCCTCTCTTAACAAGCCACGTGCTGCAGACGCGAGTCTGAGCTCTGCGAGAAATGCTTCCGCCTGGTATATGTCAAGGACCCAGTGTTTGTTCGGAAGGCGTTTGAAATGACCGCCTACACTGCAGACCCTTACAGGCCAGATAAGGCTCTGTATCCCCTTGAACCTTCCCCACACGGGACGTCCGCGGCGTCCTGGAGAGACTGCACACAGACACACTTTGAGTTAGGACATCTCAGTCACGGGGAGAAAAGCAGCCACGTTTCCGAATATGACAGGCAGTGAGGACTGGGCGGGGAACGCATTTTTCTTTGTTCCTCTAGAGCAGCGGTTCTCAACCTGTGGGTCGCGACCCCTTTGGGGGTCGAACGACCCTTTCACAGGGGTCGCCTAAGACCATCGGAAAACACATATATAATTACATATTGTTTTTGTGATTCATCACTATGCTTTAATTATGTTCAAGTTGTAACAATGAAAATACATCCTGCATATCAGATATTTACATGACGATTCATAACAGTAGCAAAATTACAGTTATGAAGTAGCAACGAAAATAATTTTATGGTTGGGGGTCACCACAACATGAGGAACTGTATTAGAGGGTCGCGGCATTAGGAAGGTTGAGAACCACTGCTCTAGAGTAAATATCTCCTTGGGTACGAGGACAGATCCCTGCGGAGGGAAATGCACTTCAGACTCGGCTGATTTATTAGGCTCTCAGATGCTGGCCTTTCTCATATCACTGCTGAGCCTGTGTCTGCAAAGCGGCAACTTCCTATGGAGAGAAATAGAGGCTCAGATCGGGAAGGAAAGCTAATTCTCAGGTCAGCCCAAGAGCGCATAAAACACACACTTGGGGGTGGGGTGGGGAGGAAAATGTATTTTTTCCTGCGGAAACTCAAAAAAATTTTTTGTAAACACTCCACAAACAATTCCTTAATGCTGACAGCATTACCACCCATTTCTGATGTTAAAAAAGTAGACCATGTGGTTCCTTTATTCCATCAGATTGGAAAAGGAGCTGTGTGTGTGCTAAGCCATTAGGTTTTCTTCCTGTCCTTGTCACACAAACAAGGGAGTCGGGAGAGAGCTGGCCAGCGGTCTGCCCTGGGGAAAGCGTGGGTGGGAGACGTGGGGAGACCAGGGCTCCGGGCTGCCCTCTGCCCTTGCTTCCTGTCACCCTCTGTGCACACAACCAGTGTTTGCCTTTCTAGTGTCCTTGTCCACACGCATCCATGGTAAAATGGAAGCTTCCAGAGTGGAGAACTGTGTCCTTCATCAATCAAGGCTTGGTATTTGCACCAAGGACACATGTATCACGATCCTATGCCCTGGTTTACTTTTTTAATTTTATTTTTTAATATGTTTTTATTGATTTGTAGAGAGAGCCGGAGAAGGAGAAGGGAGAGATAGAAACAACAATGAGAAAGAAACATTGATGTTATTTTTTAATATGTTTTTATTGATTTGTAGAGAGAGCAGGAGAAGGAGAAGGGAGAGAGAAACATCAATGAGAAAGAAACATTGATGTGTGCTCCCTACTGGGGATTGAGCCTGCGACCCGGGCATGTGCCCTGACTGGGAATCGAACCAGTGACCTTTTGCTGCATGGGCGATGCTCAACCACTGAGCCTGGTTTATTTTGCAAGGTAGATGTCAGTGTCGCCTTCCTCCTCTACCATCCCTCTGTGGACCTGGCTGATTTTGCTCATAGAAGCTCAAGCCTTTGCTTCTCTTGTCATTATTCAAAGCACAACTGCCTGCATTCAGCTAAGAGCTCTGCAGAGTCTGGATCGCAAGTTCCTGCTAACGGCAGAAACAGCCCCTCAGAAGGCTGTCTGACCTCAGCAAAGGATCACCTGTCTGCTGCCTCAGAGGAAGGCCCAGGACTCCTGGGATACCTTTGATCCCAACTCTAAACGGACCTGGGCAGAAGGGTCCTGCGGTCGTGGGAAAGCCCAGCCTGCTGAGTTAATGAACTACCGGGGTTCAGGAAGCTGCCTCCCGAATATGCTCTACCTGCAGTTGTTCCAGGAGGTCGAGGTTCTGTTTGCGTAAGCTGCTGTTGGTTTTCTCCAATTTGTCCATTCTTTGGTTGTCGCTGAGAGGAGAGGAATCGATAAGTTCTTCTTGAAGCACGTGGTACTCCACTTCATACGCTTGTAACTGCTTAGAAATGTCCATCTCAAACACCTGTTAAATGCAGAGAAGTCATCAGGCACCAAAAGTGAGAAAAACCACACAAGTACACATACACACACACACACACGTGACCATGTCAACGAGACCCACTAAAACGCCTACTTTGTGCCTGGTATATTAATGATAATTTAAGAAAACTCTGCACTGAGAAGGAATCATTTTACTTGGGAGGAAAGGATATAAGAAGCATTTGGAACTAAGCCTAAGACAACAGTAAGTATGGTCCCTGATATTCATTTTCCAAAAGCCGACACCTTGTTTTCACAAAGGCACACAACATTTGTTTTGAGCTCTGATTCCAATACTTATTTTCTTCTTCTCTGAAAACTCTATTAGGTTAGATGCATCAACTATGGGTCAAAGGGAGGAAACAAAACAAAAGCATCGCAGCCCTATCTGCCCAGTCACCGAGTCAAAGTTTAATTATAGTTCAGCTGGGTTTTCAGAGTTACAAGAACAGCTAAGTAATGGAGCTGTTTACTGAAAACCATGCTTTGCACACAAGACATGCAGCAATGAGCCAAAACCCAAATGTCACCCACATAGATGAGTGAATATGAAACAATGCCTGCGCTGCCTTCCTTCCCATAATAGTAACAGTGATGAAAAAACCACCCGTGTGAAAAACAACCCCGAATGCACGAGTGAGTGAGTGGTCTGTCTGTACTTTCTCTTGGGGACTGAGCTTGAGGGGGGCGGGGGCAGGGCTGAAAGGGGGGCAGAGGGCAGAGGCTGCCGCCTCAGGCACCTCCTCTCTTTCCTGGCTGCGTTGAAAACACCATGGGGCTGAGCCTCTGGGCACCCAACACGGACCCTGGGGAATCTGAGAATTCAGTCACCGCATAAAGAAGCCACATGATCAGAATACACGGTTAGAGAATGAGATTGGGCTTTACAGGAACAGAAACGGACTTTTCAGCACATTTCCTGAAAAAGAAAGGCCAACAGAGTTAAAATCAATGGAGAGCCTCGTTTCCCCTGATGGCCCTCTATCAGCATCCACAGGGGTGAGTCCTATCTTCCCTGAAATCAATTTTAAAAAACCATGTTTACTATCTCACTGCTCACAACAATCTCATTTTGTCTCCCTTAAGGCTAATTCCTCAGCTTCCTGGTTTTCAATTTAATTCAATGGATACTAGTTAGGCACAAAGTCTTTCTATGCTGAAAAACTAACTCACGTTGTATTGGTGGCATGTGTGTGCGCTGTTTACTGTATTGACCCGACTCTCAGTCATCCCTCAGAGTGACCGCGAGGTCAGCAGAGATTATCATCTCTATTTTCAGTCAAGGAAACTGACTCAGAGGCTTTGAGTCAGTCTCAGATCCCGGCTCCACCGGCGACTCCCCGAATGACCTTGAGCAGGTCTCTTGACCTCTCCCAGGATCAGTTCGTGGCCTCCAGCATCTCTGGGGGAGTTACAGGACACAACGTTCCCAGCACCTGGCTGGCAAGACAAGAGGCAGGTGCTCACTCAGCTAAGGGATCTGCTTCCACACACTTGTGGTGAAACCCTCACATTCAAGCTCGCGCTTCAGCAAAATGACAAAGGATGCCACAGCGTGGACCTTGTGAACAGCTCAAACCGCCAACAGTAAAACCGAGACTGTGTGGCATTGGGGTGTGACTATAAATGGGGTACAGAACAAATGTCACACACACACAGCTACCTCTCTTCTTCCACCAAGATTTATTTTTAAAGGAGCTCCTAACCTGGAAAACTTGGGAACAAAACGTCTGGCCATTTACACAGATTGATGGTCAGCTGAGGTTAATGGCTCTCAACTGTGCCTGAAGCTATAAACTCTCAGGCCTCCATTAATACCTAGGAACCTGCCCAGGTCATAATTGTCTCTGCTTAATGGCACCATTATCTCCTGGGTCTCCGAACACTGAGGGCCCTCAGATTTTGCAGTGATGCCCAGAATTTATCCCAAACCATGGCAGCCCGTGGTTGGTGGTAAAAAGAGCCCTGGTCTCCTCAGACAATGCTTGTTCAAGTTGCTATATATTCTTCATAGCCATCATTTTTATAAATGGCTTCATGGTACTCTACCACCTCGACATATCACAACCATGCCGATCCATGCATCCAGTGTTGGCTGCCCAGTTACTTGAGAGTTTCTGTTGCTTTAAATGACACCTCTAAGCGTCCTTGTCCATATGGCTTTCCCCATTTTTCGGATTATTTTCTAAGGATACATTCCAGGAAATAGGATTACTAAGTCAAAGGGGAAGAATATTTTACTGGTTCTCGAGACATATTGCCAAATTGCTTCCCACATGGGAACGATCAGTGTACAACACCATTAGCAGCACACAAATGTGCCAGACTCAGTGCACACACCCTTGGCACTGTGTATTGGCATGAAACATTTCGTTTGGTTAATCTAGTCAGTAAAGCATTATATGTTATTTACACTTGAATCATGCACAAAGCTAAATATTTTCCCAGATGCTGTTTATTACACGGACCTCCTCCTTAGAGAACTGTCTTAAGTTCTTGGCTCATGTGCTAGTGGAGACGGAGTTTCTCTCTGCCGTCTGTGGACACTGCATAATGAAGCTGTGAACCTGGTGTCTGCACAACTAGCCCCGTACTTTCCACGTCCCCACCCCACACCTGCCCCGCCTCTGTCGGTCTCAGTGGCGCACCCAAGGCGGAGAGAGGAGCGGTCGGCCCAGGTATCGGCAGTAAGGGGGGCGGCAGGGTCTGTCGTGCATTTAAAAACAGTAATAAACCCCACTAATAGTTGGTCTGCTTTTTATTACCACCACATGCACACAATCCTAAACAATGCCAGTGGTAAAATAAAGTATCCCTCCCACCCTACCACACCCTCTAGGTCTGGCACTGATGGGCCTTTTTAAAAAGTACTCACTTCCAACAGTGCAAACTGCCCAGGCAGAGGGCTCCTCCCAAAGGCAGGAAAGGGGGCCTGGCCACGGGCTCCGAGGAGCCCTTCTGAACAAAGGAGCCTTGTTAAGATTCTGGTTCCGGCCCCACATGCTCAGCTCGCACAGAGAACTGCCAGCTGTTTACAGTGAAGTTGCCAGGAGCAGAGCTTCTCCATTGGTTCCCAGGGTGCTGATCCCCAGGGATCTCGCTAAAATGCAGATTTGGACTCAGCAGGTCTCTGGTGAGGCCCCAGATTCTGCATTTCTCACCTGATACACTGACAGTTCCTACTTGATACACTGACAGGCTGGGGCCACGCTCTAAATGGAGCCCAAAGGGAGCTGGAAATAGGCTGTTTCCCTGTCTCCCCACCCCCACCCCGACTCTGTTTTCCTTCCTTACACTGAACTGGGGTTGCAGAGGCCGATGCACTCACTGTGACAGGAATGCAAACTGGACCTTCTCTTAGTTTCTGTTTACCCCCAGGGTTTCCCCTCTTCTTGGGTCGGGATTTTTAAGTCACACCAAGGACTCCACAGAGCCTGCAGAGGCTCTGTCCTCCTGCCCGGGGCTCTCAGCTCTGGACCTGCCCCTCTGTGGCTGCTCCCAACCCATCCGCATGGACTGGACCAGTGTCCTCGCTGCTCTCTCTCATCCTGTACACAGGCTGTGTCCCAGCCTCTGGAGCCAAGACCACCCATGGAGAGGGCATTTAGTGAAACGGAGCCAATGGCGATCACAGAGACGCCAGACCTGCCCATGCGTACAGGACAACTGTGTGCAATTAATGCACTTACCCCTTCCACCCTGATTCCTCCAAGGTCAAACCTGGGGTTCTGTGAGCCTGCAGAGGAAGCATGCTGCACCTCGGCCTCGTTTCTGAGCAGGACTTGAGACTAGAGCCCCCTCTGGAGGCCAGGACTCCTCAGACCCCAACCATCTCTCTCTCTCTCTCTCTCTCTCTCTCTCTCTCTCTGGAGGCCAGGACTCCTCAGACCCTAACCATCTCCCTCTCTCTCTCTCTCTCTCTCTCTCTCTCTCTCTCACACACACACACACACACACACACACACGCACACCGCTGAACTGCCAGGCATGTGGAATCTCTCTCTAGTCTCTCACTCCCATGCCTTTGCATATGCTGTGACCAGGGGTCAGCAAACGACAGCCTGCAGACTGAATCTGTCCCACCGCATGTTTCTGTAAATAAAGTTTCACTGCAGCACGGTCACCTCATTCCTATACACACCGTCCGTGGCTGCTTTCGCTCTGCAAAGGCAGAGCTGAGTGGCTGCAGCAGAGACCTTATGGCCTACAAAGCCCACAACCTCACTATCTGGCCCTCTACAGAAGACGTGTGCTCACCCGTCTTGGCTCATTCTTTTTTCTTTTTCTTTTTTAACTTATTTATTGATTTGAGAGGGTTGGGGGAGAGAGATTTGTTGTTCCACATTTTTATGCATGCCTTGGTTGATTCCTCTATGTGCCCGGCTGGGGATAGCACCCACAACCTTGGTGAAGCAGGGTGATGCCCTGACCAACTGAGCTACCCGGCCACGACTTCGGCAAATTCTTTGAGGCTCAGCTGAACTGTATGCCTTCAATTCTCAACCAAGAGTGCTCACGCCCTCCACCAGACAGGCTCCCGTGAGCCTTGCACAAGCACCGAGGTAGCTCGCACCACACTTGTAATTACTGGGTTACATGCTTATTTTCTGCACCGGCTGGGCTTTGGTGTCCGAGAGACACGTTATATTTCCGGCTCTGCCACGTTACACGGGGTGGGGGCGTGTTACTCTCTCCACATCCGGTCTCCCCAGCTTTCAAACAGGGATTATAGTCCCCATTCCAAAGCTGTCAAGGAGTCAGTGGTCTAACAAATGCCAAGTTCAAAGCAGCCACCTGAAGAAAACCAACGACACACATAAAACTGTTCTCTCCCTGTGTTGTGTCCACGTCCGTCCTCCGAACACTTAAGGGGCACCCAATAATCTCAATAGGTGCCTTTTACAGAAAAGGGGAGGAAAATGGGATTTTTCCTGGAGCTCAATATCCAGGAGGTAAACAATGTCAGCTGAGGCTGCTGGCCTTCGAGTCAGGAGCAAAGTCAAGGCACTCACTGGGCCAGACGTTGGGTTCAGTGACCAAGGCTCTCTGCCTTTCCCCAGCAGCATAAAATACCAGGGGAACGAAAATATATGCAACAAAAGCTCTGAGAAGGAATAAATGCACACAAATGCCAGGAATTACAGTATCAAAGGGTGGAGATTTTGGTATTAATACACAGGTAAAATACAGAGAAACTCTGTAGTGAAATGACACCCAGAGGCCCTGGGGGGTGTTGGGTGGCTGCTAGAGCCTGTGAGGCCAGAGGATCCGAGTGTGAGACCCGCCCGGTCCACTCCGCAGCCTGGTGACTGAGGGCCAGTCCATTATCCACTTTGAGCCCCAGGCTCCTCATGGGTTAAAGCCACCTCTCCTCTCGGGAGTGCAGTCATGATGAAATGAAATCATGTGTATTTATAGACTCACACGGAACCTGGTAAAAGTAGGGCCTCCACAAGCCAGAGTTAGAGGCGGAGCCTATCAATGAGTGGAGAGCTGCTCCCTCACACAGGCCTGTGAAACGTGCAGAGATGCAAAGTGACGCCTAGCATGGCACCCCTCCCCCACCCCCTCCAGGCTTTCTTGCTCCTTTCTCTGTGCCCAACACCTAAGGAGAGGCAGCCAGGACATCACAACTCCGCGTCTGGGGGCACCAGACCAGAAGCGCTGCTCCTCTTGGACTAACAGAAGTCCTCTGAATAAGGATTCTTTAAAAGCTTAATTTCACTATTTGTTTTTTCGGAATTGCTCTATGTTTTCATTGTATTTGGAGCAGGTGAGGTAAGTTCTAGGCTTAGAGAGGCCTGAGGCTGACTCCGCAGTGCTCCACACAGACCTCTCCTCAGAGCTTCTCAGCCAGCAAACCTCGGGCTCCTCCCAGGTGACCCCGCCCTCTGCTAAGCAGCCCAGCCCTTCGCAGTCAGCAATCACTATTGGAAGATTCTTCCTTAAGCAGAGTCCAAATCTGCTCCCAGCCCTAATCCAGACCATGGAATAACTGGTCCAGTTGTAATTCCTGGCTCCATTCACCCCTCACCCTTAACATTCCAGACAGTAATGGTTCTACTGCACCCAGAAGCCAGAGGTGCTGTGACCACAGGTGTGGAGGAGAATTCTATTAAAGTAGGAGCACGTGTGCGCACGCATACACACACACATACACACACACAAATATTGTGGAATAAACTTACATAAAATGTATATGCTCTATCACAACTTTGCTATGAAAAGTTATTTTTATAAAATAATATTTCAGCAGAAAAATGAAAACACTTATTTTACAACAGCCTACATTGAATAGATGTATGAATTTTAGAAGAACACATGACTAGGGGTGAAGTCTCTTAATTATAAGAAACTACTGATAATTTGTGCTGGTCGCCACACCTAACCATTGCCATGGTGCTGCCACATGGCATGTCAGCATTGGACTCACAACACACGCACACGCACACACACATTTAATCACTGGACACATATTTGCGATGTGACTCCTACACACCAGGCATCACACAATATGATGCCCAGAGTACAAAGTGGGAGGAAATAGGTCCTGCTAAATGATAATAATAATAATAATAATAATAATAAAGCTTCTACATATCCAGGATTGACCCTTTGGAAAGGTCAATTTTTTATTAAGACTGAATCATACCTGATTGATGGTCTTTTCCATTTGCACCAAGCCCAGGTTGGGTAGTGTGTTTTTTATAAAGTCGACTATGGTCTCTAGGTTTTCATGCTGCAGAATCAAGGGCTTATGGCTCCCCAACAGACTTAAAGCCACTTTAAATATGACCTCTGATCCCTGAAGAAAGATCATATCTGGGAAAACACAGAAATGCAGAAAGTTAAACCAGACCAGTTTCTGATGAAATACCATTCAGTTTCCTTTTCCACACATCGCAGAGCAGGGCAGAGGGAAACATGACCCAAACTTCAAGTTTTATTTCCTTTTTAAGAGCCTGACATTTCAGATAGGGTTGTCAAGGCAATATTGCAAACAATAAAAGAAATATAGGTAAACATACTACTAAGATTTTGATAAACATTTTTATTTGCTCCAAAGATATATTAAATTCAAGCATACTTTGAAAGTTAAATTGAAAAATGGAAAATTTTTTATCAGTCTATTTTTCCAGGAATGTTCTAGATTTCAAAGGAGTTACTAAAACATATGTTTTTATGGGTAAAACAAAAGTTTTTAGACATAGAGCATTAGATATATAGCATTCAAATATAGATATCTAACTATATAGCCTAAGAGAGAGTAAGTGAAAAAATGCCTCTGTTTCCTCTATTTTGAAATAAGGAGTTGAATGAAAAGATCTCTAAAGACTCTAAATGCTCAATTCCACAAATGCATTATTAAATATAATTATACTGAATTTTAGCTCAATAATGGAGTAAAGCTGAGCCCTAGCAACTGATTGTGGGTGACTAAATTCAGGCAAGCTACCTGACAACTGGAATAATCTATATATATAAAAAGCCTGTGGTCGTCACACCCTCACGGGGTAACAACCAATCAGCAGGAGGCTGCGTGCGTGGCAGGCACACGCCGGCACCAGCGGGGACTTGACCAGGAGGTGAATCGGGGGAATCCGGCCCAGCGGGGCAGGACTTGGGGCAGGCCCGCAGCGCAGGCGGGGTCCCGGGTCTCGTGCGATTGCATGCGCTGGGTCACTAGTCCTATATAATAAAAGGGTAATATGCAAATCGACCAAACAGTGAATGACCAGTCGCTATGATGCGCACTGACCACCATGGGGCAGACGCTCAATGCAGGAGCTGTACCCTGGTGGTCAGTGTGCTCCCACAGGGGGAGCACTACTCAGTCAGAAGACGGCTAGCGAGCGCAGCAGCAGTGGCAGGAGCCTCTCCCGCCTCCGCGGCTGTGCTAAGGATGTCCAACTGCGGGCTTAAGCTGGTAGTCAGACATCCCCCAAGGGCTCCTGGACTGTGAGAGGGTGCAGGGGCGCAGGGGACCCCCCCCCCCAATGCATGAATGTGGTGCAGCGGGCCTCTAATGTACATATAAGAAAAGATATAAAGATGAGAGCATGAATCTAATTAGAGGCAACTGCCAATCTGTCTCTCCCTCTGGCTACAGGGCAATGGAAGAGACCAAGAAGCTGGAAATTCCATCAGGTGGAGGAAGACAGAGCAGATGGGGAAGAGCCCCAGCACCGCGCCTCTCTGGGTGGTTCCGTGGGATGACATGTAAAAGCCGTGAAGAAACAGAAGTGGCTGGATGCCGCCCTGTGTAAGGGAAAGGTGTCCGGGTGGTGTGTGGATCACACACAGGGCAGACCGAGGTGCCGACTGGCCCGTCAGCCTCGGAGGTGCGCTGTGACCTGCACGAGGCCTTAACCTCCTGAGCACACCTGGTGCCGGTTGGGCAGGGCCCTAAGCGATGCTGTGCTGAGGTCGGCCCGTCTCTCTCAGGGCTCAGGGCCACAGAGTCCACAAACGTCACAACTGCTTGTGACTCCGGGCAGCCCCCAGGGACCAGCAGTTTCCACGGCTGCCTCCCTCCGGTTTGGCTGCAGAGGCCGATCTCTGAATGTCGAGTCTTAGGGGAAGTACCCGTGTCTAAGGCAGTGCCGTGAAAGAATCTCCCCGTGGAATGTCTGCTTTCCAAAATACAGTGTTTACCCGTGTAAGCACCACTGCAGAAAATAGAGACTTAAAATACCACCATAACCACAATGCATTTTTAAACAGAAAAGACATTTCAAAAGAAAAAGAGTAAATTTGAAGATTCCGTGGTTTAGACACGAAGCCTTCCTTTCAGTATATGAACATTTATAGCTGAACAAAACCTGATGGCATTTGTCAGAATATTTAGGGCATTTTAGTCAGGGGTCCAGGGAACGGACTGCACTACCTGGAAGTACATCCTATAGTGACAGTTCACTGTTGTTGGTCTCTGAGGGACAAGTACCTTAAAACTAGATACAGTACCATTTGGGGTGGTGAACACACACTATACAGTTGATGTGTTATAGAACTGTACACCTGAAACCTACATAACTTTATTAACCAATGTCATCCCAATAAATTCAATTTAAAAATTAGATAAAGTACAGTACCCAAGCCAATTAAATAATTATTGGGGAGCTTTTGAGCATAAACAAATGCGTAATCCATATCAGCAGTCTCTTAAAGGTTAGCAATGAGTCCTCCAAGTTTTATTCCATTATGAACTTTGTGCTTATAACAAGTCTACTTAGTAGAGTGCACTCTAAACTCAGACTTTACTGGACTGTATGAAAAAAACAAAAAGAATTTTAGAGAGTTGAGTGTTTTGTTTTTTTAACTCTCTTCATTAGTATGTTAAAAAACACACAATAAAATATAACTGGATATATTTATTTCATTGGATCTAATGGTATGTATTTAATGTAATAAAAAATACATATATTCCTGCCTGACTGGCGTGGCACAGTGGTTGAGAGCAAACCTATGAACCAGGAGGTGGCGTTTCGATTCCCAATCAGGGCACATGCCTGGGCTGTGGCTCAATCCCCAGTGTGGGGCGTGTTGTAGGCAGCTGATCAATGATTCTCTCTCATCATTGATGTTTCTATCTTTCTCCCTTTTCCTTCCTCTTTGAAATCAATAAAAGTAAAAAAATAATTTTTTTTAAACACACACACAATAATCTCCTTGGGAAAGTGATTTAATTTCCCGCATTTGAAAATCACTGCGAAAGAAATCACCCCACAGCCCTGCACTGCCCAGCTCACAGCACGGGCTGACTCCTTTCTTCTCTCCTTTCTCACACCGCCCAGAAACAGGCTCAGGGCTCTACCAGGCAGGAAGTAAAGGGAACCTTAAATTCAGCTGACTCCTGCACTTGACAAGTTATTTGCTGAGAACAACACGAATAGCTACTTCCCTTTGAAGATGCTCTGGCAGCCCTGTTACTGTGCTAACGGGTACGGACACTCTATTTGAAACTCCCCGTGACATAAAAGGGCAATTTTCCTGGGGGGGAATGATAAACGCCAAGCGCACGGCCAGGGAGCGAACGCATCCTGCATCTTTTCCAGCCACCTTTGTCTTTGTCAAGGGCAATCACTCTGCCTAACTTCCTGGGGGAGGCCGCGGTCCTCCGCTGCGACCAGGAACAGGTAGGAGGGGAACGAAGCGTGGTGACAGCCCTAACAGATTCTGCAAACACTCCCTTCATCAGCACTGTGCCATGCTGCCGAAGAGCCATTTTTCCTGGCTGTACAATCTTGCTCACCTGTCTATTTTAGTCCTTGAGCCTCTCTGAAGCCTTCCTCACATTACAGGTGGCTTCTGTTTTTTTGCCAAGCCCCTAGTTTTTACATCCCATCTCCTCGCTGATCCACCTGGAATTACATCCTATTGAAACCTTCAGGAGCCTCCTCTTCCATTAGGAGCACGTCTGGTCCTTTACCCCCAAAGGCAGACCCCTCTACACCCGAACAGGAAAATACAGGAGGAGGCTATTTTACACCATGTGACGCCCACATGGAAGGACTGACTTTCAGAAAAGCGTCATTACCAGGCGCCTTAATGATGAAGGTCAAGGAACATACATCATTGCAGCTGCCCCTGCAAGCAGCATACACTTAAATTCGAGGTGACCTATTAATTAGTATAGGAGCCATGCTGACTGCATGCTGAGAATCCTTTACTTACGTATACAATTGTGAAGAGCTAACAAAGATCCATTTGTTTTCAGGGCTTATCCAGGCCTAAAGACCTATAATGAAATGGGCTTCAGACCAAAAGAGACTCCAGTGTATGAATGGCACGCTTTGGATTTAAAACTGAGCAATCCACCATGACAGGGGTTTAAACAAACACGGTTCAAGTCGCAGATGCTAGGTACAGAAATGGTTTTTAAAAACCTATCTTTTCCAATAAAACAGTTTGTTTTTAAGGACTGATAGATGGGATGGATTGTGCAAAAAAAAAAAAAAAGTAGTGTTGTTAGGACTGATAGATGGGATGGATTGTGCAAAAAAAAAAAGGAGTGTTGTTGTTTTTTCAAAATGACATCATGACACAGTGTGCCTTGAGCTCTCACTTCCTGCCTACAACTCCAGGCGCCCTGAGCCCCTAGCCAGCAGGACGTGAACTCAGGACAGCAGGGGTCTGTGAGGCCCAGGAATCATCTTTATGTAAATGTATAAGAAACTCCAATCCCACCACTGACTACAGAACATAGCGAGAAATAGGTGGGGGTTTTTTTCAGCTTTTATCTGTGAAGTCATTAGGATGAGCTTCACAGAGTTCCGAATACTCATTTCCAAAGCGGAGTTTGCTTGTTTGTTGTCAGTGCCTCCTACCCATGGATGCAGCCTAAGGGGAGATGTTTTCCTAGAGATTTGTGGCCCTGGAGCCCAGGACCGTCTGCAGGCAGCAGCTCTGGTGCCTGTGGCCAGCAGCAGGGATAACTCAGCGCTGGCCCTCCTGCCCAGTCCCCTTCCCACCCTGTAATTTGATGTCTGAGCTATTTCAAACCATTCACAACACCCACCTACCGCCTTCTCAATCTCCACCTCTCTCCATTATCCTGTTAAGACTCCCTGAATTTCCAGAGTAAGAAAAGTAAAATACACAAAATTTTAGGCAAGAAAGACTGAAGCTTCCGGTTGGAGAGCTTATAGTTCGTGTGACTCTTGTTAGTAAACTAAGCAGACACTTTTGAGGCTTTTAGTTCTTTTTAAACAATAGTATAAACCCTTCATGAACTCTCACTAACAATTTGTTTCACCAGGAAGAGTGTTTTGAGTATCTCTTTTCTTCAATGCTTATTTTTTTAGGAACAGAAAATAAAAATGCACTTGGGAAGTAGCTATACAAAAGAGGGGTTAGTAAACATTTTAAAAACAAAGAATCTTCTAGTAAAGTCAAATGCGAACTTCTTTAAAAGTTCTTCTGGAGCCCTAACCGGTTTGGCTCAGTGGATAGAGCATCGGCCTGTGGACTCAAGGGTCCCAGGTTCGATTCCGGTCAAGGGCATGTACCTTGGTTGCGGGCACATCCCCAGTAGGGAGTGTGCAGGAGGCAGCTGATCGATGTTTCTCTCTCATTGATGTTTCTAACTCTCTATCCCTCTCCCTTCCTCTCTGTAAAAAATCAATAATATATATATATATATTTTTAAAAAGTTCTTCTGGATAGAAGTGAATACTGAAAATCTAACATTTTGGTGGGGTGGGAGGAGAGGCAAGAAGATAACTCAACACCCACTTATATTAAAAAGCAAATTTTAGGATTTCTAGAATTTGGATATACAAGCTATTTACCCAAAGCTGCCTAATGTAGTATGTACTCTCCCAATGTTTGTGAACATCCCCTACATCCCCTTTAGATGTTCCCTAATTCTGAAAACAAATGTAAAAAAAAGTTGATAAGATTACAGATCTTTAAGCTATCAAGTTACTGAACATAAATGGCACTTTAAATATATATTTTATTGAATTTTTACAGAGAAGAAGGGAGAGGAATAGAGAGTTAGAAACATCGATGAGAGAGAAACATCGATCAGCTGCCTCCTGCACGCCCCCCATTGGGGATGTGCCCGCAACCAGGGTACATGTCCTTGACCGGAATCGAACCCGGGACCCTTGAGTCCACAGGCCAACGCTCTATCCACTGAGCCAAACCGGTTCGGCATAAATGGCACTTTAAAACCACCTGATGTTGGGAGGGACCATCAATTTTTTAAACCTTTTTTAAAAATATATTTTATTGATTTTTTCGGAGAGGAAGAGAGAGGGATAGAGAGTTAGAAACATCGATGAGAGAGAAACATTGATCAACTGCCTCCTGCACACCTCCTACTGGGGATGTGCCCACAACCAAGGTACATGCCCTTGACCGGAATCAAACCTGGGACCTTTCATTCCTCAGGCTGACACTCTATCCACTGAGCCAAACCGGTCAGGGCAGGACCATCAATTTTTTAATAACCTCCCGCTCCACAGAAAATACAATACAAAGAACCTGAATTGTCAGTTATTATTTCATTCTGCAGTAGGGAGAGCACCTGGTACAAGCACTGGCTGCGCTCAGTGTTCCACTGGGCTCCTGGCATCCACGAGAATGCGCCTTCCCTGCCACCCAAGGCCGTTTTAAAATTGTTTTTGTTTTTTATTTTTTAATTGATGCATAACAGACAAGGCAGTTTTGAGACTTTGCACGTGAATACCTATTTTACTTTGACAGGGACAATCTTCTTGAAAAATAAATCAAGAAAATGGGAGATGGTTTGAGGTGGGAACAGCCTAGGGCTACAGAGGGGCTACAGAGGGTGAGACATTTGGGAAGATCAGACAGGGGACATGTGAGGATGGAACGGTGAGTCATCCACACGGAGGTGTCGCCAGAAGCCTGATGGCAGAGAAAACCAAGAGCTCAGGGCAGGGAAAGAGGAGAAAGGAGAGGGGGAGATGCAAAGAGAATCTAGTAAGAACAGCAGCCCAGAAGGCACTGGTCAAAAAGTTCTAACGGGCAATCGGTGAACATTGAGCATCACAGGTCAGGAAGGCTGGGAAACGCCTTCTGGCACATCGGCTGGGGCTCCCTGGCCGAGTCTGTAAGGTGTCAGCCCAGTGGTGAGGGAATCAGGTCTCATCCCACAAGATGAAGGCATGTAGGGGAGCCCGATGATTGTCAGAAGTGACGGTCTTGCAATTCACAAAACCCAACCCTGAAATTTAGTGTCAAACAACACCCCATTCTCACAGAAGACACAGGTAGGAAAACAAGAAGTCTCACAGTGGAGTGACATGGAACACGGGAATGCTGGTTCTGGCAACGTGTGCACCCACTTACCGAAGACTCTGGCCACAAATCCCAGGGGGAACTGGGAGGCGAACACGGTGAGAAACCAGGGCGCGGCGTAGAGGCTGGGGCCGATCTCGTGCTCCTCCAGGTGGTTGTAGAGGTCTCTGTGGTAGTCGTGGAGGAGCCGTGAGAGCTGGTACATCTGGATCTGCAGGGACACAGGGTCAGTGCTCTCGGCCCGCTACGCGTGCACAGTGACTTCCCCCACTCACAGGACAGAGAAGACTTCCTAGCACCTGAAACATTCTATTTGGCTCAGGATGTCCTTTTTAAAAAAATGTATCTTTATGGTTGAAAGTATTACAGATGTGCCCCCTCCCATTGACCCGCTCTACCCCACACAAGCCCAGGCCTTCACTGCACTATTGTCTGTGACCATGGGTCATGCACAGATGCATAATCCATTCTTTGGGTCACTGATCTCAGCTTCTCGTTTATCCAACCAGAGCTTCCTGGGTGCTCACTGCATGCGAGGCCCTGACGGGTGCAGGCCCAGAACACTAACACTGGGTCTCCTACCACTTCCTTTCTTTTTACCGTCCCCTCGTGTCCTTGGCTGAGAGAACCTAAACTTCCGTCTGTGGAAAACACTTCATAAATTCTCTTACAAATACAATTCCTAGCAAAACTTAAACCCAGGGAATCGGAAATAACGTGCCGAGAGTGAAGCCAACACAGGTGGTGCTTCTGTGGAAGGTTCTGCTGTACCCGCTCAGTTAGTAAGTTCCCTCCGGGTCCCCCAACGCTGAAGCAGAGGGTTCCCTGTGTGGAAGGTGGCAGGTCTGGCAGGGAGCCCGTGGGAGGAGCCCCGGGCTCAGCCCAGAGCCCAGCAGCCCCGCCGCCCCAACCCAGAGAAACGATAGCCAGAGCGGGTCAGCTCCCTGCTGAGGTGCTGGGGGTTGGATGTGCCCTGTCCAAACTGAACAGAACTGCTTCCAGGGACAGACAACACAGGCCTCTGAAGTACCATCTGTGGCCTCTTGTTGTTGTTTTTATGTAAAAGAATCGAATCACCAAGGTCACAAGCCCCCAAAAGAGAGCTGTGTGTTACCGTATTGAACGATATAAAACTTGCACATTCTGCTCTGATATGGCAGGGATGTCTGGATTAAAGCCACAGGGAAGAATGCAGGAGGGACCTGACAGGATGCGTGGAGAGTGTGATGTGTGTCAAAAGCTTTTAGCGAGTGGAATGGCCTCCTTTTATGAGATTTCTGTCCATGTGGCTCATAGTCAGGGGGAGGTGAATTGGACGTTTACCCACACAATTTGGTGCTAACGTAACCTTTCTAAGAATACTTTCTGAGGCTTTGAAATCACAGCATCTTTCTGATAAATGGTCACATAAACACATGATCCAACATTCAGGAATATTCCCCAAGTCGGACCCGGTTTTCCCACTTCTGAAGGTGCAGAATCAGCACTCGGCACTTAAAACACTGCTGTTGGCTTTTCTCTTGATAGGACCTCCCTCCCATCACTCACGCATTCAACAAACACTGCCTGGGTGTCTACTTCATCCCAGGCACTGTTGTTCTAAGAACTACGGATGCAGCTCCAAGATGGATCCAGAAAATAAACAGGTAATTTCAGGCAGCAAGAGTGTGATGCAAAAGAAATGAGACAAGATATCCTGATACAGTGTACACGCCTGGGGTGGACGTGGGGGGACGTGGTGGTCAGGAGGAGCTTCTCCTAGGATGTGGTATTTGAGCCGACCCCTGGATGAGAAGGGATCCCTGGCACAGGAAGTAGCAAACACAGTGGGAAATAGGAGTTAGACCGTCTGAAGGTGCTTTGATGAAGAACAAAAGGGAGGGCCCTAGACACAGAGGGGCTAGCTGTGTGACCTGGTCAAATTCTATAACCGCCCCCCCCCAGCCTTAGTTTTCCCACCTATAAATTGAGCCGATGAATGGTGTGTCCCTGAGGGTCAGTGAGGAGGTCAGTGCCTACAAAACAGCCGGGGTCATGCCTCGCAGAGAGCACGTTCTCAGCAAAGATCGCTATTATAACGCTAACTGATGGTGGAAAAGCCCCTTAGTAATAACACTGTCATAACTAGGCATGGTGCCAGGTGGGTACTGGAAATATCAGGGCGAACACTGTAAGGCATATATAGAATTGTCTAACCACAATGCTGTACACTTGAAACTAACAAAAAATAATACTGAATGTAAGCTGTAACTAAAAAATAAAAGGATTTCTTTTTTGTTTGTTTGTTTTTAAAGAAAAAGCTCTTTAACTAGATCTGGAAAGGAATCATAAACGTTTTGGCCTTTTGTCTCCCTCAAAGACATACGGAAGGTTCTACCTGTAAAATGATCATGTCCGGTCGGTACTGTTTCCGCAGCCCCCGGTCAAACATCAGGAACTTGAGCATGTGAAACGCCTCTTCCTCGCCCATGTGCAGCAGCAGGATGCCGGCCACAAAGCTGAGGCCTTGGCAGTATCCCACTTCCTGGTCCAGAAGCGAGTAGGCCTTCAGGATGTTGTAAAGGGACAGCTGCCCCGCGCCCAGCTGGGCCGAGAAGTACGGGTGTGTTGGGAAGGTTCGACCTGTGAAAACGAGAACCATCAGTCGTCGTTTTAAAAAAGAAAGTCTGTGAATCAGAAACCCGATGGCCTGCAGGTTACAGCAACAGTTCCTCAGAAGCCGGGTATCTACGTGAGCTCCGTATACAAGGTCACCTGGTTGTTCTAAGAAGAATGTTTGCAACCAACCCCTCAGCAAGCATTCACGGTGTTTTGTGGCGGGACAAATGAGAACTGCCACAGGTCGTACAGATACCTGGATTTCAATCTGAAACAGAAGAAAACGGCCTGCCCTCTAATCAGACAGGAGCACCTGTCCCAGCACCATCTGAAAGCGGCCAGGCCCTGGCCGGCTGCAGACCATCCCCATCGCTTTGCCAGGCTGCCCTAGACGCATTCCCTGTGCCGGCAAGGGCTTCGGGCCACACACATTATTTCTGTGCTTTTAAACCACAGGCAGTACTTTGAAACGGACTGAGGAACAGGAGGTGTTTTCTTTTACACAAAAAACACAAAACAGTTACCTTCCTTCCAGAAAGAGGTTAAAAAAATAAGTTCTCAACATCCTGATTATTTACACAAAAAGCTGGTATTCAGCAAAGGTTTAAAGACTTCTTTTGTCCAGGCGGCTTTTGTGGCTGATACTTGTCAAATCCACCTCACCCTCTCCTGGAATGTGACCGATGGGAAATGTGTTTCCAGGGAGCAGAGGAAAAAATGCTCGGCCAGGGCCCAGCGGGGACCCAGCAGGGACCCAGGTGGGGATCCTGGCCTCCTTGGATCAGCAGAGGCAGAAGGGGAAACTGGGCCACAGGTTGACTGTTCGGCTTCCTTACTCAGTCGGCAAAAGGAAGAGGACACTCCGGTGTTCTTGCTCAGCCTCGTGAGAAAGCACTCATCCACCAGGCGGTTTATCTGCACTGGATTGAAGTGGCTGGAACAGTCCCCTAACTACCTTCCTGATTTCTTGTCCTGTATTCATGGTTTGCCCGCTCTACCTCTTCCCCCAACAAATGTTCCCCAAACACACCTCACACATGTCCTCCCACTGGGAAAAGCATCAACGGCTCCCAGTGGAGCTCTGCACACTCACCTCCTCACCTGCCCCCCAGCTCCATCCTCTACTCCAGGGCCGGCCTAGGAACTGCGAGGGGGGCCCCGGGTCTCTGAACCCCTCCCTGCTGCGGGCAGAACGGAGCGTGCGCCAAGCATGGGATGCCTGCCCATGTTCCTAGTCTAGGGTGGCATGCCAGCGGCCCTGGATACCAGCCACAGACATCGTGTGAAATTGTCAGCGGCCACGTGGGAAAGTACAGGTGAAATTAATTTTACTAAGACATCCTGTTTAACCCAGCATAGACAAAATACTGTCTTTTCAACATGTAATCAATATACAAATGATGGAGACATTTTGCATTCTTTTTTCATACTAAGCCTTTGAAGCCCAGTGTATTCTGTACTGACGGCACATCTGAGTGCTCCCCAGCCATATCCAAGTGCTCGACAGACACACACGCTACCACGCTGACCGCACAAGTATACTGCTTTCTGCAGCTTCTCAGAGGGACTGGAAATACACAGGAAGCTCCTCACTCCATT
>NW_005371115.1:130905-133306 GCF_000412655.1 Myotis brandtii | reverse complement strand
CAGCCTCCAAGCAGACCCAGGAGAGCAAGCACCATGTGCACAGAGTAGGGATGGGCTGGTCCTTAGAATCACCAGCAGACCCGGCCGGGTGTGGTCAGCTCTGAGGGAGCCTTACACCACCTCACTCTGGGAGGGAGAGCTGTGTGGTATGCACTAGACAGAACAATACGGTATCCTGGAAGGGACATGACAGGAGACTAAGAAGACCTACGTTCTAGCACTTTCTGCCACTCAGTAGCTTATAACTTGGGCAAAGGACTTGATCTCTCTGGGCCCCCTTCGTCACCCGAAAGTGGAGTAACAGGTGCCCACGCTCGCACAGGGCTGTATAAAGTTGAGATCCGACAGAGCTAGAGAATGTTCCCAAACGATAAAACACTGCCCAACTACAGTCTATTAGTCTTACGCTTCATAAGAAAAAAACCTTGCAAAAAAGTTGATTAGACTAACATCTAATTTTACAAAGTAAATAAAGAAGCAGGAAAAGAAAGATCCATGAAAACTCAGAATATGTCCAACCAACAAGCATTCTGTTCTTCTGGCCAGAATATGGATGTCGCTTTTGAAGAAACACTGAAATGGGACTTGTCTCGCTCTGTACTATCCACCTTTCCTGGGCCCTCCGTTAGCCGTGGTGCAGACTAAACAGGAAGCGTAGACTAAACAGCTGCCTTGGCGAATGCCTCCTCTTGGTGAGAGGTGGGGGGAGCAGCAGGCCGCTTGGAGGCACTTCGAGGTGAGGCCTCCCTGTACCAGCCGAGCAGAGCTGGCAGCGGCTCCCTGGAGCCACGGGACACAGTCTTTGCCAGTTCAAGTGCAGAGAGAAGACCGGCCCTGCAGGTCCC
The DNA here is from genome assembly GCF_000412655.1 of Myotis brandtii. Classification (NCBI taxonomy): domain Eukaryota; kingdom Metazoa; phylum Chordata; class Mammalia; order Chiroptera; family Vespertilionidae; genus Myotis; species Myotis brandtii. The sequence goes on along the minus strand of NW_005371115.1, from coordinate 132,461 downwards.
TGGATAGAGCCTGGAGAGACACACTGGGTCACTGGGAACTGCACTGCTGGGAACGGAGCGTCTTTCCGCCTGAGAGGGTGTCTGGAGGACGGGGAGGGAAGTGGACAGTGGGGCAGGGCTCTCGGGGAGGTGGCTGCAGCTGGCCCGCGGGGTGGGAGCCGGGCAGCACGGAGCTGACGTGCATGCAGCCTGGCCCTGCCTGTGAATGAGAAAGGCCCACCCTCAGCTCCCACAGGCCTCTCGCTGGCTGGGGGAAAGGCTACAGCAGACCTCAGGGTCGGGGAGGCCACCCTGGGTGTGGCCATGGCAGACAGCTCCCCAGAGAGAGGGCCCCAGGCCCCGTGCTGAGCTGGCATCTTCCTTCCCCTGCAGAAAGTGATTACATCTGAGCGGCCATGGAAGAGGGAGAGGAAAGCTAAGAGAAGGGGATGTTTGAATCAAGGAGGGGAAGCATGCGCCCCAGTCCTCCCCTGATCCTGGGAAGTTGGGGGGCGGGCACAGAGAAACTGTCTGTGCTCCCTCCCTTTCAACCTCCTACTCTGAATTCATTTTTCACTTCATTTCACATGATAGGAACATGATGTCATTTTTCCTGTTACTCATCACATTAGCAAACAGAGCTACTGCCAATTCACAGCACTGCTCTGCTCGGGGTCAGTGGGCCACACGGGCACCAGCGCCACTTTGTCCCCAAGGTGTAATCACGGCCTGTCAGCATCCCTTTCACCCAGCCATGCGTTTCCATGGGAACACGCGGGATCCTGGGCTCGGGGGCCCTGATTACACAGAGCCACAGTGGGTTTAGGCTGCCAGTGAAACGGTGTGACCATGGTCACCATTCGACCTGTCTGTGCCTCAGTTTCCTCATTTCTTATCTCAGGGCTGTTGTGAGGGTCACGTGAGATTGAGGTGCTAGAGCAGTGCCTCCTCTTCAGCATCTCAAAAGACACACGGAGCACAGGACAGGCTCTGTCCTCGGAGCTGGGGCAGCAAAGGGGAAACGGCCCCAGTCCAGCCCACAGGGGCAGGCATCCCATGGGGAGAAAGGCAATGAAAAAGCTGCTGCTGCACCTGGCCGGTGTGGCTCAGTGGTTGAGCGTCAACCTGACCCAGGCACCAAGAGGTCATGGTTCGATTCCCGGTCAGGGCACATGCCCGGGTGCAGGCTCGATCCCAGTGGGGGGCATGCAGGAGGCAGCTGATCATGTTCCTTTCTCATGGCTGTTTCTATCTTCTCTCTCCCTCTCTCTCTCAAATCAATAAAAACATATTTAAAAAAGAAAAAAGCTGCTGCTGCTGCCGCTGCCATAGCACCGAGGGCAGCTGTGGGGAGCGCAGGGTGCTCAGCAGCTCAGGCTGTGTCCCTGGGAGCGAGGTGCTCCCCCCTCTCTCTGCACTTCAATTTTCTCAACTCTCAACAGGGATAGAGTAACAGCTACCTGACCGCTATGAGGATTACAGAAAGTGGTTGAAGTAAACATCACACACACTTGGTGTAAGGTAGTTAAGTATTAGTTGTAAATGCTAATGACAACTGTAGCACTAGTGAATGTGGT
>NW_005371115.1:94639-130804 GCF_000412655.1 Myotis brandtii | reverse complement strand
AGCCAGAAGGTGGGCGAAGAGGCTAGGCCAGGGCCAGTTTCTCACAGATGACATCTGAACTTAGACCAGGAGCGACATTTAGGAAAATGACCCTGAGGGTTGCTGTGTGGCTGGATAGCTGGGAGCTGCCTGACCCAGCTCCTGATTCCTGGGAACAGCCTCCTCCCACTGGCTGCTGCGGGACCTGGAGAGCCAGGCCTGAAGCACAGGCGGGGGCTCCGGCAAGTCCCAGGCGGCGGCAGCAGCAGCCAGAATGAGCATTCGAGAAGCAGGGCCACACGCTCTGACAGCAGCAGGGCTGGGTTCCCACGGGCCCCCGGGGAGCCCTGCCGCTGGGGGAGACAGAGACCCCGAGAGAGGCGGCAGGAAGAGAGGACACACCCGCCACCGCCGCGCGCCTCGGACAAGCCAGAGGCTCTTCTGTGCCTCATAATTACATCCTCATTACCCGTGTTCTTCCCTGTGGCAGCGGCGCGTGTCCAATCCCTTGTTCCCATCGGAGTATTTCCAAAGCTACTCAAGAGACACGATGCCTACCCTTTTCCAAAATAAAGCCGCCCCAGGCGCACACAATCTGCTTTCTGCAGCCTTTCTAATAAACCCTGTTGGAAAGCAGGAGAGGCTAGGGAACGTCTCCTGTAATTACACCAGGCCTCGGCCCTGACACTCACGTCTCCCCAGACGCTCCTTCGTTCGGCTATAAAGCTGCCTGTCAATACGTGAGTGACTGGCCTGAACCACAGTCACGCCTGGAGCCCTCGTGCCCGCCCCCCCCACGCTGCGCAGGCTTAGCAGCTGCCCGGGGAGGGAGAGAGGTTTCCGTGTGTGTGACCAGGGCACCCTGATTACTCCAGGGCTTTGTTAATTGAAAGGCTCGGTAGCAGGGCTTGCCTGCTACACCTGAAGGCAGGTCACTAAACATCTCGGACAGTCTCCCCAGGTTTCTCCAGTGAGTGCAACATACACCTCCACGTCGCATTGATCTGCAGACTCACCAAGGTCGATGAGAATGGCGTGCTGCTGCGAGGTGAGCTGCTTCAAGAGCTCTTTGTACGGCGTGTCCTTGGGCTGCTGTTTCCGGGGAAGCTGGTGTTTCAGGTGGTACTGCTCGGCGAGGAACTTCCAGATCTCACCCCGGTGATGACGTGGCACACCTTCGGGGGTGGGGAGGGTAGAGAGTACAGAGAGACTTTATGCACAGAATTGAACTTAATAATAAAAATGAGTGGTGTGGTAGTCCATCGATCTGAATTCTTGTTCCATGACAACTAGCAGCATAGGAAGCAACCAGAATTTTGTCCTATTTGCTCCCTTCCTTCCTTCCTCTACACCCCCCATCTTCCCCCTCACTCCCTCCCACTTTCCTTTCACCTTTCATATATCCACACTTTTGGATTATACTAGAATCTCCCAGGAATAAATGGTGGGTGGTAGGAGCCCCTATCTGGTGCTGATTCATCGTGCCCTGAGAAAGAAGACCAAGCATGTAACAGAATGTCATCTCATAAAAGCGACGTGACCCAAGTGCGTTGACATGAAGGAAATCAGATTTCACAGAATCTTTCGCTTGTGCGAGGGGGCGTGCGGGAGGCAGCCGATCAATGATTCTCTCCATCATTGATGTTTCTGTTGCTCTCTCCCTCTCCCTTCCTCTCTGAAATCAATAAAAACGTATTTTAAAAAAGAAAAAGAAAGAAATGCAGAAATGCATCCTGAAAAACATGTTAAGTGATTTATAGTGGGGCTTTTCACAAAATAGCTTTTTTCCAACTGGGAAGTTTTCCCAGTTATGAGATGAACAATTTCCTCTTATTACTAAATCGTTCCCATTAAGCTTATCAGACCTTTATTTTTTTAAGGAAAAAAACACGGGCTGTGTGTCACTGGACAGTACCACACATTCTGGTATTTAAGAGAAAGCTTAGGCCTGTTCTTTAAAAACAAAGGGTCATGCACAGTGGAGCCAATGTGTTTGCTAAGAACGACCTGGAGTAACCTTCCCACACTCGGTTGTGCCTCCTCTCCTGACCCAAGGAGAACCCGGGGGAGTCCAGCCAGGACCTGCAGGCAGGGTTCTGGGAGGACAGGCGGCCACCTTCCACCCAAATGTGAACGCCTTTGCGTTTTTATGACTTGAAAAGTAATACATGCTCACTATTTAAACCAAACACTTCTGGAAAGCCAAAAGGCATAAAGAAGAAAATGAAAACGACCCGTAACTGGAGTGAATACATAAATCACCACCCAAAGGAGGACGCTCTGAAAGCAAAGGGGAGGCAGGGTGCTGATTATCTCGCTGGGACAGGCTGTGAAGCAGGGCTGTGCCCGGGAACCAGATGCACGGTCATCCTGCTCATTACTCAGACGGCTGCGAACACCTCGGGATGTTTTCCACGCCGTGCCTTTTTCTTTCATTTAGCAACTCCTTCTTTTGCATCAGTACAAATCCCCCGTCATTTTCAGGGAGTAAGACACGGGTGTGGTCACATGGTTGGGGATTCTGGCTCAGTTCTAGTTTTTGGCCTTTAAACAATGCCACAATGAGCATTCTTTCCCACCGCAGAACCCTGCTGACTGATTAGCATCTAGGTTTCTATATATGGCGTTGCTGGGTCAGAGGTGAGCAGTCCGCATCCGGCCCACACTGCCCACTGCTCAGGTAGCCAGCCGCTTTGCAATCCCACTCCTAGAAAAGCACACTCCAGTTCATAAAGTTCTACTTAACATCTTTTATTCATTAAATAAATGATATCATTTAAATAAATCATTAAAGGAACCGTTTCAACCCAAGCTAAACTTTGGAATATTTCAAATTCCCCAGAACTATTCTTCCTTCTCCCAAACTGACATCCTAATCCTGCGGCTCTGATCCCCTTTTAACTTGGAAAGTTCATAAATCCCTTCATCTCCATCACTTAGGGGCTCTTACCCATACGGGGACTGTCTTTTCTTTTAAGGGCTTGGAGTTGACTTGGCCTCTACCTGGAAGGCTGAAGGTGTGGTTCTGACTTAACCTCATTCTTTTATTCTGAACTACAAGATGGACTGTGGCCATTTGTTTGGGGTAATTAAATCCTATGTGTAGAAACCGGTTGAATGATTGACAAAGCCCCTTTTACAGTTAGAGATACAGTTCCTGCCACGGAAAGCAATGTGGCAATGTCGGGAACACATGAGGAAATTCCAGGTTAGCCTCAGCTCACCTCACTACACACATTGTTCAACCCTTATCCTTAACTCCACTACACAGGGTCCAGATACTGACAATATTTCTAGTAGCCCCCTCTCCCCCGTAAAAATGCATGATGAAAACCAGTATATCCAGGTGTCAGGCTTCTAAGAAAGTCACACATCTGGAATAGCTGTCACAGGCCCCGGCGGTTTACCTATTGCAGAAGCAAAGCCACCTGAAGACCATCAGTGAAAAGGGAAAGAACGAACTCATTCTTTTCTCTTCTTCCTCCTTTTTCAAAACAGCGATCTAGGGCCATGTGGTGCAACGGCGAGCCTCTAGCAACCACTATGTGAGAACTGGAAGAGAGCGCTGAGCTCCTCTGTTGGTCCATGCCTCCGTTCTAGCAGCCAGGAGGCCAGAGCCCAGAGGTGAGGACACCTGCCAGAGCTCACACAGGGAGCCTGGCCCATCTGCAACCTGTGTCCCCCACCTGCCATATTTCTGGTCTCAGAGAACAGCACAGAGGGACGGCTCAACCACGGGCAGGGCCTACGCTGCCTAGAACTGGGGTGGGAGACCAGCTCTGGCCATTACTCAACTGCTCTAAGTCCAAGTCTCCTTATCCACAGAAAGGGAAAGTCATAACTAGTAATAACTATGTGTTATTAAAATGGATGCTTTCGAAACCCAGATAAATGTTAGGTAATGCCTAGTTGACTATTGAGCAAAACCACTTGCCCCTTTACTCTCTGAGAGATGAATGATGCATGTGTATCTTCTCCCATTGATCAGCTAATGAAGTCAGAAGAAAACCGTAAGGTTTATATGTATCTGCAGCCCTTTTTCTAAACACTTGGTTATTCGTGACTAGACTGGCCAGATCCCAGGAGCCCTGGAATCAGATTAGACTCACAAAGCCCCGCCCTTGCCAGCAGACAATCATATGCATTTTAAAAGAAATGGCCGCTTCACTTGAACACGGATAATCATTGAAGTTAAGCTCTAACATGGTGCTTCCCCAACTATCTGTGACGGAGGACCAGCTTTTTCTTTTCAGATTCTCCAATCCACAGCACACTGATACTTTTATAAAACAGCACAAAATGAATTAGTAGAAAAATAAAATGAGGCGGGGGAGAAAGGCTGGAAAATAAAAGTCCACTATTTTTCATTAGGATCTGTCAAATTGCCAGAAAAGTTTCTAAAGACTTAGTCTAAGTTCTATACTCATCTTGGACCAGTAACAGTTCGGACTGGTACACGGTCAGCAGACCACACTAAAAAAAATAAAAATTTAAAAAAAATAGCAGAACTGCCCGCTCTCCAGGGCTTCTGGGCGGAGCAGACACTGCTGTGAGCCCCTGGTATCAGCTCGCTTACTCCTCGCAGCAACCTCTGTTGGTACCCGTGTGGAAGTGGGGCTCAGAGAGGTTCAGTCATCTGCCTAAGATCACATTGTAAATTGGGAGGGCTGGGATCTGAATCTGGGATGACCTGTCTGAAGTCTGTGTCCAACGCTCTATGTTGTCTCCCGAGAGGGGGGAAGCCACACAGTTAGTTCTCAGCTTACTACTGAACTCAGAGTACATCTCATAGCGTCACCCAGTTTGTAGGCAACTAAGTCCTTGGGTTTTCCTCCATCTGCTCACTGTTTCCTGGGCATTTTAATTGATTAACTTAAGAGGAATCGAGAGTGGTAATGAAAGTAGCATCAATTACCTAAGATATCTGGAAACAGATTAGTTAAAGAACGAGAACGAGGGGTGAGATGGGACGTAAACATTTCTTTTTTTAAATGTCATGCTTCTCCCCAACCATCAGTGAGGGGTGAGGTTTGCTGGACTGATTCCCAGGCAGGCTCACCTTGCCCAACAGCCGAGTGCATTTTTTCCATGTCAAACTTAATTTTGGATCTTCCCGGCGTGCTCAGCATCTTTTCCCACACCGTCGTCACTTCTCTAAGGCAGGGCGTGATCTCTTCATAATCGAGCTTCAGGCGCTTGTTCAGCAGGTCGTTTTTGGAAGCTACAACAGATCATTTAAGAGCACGTTAGTGAACACCGCGGCTACGTGTCTTCAACTGCCACCTGTGGCTGCCGAACAGAAAACGTTATCTAAGCTGAGAGAGGCTCTCCAAGGACCCTTCCTTCTCATGTCCAGCCAAACCTTCTAGAAGACTACCGGCTTCTACCGAGCATCCTGTTTCTGCTTCCTGGAACAGAACAGAATAGAGGCACACTCTTCAGACGCCTCTCCTCATGCGTGAGGGTAGCTAGTATTCCCACCAACCCTCTTCCGTTTAAAGCTTTACGAGGAAGAATTATACCTAAACCACCAAAGTGGGGCAGGGGGGTCAATACAGGAAGATTTTAAATGGACAGTTCTAAGAAAGATCGAAACTGACGGCCAAATTTCTACCTAAAAGCACTAAATCCTATTTAGATACCGAGTCCACTCCACATCAGATTGGAAACCCAGACTGTGCGTTTATCAGGAGAGCTGGTAGGATGTAGGGCTAAGGATAAGCCAACACACAGACTTTGGCAGAGCTGGTGAACTCAGTTTCTTCATGATGACAAATACTACATGTCTCACGTACTTTACATTTAGTAACATTTAATCTGAATGTCCCTCTGAGGCTGAGTAGCTTCCCCAAAGTCCCGGAGCAGGAGGCAGAGTGGCCCTGGGGCCCGGCCTCACGGGGTTACGAAGCTTGCAGCCAGTGATTACACATTTTCTCTGGGATTAGGCACGGGTCAATTAGGGGCCTTAAATGTTTTCTAGAATCTGGGACAGCTATCTGAGCATAGAGTATTCTTCAGTGAAAGATTTTCAGTACAAATGTGATCTCTTTAATAGATATGGGGCCACTCAGATCTTTTTGCTCCCGTGATCGGCACTTACCAGTTTTTGGTCAAGTGCATCTTTCTAGAGATTTGTCTGTTTCATCTAAGTGGTCAAGTTTATTGGCATAAAGTTGCTCTTTGTCCTACAGACACTGGTAAGTCAGTGTACACACCTCACGAGTGTGTTCCCCGACCCCCTGCAGATATACACGCTCTCCACCCCAACCCCGTTTCATTCCGGAGGAGACCCGGGCTGAGCAGGGTCCTTCCTGTGCCTGTGAGAAGTGCTGGTGGCAGGATTTGAAGCCCTCTGGCTTTAAACTGCTTTGGTTCTGAACACCAGGTCCTATTACTTTTAAAATGAGAATTACAGCCCGGCCTGCTTGGCCCAGTGGTTGAACATCGACCTATGAACCAGGAGGTCACAGTTTGATTCCCAGTCAGGGCACATGCCTGGGTTGCGGGCTCGATCCCCAGTGTGGGCCGTGCAGGAGGCAGCCAATCAATGATTCTCTCTCACCACTGATGTTTCTATCTCTCTCTCCCTCTCCCTTCCTCTCTGAAATCAATAAAAATATATTAAATAAAAATAAATAAATAAAATGGGAATTACAGCTACTTCACTGAGTAGCTCGTGAGGATTAAATGAGATGAAATAGACCAAGCATGCACAAAATGCCCGCTCACTCGCACGTGCGCCACAAATTATATTATCAAAACTATAGACAGAATGTTGCTTTACAAACTAAGTGCTGATGATATAAAATAAAATATTTTCTTTTCCCGAGTTAGAAATTGAGCAAATGCTAACGCAGTAAATCTGGCTAATGGGACACTGGTGGCGGACCTTATTCCTCTGACGCACGGATTCGGTACCTAACCGGCCCAATTACTGCCGCCCGGTACAAATACGTCAAAAGAGGGAGCTGCAGAGGCCCACAGAGACCCCTGGTCCAGCCCCTCATTCACGGACACAGTCACTGGAGCTCAGCGCAATTAAGGGCGTGGCAAGGTTACTGACTGGCTGGTGGGTAGCAAGTGGCTCAGGCCTAGCGCTCTCTCATTTTTTTACTATTTTTCAGCTAGTATCTCTGTTCTTTTCCTTCTAACTTTGAAGAATTTGCAAGGTCCTGCTAAACAATTCCCTAGATATGTGGAGTTCAAATTTTTTTTTAAATGTCAACCCCAGATTTTTTTGTGGCTGTGAGGAAACACAGAAGGTATCATTAGCATTGAACTTGCTTAATGCAAGCAGCACAGGGCTCCCGGAGCCAATGCACATTTACTTCCCTGGCCGTGAACTCTGCCTGGGAGCGTCTGGCTGCACTGAAGAGCCCGGCAAGCAACACAAGAGACAGGCTCTGAAGTCAACAGGTCGGGAGCGTCTGGCCAGAAGATGCAGCTGGAAAGGCGTAATCCATGCATTCTGCTGTTGGCCAGGCAACACCGAGCTGTTGGCCCTGACACCACCACTGCCTAAATTCAGTGGCCTCCAAAATGCCTGTCAGCCGAGGCAGATGGTGCGGGCCTGTGACAAACGTCAAGGTGCCAACGCAAGACTTATAGATACGAGACCAAACTGTTTAAAATAATGAATAAGGGTCTACAGTCCGTGTCGGTGAGTTTCTGGGGCTGGGGAAACCAGGACTGCACGAGAGTCATCGAAAACACTTGCTATCATTTAACATGGACGTGTGAGCTCACTTGGACTTTGGACTAACGTTCAGATCGGATTTATGTCCCCTGCGTAGGGTGGGCTGTGGCTGCCCATTCCCAATTCTGCGCCGTTAGCAACCGCTTCCACAGATAAAACACTCTTCCGACTGCCACCGCCTCCGGAAAGCTGAGAAAGGGAAGGCTAGGGGGCTGGGAGCCTCAGTAATTAAATGACCCCCGAGCTTGTGGAGATTTTGGAAAAACTGCACCCATTGTTTAATATTTTTACAACCAACATGTAACATTTGTTTAACCAGGGGAAAACCTTTTAAAAATATCTTCAATTACAATTCAATTAAAATTCCAAATTCGATGGGTCACTATGCAGATGTAATACCATTTTAATCTCAAACAAGAAATGCCGAACTATGAGAGTCAGTCCGACAAGCAATAACGTGCTGACCAAGAGCTAGGCTTGCACTGAACCACGCCCTGCTGCCTGGCAGTAGGCTGCCTGCGTCTTCATTTGTAAGAGGGAGAATGGCCTTGCAGAGGGGCCTGCGGGGGACTGCTGGGGATGCATTTTAGTCCCAACATCACTTAAAAAATAAGCTTTAACTGAGGGAATTACAATTCAGCTTCCCCCTGTCTACACTCTTCAGCGAGCGAGGCAGATTTCAATGACGTTGTTTGGTTCTTTCTCAGATGCAATGCTTCCTGAACCGTAATAATATTTGGTCCATATATGCAAAAGCCAGGAACTAGGCTTAGCGGTAGGCAGGACCTCATACGTGTTTCTTTAGTTTCTTTTCCAAAGAGCTTGCCAGTTGGCCTGAACCCGTGATCAATTTTAAGAGCCACTCCCAGCTGCAATTTAACTTTCCTTTGTAAAAGCAATTGGGGGGTGGGGTGTGAGGGGGAGCAATAGAATAGCTGTCTCTCTAGCACACAGTACATTCCCTGATAAGTTCTTATCAAGTCTTGCTTCTGTATTTAATGACAAAACCCTGCCCCCTATCCCACCCCAACACAGCTTACTAAATATTTTTTAAGCAATTCATAATCAGGCTTTTACTGATGATGATTTCTCAGCAATATAGGTACTGTACACACTGATACAATGCTTTCTAAATCATATTTAGCAAGCTTACTGTGCTCTCACCGCAAAGGTAAACACGTGTTGAACTTCACAGAGCTAAAAAGAGAAATGAATCCCAGCAGTAAAAACGAAAGGCCACCCGGGACTGAACACTGCAGGTGAAATGAGGAAGCAGTGGAAAGGTGCTGGGCGGGGCCAGTGCACATATACTGCTGCCAGCAAGGTGTTTCAGGTGACCTCAGGAAATGTCCCAGCTCACTCTGGTCGGGCAAGTCGCCATTTAAACAGCTTCACAGGAGCTCTGCTTCTCTGGTACCCTGATCTTGTCAATGATAGTCACGATTCTTCCCATCATTCCCAGGCCAGCCAGCACCATTCTCGTTTCACAGGGGAGCCCTGATTTTCCGTGGCTGTCATTTGCACAGTCAACCAGGATAGGCATTAAGCGTTTATGACCTACCTGATAAACACGACTGTCTTTCCCTTTCAACAAACATCTCAACCAACATGCACAGGAACGTGGGTGCTGTGCTCCAAAGCTGTCACTCAACTGATGACACACTCAGTGATGCCATCCCCATCAAAGCTCCTTTAGATCGCTGCTTTTAGAATTAGTCACCTTCAGGGACCCACAAGAAACTGGAAGAAAAATGGAGCTGGGAGAAGTCCTAGCACTGACAGCACCCTCACGGAACGGCCCATCTCACTCAGCTTCGATACTGAGTCTACGTCCACAAGCAGCCTCTTACAATGGTTGGGCTACTTTCATATCAAAAGTTCTTATTACTTCATATTTCATTTCTTGTATTTGGTCAAAGATAACAGACTTATCTGGACTATGAACCGTATTAATCAAATCCAGTGTCTTAATGACTTTCAGCTTCTTACAAACAGCAAGATCGTTATTAAAAGATGAAGATGGACAACCAGGGAGCAAGTTCAATGAAATGGAGAGCAGGCCCCCCTTATCCACAGGGGATGGTGCCAAGACCTCCAGGGGATGCCTGAAGCCACAGAGAGTACTGGACACCATAGACACTATGTTTTTCCTGTACATACTCTCGTTCTCACTGAAAGGAAGCACTTTTGGGCTTCTCTTTGCACATCCGAATTGCCAGGATCACCACTTGTGTGCTTTGGGGCCATCATTAGGTAAAGTAAGGGTGACCTGAACACAAGCACTGCGACACCGTGACGGTGGCTCTGATGACTAAAACCGCGACTGAATGGCTAACGGCAAGTAGTGTAGACAGTGAGGAAACTTTGGACAAAGGGATGATGGATGTCCGGGCAGGATGGAGTGGGACAAAGCTCAAGGTTTCATCACACTACTCAGAACAGCACACAATTTAAAACTTATGAATTATTTATTTCTGGAATTTTCCATGTAATATTTTCAGACCACAGGTAACTGAAAACCACAGCTAAAGGGAGACCGCTGGACTCTAATTCCAAAACCTCCTTGGGAGTGACGGCACGGCTGACTCCTGCCCGGGCTCCCTCTGAGGGTATGTCCAGAATCCCTGATCACATTCCTCATTAGTTTATGGCCAGGCCGCTCTCTACACTCCAAGTCCCATGTCCTTTCCATTATACCATCCAGGGAACATAAACTCAGCTCTTAGCTACTCTGAAAATAATACTTATTGCTTCAAGTGACAGCATAGAAACAGGAAATGAACAAAACCTAAGCTTTCAAAGTTCATGGCTTATTTTGATCCTGACATGCCCCTGGGCAGGTTGCTTGGCTTCTCTGGGCTTTAGTTTCCTTTCTTCTTCCGAGTAATACCCCGGAGCCGTCCTCAGGACGGAGTGAGCCTGGCTACATAAACACCCTGATATCATACAGGTAGAGCTCGGCTAATGTTGACGTTTCAGGTTACCTGCAGCTCACTAAACATGCACACAGAGTGAGGTTATGAAGTTAGTGATTATGTGGGATTAGTTCACATATAACATCGAGGCACAGACTCTGGCTGAGGGCAGTGTAGGGAGAGAGAGAAGAGAACACAACAAAACCCACTTTTAGGAGGTTAAAGCTTACATTTGCAGGTTGTCTCTCAGAAGTTCTAGGCACTATGCTAAAAACGACCATATAGGGATAACTAATACAGTTAGTGAGATCATTAGATCTCCAAAAAGTGGTGTTCATTTTACCGATTAACAGATATTTACATGTATGTAATTGTACAGTTGTATGTAATTGTACAGTTGTATATAAAGTGTTGCACGTGAGAGTGTCTTGCTTCCTTTTAAAGGCAGCACGATTACATCTGATGTGATTTCACTTTCAAGCCGAGATAAGTTCTGATCACCAGGCCTGCCAAGTATAAAGAATGGCAAACCAACCTTGGAGCTTCTGGTTTTCCTTCTCCATCCTGAGGAGGAGGATCTGCTGTAGAATCGCCTTGCGCCACAGTTCGCGAAGCTCGCGCGATGTCCTTCTCTTCTCCTCCGGGACAGGGCCGAAAGGCCCATCCTCACAAACTGGCTCTAACGGAGACCGCGGCGGAAGCTCTCCCAGCTCAGAATAATCTGGAGGGAAAAGGACATTTCAGAATGGTCATTTTTCAACAACAATTTATATTCAAACATGTTGCCAAATCGGAAAATTCTCCTCACCACGTGATATTACCCAAACTGATGATTCATGTCTTAATATGCACTGTAATAAACTATGTTTGAACTACAGACATCTAACAACATGTAAATAGTAAGCAAAAGTTGTAGAAGCTGAGGAAATGTTCAAAGACACCTACTTATTTAAGGTGCAATACACCTCCTTCTGAGTTAATGAGTACATTAGTAGTAGTAAGAGCAAACATTCACCTGGTGCTCACTATGTATGTATAATCATTTACTTAACACCCAACCACCCCAAGACATGGGTAGTAGAACTATTCTGTCTTAAAGAAAGCAACCTGATACACAGGGAATTTAAGTCACTTTCCCAATGTCACACAGCTAGGAAGTAGTAGAGCCAGGACTGGAACCCAGTCTTGTTTTCATATGCATGTTCAACCACTCTGTTATAGGTATTTAGAAAGGTATTTGGAAAGAAGATTAAAACATATTTAATAGCAAATAATGACAGTGACCATTAATGGATCCTCTATCAAGTGCTGGGCATGGTACCAGGTGTGTTATGTACTCATTCAATCCTTCAATTCCAGAAGGCAGGCATTAGCATCAAGAGGAAACCAATGCTCAGAGAAGCCAGGGGACTTGCTTGTGGCCATACAGTGAATACGCAGAGGCGTTGGGGCCCCAACTTATGTCTGCCCAACTCGGAAGCCCATGCTTTCCGCTGGGTACCCACCGTTCCAATGTATCCTATGGTGTCAATTTTTAAATTTCCACTTACTAGCTGAAATCTCTTTACAGTTCATGAATCTGTACCTTTCTCAACTGCAGACTCTATGTTGCTGGTACACAATGTTACCACTCACAAATACTGACAACACGCATGGAGAGCATCCCCTGCCCGCTATGCAACTAGCTCTGAACCGCAGCACAAGTTCCTCCATCTGACACAAATCATCCTTGGGAACTTCTGTCTAAACTGAACCTAAACACCATCATGGTGTGAACACATGCCATGAAAGCCCTGAGCCTCACAACCACTCGTAATGCAATGTACAATCTCTCCAGTGCAAGCTCCGACGCAATTCCACATGAACGATTCATTTCCAGAACAGTCGTCGGCATCGACCGCTTGTTACCCTTATCTGAATTTGCGTTTATTTTCCTGCTATGAAATCAAACATGACTACAAAATGTTTAATTTCCTACAATAACTTGTCCATGTTAACTCCTCTTAAATGACTGGATTAAAAAAGTTATGATGGGGGGATACTGTATGAGGCATAGGACGGTCTAACCACTATGCTGTACATCTGACACTAATACAAAATAATATTGAGTGTAAACTGTAATTGGAAAATAAAATTAAACCAAGAAAAATCAAATAAAAAAATTATGATAAGCATTAAGAAATCTTAATGATCGCTGTAGCATTTAAATTATTATCATCACATTTCTATATATGCTTATTTCATTATGATCCTATTAAACAAATGAGTAAATTAAAATTCTACTTTGTTTAGAGGTAAGAAGTTATACACAGTTCATGTACAGTACAGGAGGATGCTCACGTGTTAATGGCCAACATAAACGCAGGAATCAGAACTGTCCGTATAGTATAACATGTGATATGGCAGTACAGTTTAGTGACTAATAGGTCAGGTTCTGGAGCCAGGCTGCCTGGGTTTTAATCAAGAATCTGCCTTTACTGATTCTGTGACCTTTAGCAAATTGCTTAACTTCTTTGTGCCTCAGTTTCCCAATCTGTCAAGTGGGAATAAACAGCACCTCCCTCGTTGTGGTGTTAGAGGAACCAAGTTAATACACATATTATAAACCACCTAAAACAGGATACGACACACAGTAAGAATATAGTAAACCTATTAGCTGTTTAGCCAAACAACTGGAAGCTCCAAGAAGACTCCACAAAGCCACCTTGTCAGGGAGGATTTGTCCCGCACCAAGCACGGGGCCTGGCACCCAGCAGGTACTTTATCAATAACTGACGAATAAAGGAAGAGACAAGCAGGTGCTGGGTTTGGGCATGCTTGTCATTCTTCTTTGTATTTCCTGTATTTTCTGAATGCACGACAATAAACAATTTTTATAATCAGAAAATTAAAGAAAAATAATGCTAAACTGTTCTGATTTAAGTCAAAGATTGAAAAATACAAAACCCCTGGAAGACAAATCAATCCACAAACACCAGTATGCACAGGAGCACTAGTCATTGTGGAATATGATCAACTCTAATCCCTTTTTCAGAAGGAATCCGAGTCGTGTTCTTGTTTCATCCCACTCTGCAGCCTGAAGTCTTCCATTTGAACCCTTTCCTTTTTTCCTCCTTTTACCATCTTGCTGCTGAGAATCTGCTGGACACTCAATTATGAATCCAGTTCTGCTTTACCTCATGTTGGAAGTATTTACACTCCCACTGGTTCACAAAAGAGTCTCGTTTCCAAACAGTGTGACTCCCAGCTGATGACACAGGCACCGGGGCAGCAATTAGAGTAGCAGGTCAGCGCGCGTGCACATACGTGTGTGTGTGTGTGTGTGTGACAGGCACAGAGCAGCGGTTAGAGTAGCAGGTCAGCGCGCGTGCACATACGTGTGTGTGTGTGTGTGTGTGACAGGCACAGAGCAGCGGTTAGAGTAGCAGGTCAGCGCGCGTGCACATACGTGTGTGTGTGTGTGTGTGTGACAGGCACAGAGCAGCGGTTAGAGTAGCAGGTCAGCGCGCGTGCACATACGTGTGTGTGTGTGTGTGTGTGACAGGCACAGAGCAGCGGTTAGAGTAGCAGGTCAGCGCGCGTGCACATACGTGTGTGTGTGTGTGTGTGTGACAGGCACAGAGCAGCGGTTAGAGTAGCAGGTCAGCGCGCGTGCACATACGTGTGTGTGTGTGTGTGTGTGACAGGCACAGAGCAGCGGTTAGAGTAGCAGGTCAGCGCGCGTGCACATACGTGTGTGTGTGTGTGTGTGTATGACAGGCACAGGGCAGCACACTTTCACGTCTGTGTGTGTGTGTGTGTGTGTGTTTGTGTGTGTGTCATGCGCATCCGACAGTCAACAAAATAGTAGGTGAAGTTAACCTGACAATTCTTTGCCATTCTTTTTGTTTTTTTGAGTTAGACATTTTTTTCTTAATTTTATTTTCCAATTACAGTTAACATTCAATATTATTTTGTATTGGTTTCAGGTGTACAGCCTAGTGGTTAGACAATCACATACTTTACAAAGTGCTCCCCCTGATATTTCCAGTTCCCGCCTGGCACCATGCAGTCATTACTATGTATTTCCTATGCTGTACTTGACATCCCCGTGACTAGTTTGTAATGACTAGCTTGTGCTTTTTAATCCCTTCACCTTTTTCACTCAGTCCTTCAACCCCCCGCTCCTCCGGCAACCATCAGTCTGTTCCCTGTATCTATGAGTCTGTTTCAATTTTGTTTGTTTAATTTATTCACAAATAAGTGAAATCATATGGCATTCTATCCCATTCTTAAACCCTACTAATAAGACAAGGGCTCATCTCACCCAGTCTCCTTCCTCGACACTTATCTTCTCTGTCTACCGCAGCCTTTCTCCTGGGTGTCTTGAAAATCCCTGCTACATTCCTCTCAAATGGAGTGTAATGGACAGAGCAGGTGTAACTCAGGCCGGCTCATGGAGCTCATCTAGGAGTTTAGGCTGTTTGGTCCATGTATTTCTGCCAACTGGGTCGCTGACAAGGACCACAGGCTATAGAACAGTGACGGCGAACCTTTTGAGCTCAGCGTGTCAGCATTTTGAAAAACCCTAACTTAACTCTGGTGCCGTGTCACATATAGAAATTTTTTGATATTTGCAACCATAGTAAAATAAAGACTTATATTTTTGATATTTTTTGTATATATTTAAATGCCATTTAACCAAGAAAAATCAACCAAAAAAATGAGTTCGCGTGTCACCTCTGACACGCGCGTCATAGGTTCGCCGTCACTGCTTTAGAAGCTTATGAAGCTCCAGCTTTTGCTATTTTCTTGTTCAGAGAAATCCCATCTGCCGAGGGCACAAGCATTGTTTGGTGATGACGACTGTGGGGTTTGAGGCATAAACTGCCTCCCTAATGCTCTCTGCTCTTGCCTTCTTTGACTTATTGTCAGTCACAACTCAGTTTGCTGAGCTTTTACCACGTGATGAGTCCTTGACACAAATAAGTTTGTCTGATTCTCACACCACCTCATGAGAAAGGCGATGATAGCCCCATTTTACAGCCAAACCACCCAGGGGCCATGGGGTTTGTGTTAACTTGGCCAAGGTCATACCACTAGTCAGAGACAGAATCGCAGTCACAGTGTAATTTCGTCCACAGTAAACAATGCGTGCCCAGTGCTTCTCTGCCTTCTGGGAGCACAGCATCCTGGGGGCATCTTGCTAAAACCCTGACTCTGATTCAGCGGGTCTGAGGGGAACCTGAGCACCTGGATTGCCATCAAGCTCCCAGGGGCGGCCACACTGCGATTCTCCAAACACTCTGAACAGTGGGGCTCACACTACATTTTCACGGTCCATGCTCTCCTGTGACCCTATGTACTTACTAGCATGTCAGCTCTTCATTTTCTCTCACTGTTTCCACTAGGACACAGACCAAAACCTGCTACTGTCAGCTGCCTGGCCATGTGTGAACGGAAGCCTTCACACATGGCCAGAGCTTGTCCTGACCTTGATCAGGGTACCAAGGCCAAGTGTAGGACACAAAGGATTGCAAGTGCTCATGCTAACTTCACCTCTGAATTACTCAATCACAGCGAGTCCACAGAAAAGATCGGCAAGTAAACCTCACCGTTGACAGCAGGGTTTCTCAGCCTCAGCACTCCTCGTATTCTGGGAGGGGCAATCCCATGGGGGGATGTTCCAGGCACTGTAGGATGGTTAGCAGCATCCTGGGCACTGCCCACTAGATGCCAGTAGTACCCGCCCACCCCAGTAGTGACAATAAAAATGCCCAGACACTGCTAAATGCCCTCTGGGGAGGAAGAGGGGCAAGATCACCCCCAACGGGAATCCGATCCTGAACTTTAAAAACCTGTCACTTACTGTCGCCTAAACCCTGGGGAGAGGTTCGAACGTACCTGCTTCGTCCACATACACTTTATGTGGTAACAATTACTACAGTTACAGTTTATAATGAACAAGAATTTTTAAAAGTATATTCTCTTTTGTTCATATTAAGAGTAGCCTAGTTACAGAATAGCTCAGTGACTTACAAGAGGGGGACAGTTACATATCTGTTTGTTCTAAATCTGACCAGCTAATTCACTCCGAGAGGGCTGTTTCCTTATCAGTGCAGAAAGATCAGGTCTGGGACAAGGCGACAGCTCTGCTACCGGCCTCTCTCATGTGTGTGCACCCGTGTGCATGCGTTTGGGGTGCAGCTTTGCGAGGTGTGTACTGACGCACACAGGGGCAACTGCTGGTTAGCCGTCATCTGAGCACCTTGTTCTGATAGGAAACAGCATTACCGACGTGGACAATCTCGGCCACTGCCACCAGCACTCACAGACTCCTTTCATGCCCCCGGATGGGAGGTGCTAGGTGGTCTGGAGAGGCTGTGCTGATGTTCCCACCATTCTCCAGAACAACACTGGGGGCCTGGCTTCTTTCCTCGGCTGCCATTCTCGCTGGGAGACTGGCGCCCAGAGAGAGGCTGCTGGGAAGAGCATGCTGAGTGCTGCAGAGGCTGCGCTGGCCCACTGGGCCGGTCCCTCTCTCTGCAAACAGGTACACTGTCTGGGCTCCGATCCCTCGGTGCAACCTGTGAGGAATGACATTCACCTCCAGCTGCCCCAACCGTGGAGACCACAGGTGCTGACAGACATATTTATAAAGTCTGCAAAGCCACAAAACCAAGGCCTACACTAACATTAGCCTGGGGTTAGGTTTTACTATTCTGCCACCTCCTGCAATGACAAGACGCAGAACGCTTAAACTACGGAGACTTTCAGAAACAGCAGCCCCCGGTGGGTTCTCAGAGCTTTAAAACCAGCCATTCTTCAGGGGCCTGAGAGACCACTGCCTCCAGGGAAATCCCTGCTGGGACATTCTCCTCAGAGTCATAAAAACGATCCATGCAGGTGTGTCAGTATTTCAGATGTCAAGTCGTTCTCCGACTCTGTGCTGCATCCTCTCTCGCCCTGAACACAAACGCTCGGGGAGGAGTGTGACCTTGCGTTGTCGCTATGAATGTGATCAGTGCTGTGACCAGCAAGAGAGAATGGAACATGCATACGGGCTCCTTCCCTATATTTTCATGAGACAGCGATACTCAGGTTTTTTGGTTGTTTTATTTTGTTTGTTTTTAATATTTTTTTATTGGTTTCAGAGATGGAGGGAGAGAGAGGGGGAGAGGGAGAAAGATAGAAACATCAATGATGAGAGAGAAGCATTGATAGGCTGCCTCCTGCATGCCCCCTACTGGGGATCAAGCCCACCACCCAGGCATGTGCCCTTGACTGGAATCGAACCCAGGACCCCTCAGTCCCTAGGCCAATGCTCTACCCACTGAGCCAATACTGAGTTTTTATCCACAGTTATAGACATGACATGAAGTTGCTCTCACAGACATGAGAGTGAATCACAGGCTGAGTGCCCTGGAAGACAATGAAGAGACAGACCCTCACTCTCCAATACTCTGGCTTTTTCTGCTACCCCACAATGGAGCATTTTATAACTCTCTCCGGGTCCCTCTTGAAAACCCTGATCTCCCGTGCCAAAAGAAGAGAAAATGTTTAAAGTTCGTTATTCCATAATCTCTGTTTTAACAACATGAATGGGTTTTTGGAAACACGAGTTGAAATTGAGCATTGAATCTCTGGAGGAAAGCTAACGGCGACGGGACTAACATCTGCAGCATCTGCTGTTCCCCACAGCTGAAGGAAATTTCTTAAAAAAACAAAGTAACGTGAACGTTAGATTTAAGAAAGGAGCAGGCAGGCCTCTCTGGATGCCGCCACACTGTTTACAAAGCACGAATAACTCACTGTGCCTCCACTCCAGCAGAGCCGAGACCCGGCAGCAGAGACGGCTGTTCTCCGCCGTATCCCGTGCCTGGGAGTCAGCAGGTGCACAGGGAAGAGTCACCAACAAAGGGATCCATTAACCCAAGGTGGCTCTGAGGTCATGGCACAACCCTACCAGGACTTCCTTAAATGGTTTATGGAAAATCATCAAAGAACTTCGTTATTTTTCTACAGTTATATTGTCCTGTATGATGGCCCAGCTATAGGAAAACAGCATTTTTAATAAATAATATTCATTTGGTAAAAAAGAAATATTTTAAAGTTTTTGCCACCTGCTGCTAGAAGTGCAAATATGAATATGACACAGTCCCTGAAAATGTCAACAGGGTGATGTTCATTGCAGCATTGTTTATAATAGCCAAGATAAGGAAACGGCCTAACTGCCCATTGATGGATAACTGGGTAAAGATGCCACACATACATACAACGGATTGCTACTCAGCCATAAAAAAGGTGAGATACTGCCATTTATGACAATGTGGATGATCCTGAGAGTATTATTTAAGTGAAATAAGTCAGATGGAAAAGGACAAAAATCATATGATTTTACTCATATGTGTGATATAAAACAGAAAGCAACAAATGAACAAACAACACAAACAAAATCATAGACACAGGCAACAGTATGGTGGTCATTAGAGTGGAAAGGTGTGGGGGGTGAAGTGGGTAAAGGGAGTCAAATATATGGGAATGGAAGGAAACGGGACTTTGGCTGGTAAGCACTCAACAGGGTACACAGATGTCAAATTATAATCTTGTATACCTGAAATTTATATGCTATTATTAACCAACTAGAGGCCTGGTGCACGAATTCGTGCACAGGTGGAGACCCTAGGCCTGGCCGGTAATTAGGGCCAGTCGGGGCACTCTCCCCAGTCCTGATCGGGGCTGGGCCAATCGGGGCCTGCTGGCCAGGGGGATGTATACGGGGAGGGACCACAGGAGGTTGGCTGGCCAGCTGAGGGAAAGGATCGCGGGAGGTTGGCTGGACGCAGGAAGTTGGCAGTGGGAGCCCACTGACTACCAGTGTTGACCACTGACCACCTGTATTGAGCGTCTGTCCCCTAGTGGTCAGTGTGTGTCATAACAACGGGTCAACAGGTCGTTCCAGTCATTCTGGTTGTTTGGTCATAATGGTAGCTTAGGCTTTTATATATATAGATGTTACCCCAATACATCTATAATAATAAAAGTGTAATATGCAAATCGACCGAACGGCTGAACAGCAGAACTACCATCCAGACGACCACACTATGACACACACTGGTGTTAGGCCAGCCAAGGCAGGTGCGATGCGATTGGTCAGGGGCCCACCATCGCCCCACGATCGCCCCCCAGAGGGAGGCCCAGGCCACCGGCCAGTGGGGTGATCAATCAGGGGGCTCTGCGACCAGTGTTGACCACTGACCACCTGTGTTGAGCGTCTGCCCCTAGTGGTTAGTGCGTGTCATAACAACTGGTCAACAGGTCGTTCCAGTCATTCTGGTTGTTTGGTCATAATGGTAGCTTAGGCTTTTATATATATAGTTACCCCAATCTTAGGCTTTTATATATATAGATGTTACCCCAATACATCTATAATAATAAAAGTGTAATATGCAAATCGACCGAACGGCTGAACAGCAGAACTACCATCCAGACGACCACACTATGACACACACTGGTGTTAGGCCAGCCAAGGCAGGTGCGATGCGATTGGTCAGGGGCCCACCATCGCCCCACGATCGCCCCCCAGAGGGAGGCCCAGGCCACCGGCCAGTGGGGTGATCAATCAGGGGGCTCTGCGATCACCCCAAAGAGGGAGGCCCAGGCCACCCTCTGCAGGGCGAACTGGGGAACCAGGGGTGTGCGGCGGCAGACGTGGGCAGTGCCGGGCCAAGGTGGGTGCAGGTGGGGGGCAAGGGGGGGCAGGGCCACGAGGCAGCCGGGGTCTACCCTTACACGAATTTCATGCATCGGGCCTCTAGTTTAATAATAATTTAAAATTTTCAACAGGGTGATTGAGAGAAGTACATGAATGCAAGTGTTCTAGAAGTTCGGCAGAGAAAATGAATCGCTTGTTTATCAGGTTGAAAGCATAGGCTCTGGAGTCAGATGTCTGGGATCAAATCCCAGCTCCACCACTGATCTAGGTACTTAACCTCAGACAGGTGGTCTGACCACTTTCCACCTGTTTTCTCATCTGCAAAATTTAGGTTAACAGTGCCTACCTCTCGGGATCACTGTGGGCACAAACTTAATGTTTAGGTAACTACATGGAAAAATCCAAGCCTGACACCTAGATGCATTCCATAACATGTCAACTACCGTCCTTCTCATTACCAGCATCAGCATCAGGATCAGGGTTTTGGAAGCGGAGGTGGTCCCTGAAGGACGAGAAAAGTTCAGACGGGGGAAATGACGGGGCCATTGTGGGTACATGGAGCACAACTACCGTCCTTCTCATTACCAGCATCAGCATCAGGGTTTTGGAAGTGGAGGTGGTCCCTGAAGGACGAGAAAAACTCAGACGGGGGAAATGACGGGGCCACTGTGGGTACATGGAGCGGCATAAACAAGGGTACAGGTGACTCCCCATGAACCACTCCGTAACCCATTTTGGCTAATGACCAGACCAGATGATGTGCATGTGGAAACAGCAGGCGAGAGTGGCTGAGCCTCGATTGCAGAAGAGAGAGCCTGACCCTGCCCGAGATGGGATGAATGGGAGGTGAGGTTCTGTGATGGGGAGGCCAACACACACTTTTTAAAAAACAGAAGCAGCCAGGATATGCAGAAACTAGAAAGAGAAGCAAGAGCCCTGCAGATCTTTATCCCTGCGCCCTCCCCAATCAGTCATTCCGGCGAGCTTCCCAGGCTCCGTGAAGACGACTTGAAGTCAGGAAGGCCGGACTCAGCTCAAAGGGGCAATGGAAAGGCAGCAAGGTGGTGGGGAGTCAAGGGAAGAGAACGGGACTGGAGAATGGGGGGTGGGGGCAGCAGGTGCTCCGGGAGCTCTGGCCGACCGGCCAGAACGGGGCTCTGAGAGCACAAGCCAGGCACCAAGAGCTTTGTTGTCCCCAGTGGAGGGGAGATGGTGGCTCTGAGAGTCACGCCTACATAATCTTGAAAAGAACCAAGAAAATGCTGTAGACTAATGCATGTTTATTCAATGCACGGGTAAAATTAGCCTTTACAATAAATGGCAGTTGTGTTTGCATCTGCAAGGGGAATGATACTGAACTTTCTGAGAAGGCTGAATGTCAGAGCTCTTGTTTCTTGTTTAAAAACAACAAAACTATAAAGAGGAACAAATATTCAGTCTCAGTTGGAGTATAAGACGCTGATCTTTGCCGTAGTGTGCTCGCTCCGGGCACACCGCTTATATAACACCAAATTTTAAACTGGTCCTTGCAGCTTTATGGGAAACCTTGGGGGGCAGGGAGGGGAAGCACCGCACAGAGGCCCTGGCTCAGTGCCAGCAGGATGTGTGTGTGGGTGTACCCGGGACTCCCCTCCAGCACCCCCTTGCTCACCTCCTGCCTTCTGGACTGTGGCGGGGGTAGGGGAGGGGGAATGGTCAGCATTTGAAAGAACACAGAAACTTAGGGCTGAAAGGGGCACTGGACGATGGCTGAGCTCCACCCCACCTCCCTTCCCAGACGAAAACCCTGAGACTCAAAGAGGAACAAAGTCCCATTTTTTGACACTTACTATGCGCCAGGCAGCATGCTATACAAGCATCCACGGATTTCATTCTCACAGCCGCCCGATGAGCGAGGACTGTTTTGATCCCTCAATGGTCATGCCTGAGACCAGGGCTAACTAGCTGGTGGAGCCAGGACTGGAACTCGGAGGCCAGGCTGGCTCCTGCCAGGGCCTCGGGGTGATGGGAAGGAACCAGAGGGAAAGGAGGAGGCACCTAACTGCACCAGCACTGCCACTTACTAACCAGGAAATAAGCAAGTGCTTGGCCTCATCAGTAACAGCGCCCACTGCCCACGGCCTGGTTGCAGGGATTAAATGAAAAACCCTTGAGAGCACTAAGACAGTGCTGAGTTTCTATTACCACCATTAACTTACGCTAACCCTGCCATAGTTTTCCGTTGGGTAGACATCTAACAAGTGGACTCAGGCTGGGATAAAAAAGAAAACTGGGGGAGACAGACACGTATTCTATGAAGAAAATCACATGCTGTCCCAGGGGTTCCCTCCAACAATAGGAAGCCCTGGTCACCGCCTTAGTGTGTCCCGGACCTGCGGTCACGAGGGGCGTGGAGGCACGGAGAGGGCTGGCCGCTCCCACAGTGCCTGGAATGCCCTCTTGGCCTTTCTTTGTCTGGCTGACTCCCTTCCTCCTCCTTCAAAGCTCAGCCCCAAGGTCACGCCCTCTGGGAAGGCTCCGCCGGCCTCCCTGCCCTGCCAGGCCCTGCAGCCCCTCCTTTCTGCTCCCCCGGCCCCAGGCAACCTCAGCCCAGCTCCATGGTTCTGAGAATGGCATCCGAGGACTGACAATCACTCCCCTGAGCACAGATAATATACACAAGAGGCGCCCAGAGAAGCAGCCGGAGCATCTTGGAAAAGACAAGTAGAAGGGAGAGAAGGAAGAGGCTGGAAACACATGCACAGAAGCAGAAAGAAACAAGCAAGGCCCTCGTGTGATTCCAGGCACAAGGGACTGGGGCGCAGCTCTTGTGACAGTTTTAGTCTTAAATATGCAGAACTTACAACTTTACATATATCTCTATGTAAGTATCTGGTATATATACATATACATACATATAAATACACATACACATAAAGCTTGATAAAAAACACAATATAGGGTGCTAAGCACCCCTCTGATCCATCATTCATTTAATTCATCCCAAGAACAGTGATGAAATGAAACCAACTTTGCCCCCAAGGAGACAGCTGAGTAGGCCACTGACAGGCCAGTGTGAGAAATGGCAGAGCCGCCCGCGGGGGAGGAGGAGTACAGAGGGCCGCGTGGAGGACCTACCTCTGGAAGTGCTGAGCCCCACCTGACCCTCTTGTGGGGTGGGGGAGGGGCAGTGGGGAGGAAATGGCCCAGCACCCAGTCCCGAAGGGCGACCAGGACGTGGGCGACCAGAGAGAGACAGAAGGTCCCTCCTGGTGAAGTGCAGGAATGAAAACAGAACATCACGATGGATTCAGAAATTCCAAGACGTTCCTAGGACCCTGGGAAACCGTGTGTGCTGGGGGGGGAAGGGGCGCAGATGGTGAGAAATGAGTCAGGTCCAACCATGAAGGGCCCCTGCGCCCAGTGAGGCCGCCGCCCTGAAACAGCTCCAGAGGCGAGGAGACAGGATGACTGGCCATTAAGTCCTGCTTCTGAGAGCCAGGGGGCCTAACCGTGCGGGGACCTACCCACACTCAGCCCTCTGATCTCATCCGCGTGGATTTTTTAAAAGGCGTCAGGCCATCCAACGGTCGTCATTTACACTGTTGACTCTCCATGACGACAGCGAGCCCACCCTGCTTGGACCTCACTGAGGGTGCAGAGGACAAGCTGTCTCCCTGACACCCTCCCACGAACCCGGGTGGCCATGAACAGAACCCTGGCCGCGAGTTCAGGCTCCATGCAGAGGACAAGCTGTCTCCCTGACACCCTCCCACGACGGCACCCGGGTCGCCATGAACAGAACCCTGGCCGCGAGTTCAGGCTCCGGGAGCAGCTCCCTGAGTGTGGTCTCAGACCAGCGCCCTCTGCATCACCTGGCTGCTTGTCAGAACCACAGATTCTTGGCCCCACCTTAGACCTTCTGCACCATAAACTCTGGGGTGGGCCCAGCAACTGGAATTCCAGTGCACGCTAAGGTTTCAGAACCCCTGGCCTCTGGCATGTTTTCAGCCACTTTATTTTAGGTGATAGGTTTGTCTTAATTGGTGGTTTCATATTATATGACACCAGGGAACCTGCCTTCTAAATAAACGATTTCAAATTAATTAAGCGATGATTGCATCCATCATGGATGACCTCACCATTAAATAAAATTTTAAAATGCACATCTTGCCTTTAAAATACCAGCCACACCTAGTTTTTATCTTTGTCAAAGACAACTATTTGAACTTAAAATTAACACCATTTTCTTAAGAAAGGCTTTCAGAAAGTGGTCCCTCCCTACGGACCCCACATCAACTACCCCCAGTATTACACTGATAATAAATTTCCTTCCAGAAAACTTCCCAATATGAACATAAAGGGTCAGAAACATAGACTGATAAGCCACCCAACGCAAACAGAAAAACATACTCCTACAAGCTAGACCAAGATTTCTATTTAACCACCTGCAGAAAAGCAGCGCATTCATTACAGCGCGGCTCCCAGCACCCCCTCCGTGGGACCTCCTCCCACGGCAGCCCTGCCACCAAGCCCGGGAGGCGGGTGCTCGGGCTCACTTCCTGCCGAGGCAGGTGAAGAAGCCAGAGAGGAAGTCAGTGTCCTCACCCTCAATTCCCCCGAGCACAGCGCAGGGTCCTGAGGGTCAGAGACCTGGGAAGAGCAGAGTAGCTGCGCCATGAAAGAGCTTTTGAACTATACCCCAAGGGGCTCTGTTGGCAAAGCCCATGCAGGGCGGCGTGGTGGGGAATGGAGCTGTCTTAGTCAGCTCAGCTGCTGTAACAACACGTCACGGGCCAGTGGCTTACACAGCCAGCATTTTTCTTGCAGGGCTGGAGGCCGGAAGCCCAAAAGCAGGGTGCCTGCGGGCAAGGTGCCTGGGAAAGGCCCTCTTCCTCCTGCCTCCTCTGGCTGTACCCTCCCACAGCGGAGAGAGGGAGAACTCTGGTCTCGAGCTGTCTTAGTCAGCTCAGCTGCTGTAACAACACGTCACGGGCCAGTGGCTTACACAGCCAGCATTTTTCTTGCAGGGCTGGAGGCCGGAAGCCCAAAAGCAGGGTGCCTGCGGGCAAGGTGCCTGGGAAAGGCCCTCTTCCTCCTGCCTCCTCTGGCTGTACCCTCTCACGGCGAAGAGAGGGAGAACTCTGGTCTCTTCTCACTCTAATGCACTGGCCCATCCTGGGGGCTCCACCCAGGATTTCATCCAACGCCAATTACCTCCCGGAGGCCCCACCTCCAAATACCAACACATCCGGGCTTCAGGGCTTCGACGTGTGAGTTTGGTGGGGACAACACTCCATCCACAGCAGGAGCAGACGTGGTTCTAACCCAGCCCCCGAATCCATCTTATCGCAGCAGGTCTGATTGAACGTTTTATGGGGCCTCTGCAAACTTTCCTTAAACAAGTCAGTCTGAGCCGAGGAAAACGAGAAGTTTTGAAAGCACAGGTAACAAGGTTTTATTATGACCGAAAGGAATAGGATGGCGTTTTGAGTCTCGAGGGACTGGCAAAATTCAGATTTTTTCCAGGGGGAGGGGAGACCAGGAGGCCAGAGAGAGGGATGTGCTTGAGCAAAGGTACCAAGACCCTCAGCTCAGAGCCACCCTTCCTTCTGACCTCACAGCACCTGTGCCATTAATGTGGCCACTCGCCTGTGCTGCCAGGTGGCATCTCTGACATACTAGGTCCTGGGTGGGACTGAGAAGTGGACTGTCATCGGGTCTACCAGTTACCCACTTTCTCTCCCAGCCTGCTTCCTGGTCAAAACAGGACACTTTACTCCGCGGCAGGAAGCTGATTCAGAATGGCACTGCCAGGCCAACCCGTTCCAGCCCACCAGCCCACCAGCGGGCAGACACGCCACACACATGCGCCGCCAGGTCCCCAGGTATCCGCAGAGTGCCATGCCAGTGCCTCACTTATAAGCCCGACTTCCAAGTGAAATCGCTCGCATCCCCATAAGATGATGGAAGAAAAAAAAAAGGACAACTCAGCAGCCTCCAGACGTGAGGCAAACACAGGCTTTCCATGTAAAATCTGGGAAAATACATTCAAGGCAAGAACGCAATGAAGGTTTGTGAAAGATCCAAGAGTCAAGAAACAGTTTACACCAGGCATTTATCACACAGATGGGTAGACACAGCGTATTTAATTTGTACTTAAATGATACGTATGAAGCTCGGGGTGGAAAAGGATCATTTTATCTTCATAAAGTTGTAACCCCAAATCCTCGGGGTTCATGCCACAGGACAGCATTGCATCGACAGAAGACAGTAACAAAAACGCTGCGGGGACCTGAGCGGCTCTCCGCCCCCGTCTGAGGCCGCAGCTTTCCAAGCAGAACCTTGGCCTCTGCCAGGCTCTGCATCTCCCTCCTTCCTTCTCCCTCGGTGTGTGCTTGTCCCCTTGGTGACACTCCCTGCTCCTTCATCCAGCACTGAATCCGCGTCAGCCCGGCCCCTCGTACAGTGCTGTGCGTACAGCTGTGCACGTGAGATCTCTGTGTGTTAAGTAGCACACGATACACCTCCCTCTCCCTGTCACAGGCAGGGGTTGTGTCTTGTACACAGGTTTTGGACTTTCACTAGAAACTGTATTACCTTGATGGTGTGACGGTAGCAAAGACCAAGTTGAGAAAGAACCACCGTGAGGGACAGAGAGCAGCTGCTGTGGCCCTGGAGGCCTGCGAGGTGAATCGAGGCGCCAGGGGGAGGGAGGAGGTGGCTCAGTGGGGGTCAGAGCCTCCTCCACCGTGTCCAGTCTCGAGGGAGTCTGCTGTGGCCCTGGAGGCCTGCGAGGTGAATCGAGGCACCAGGAGGAGGGAGGCAGGGGCGAGGCGCTGTGGGAGGAGACAGCTCAGTGGGGGTCAGAGCCTCCTCCACGGGGTCCAGTCTCGAGGGAGAGGGGGAATGACTAAACCACAGCACATTCTGACCATTCTTAAGGCATGAAGACCTATTTTTTGCCTTTTGGCCCAGGAGAGTGTTTTTAGATATGCCGACTGGCTTTTTCCTCCCTAAAAAGAAAGGGATTATTTTAACTAATTGTAGAAAAACAGGAAACACTAAAAAATGTGGGGGGAAAAGGAGAAAAGGTTACCTGTACCCTTACCTCCCAAAGATAAATCCTCTCAATATTTTCATCTATTTCCCTCTGGCCTTCTCTTGGATTTTCACTGAACACACATAAATGGACCTTCCACCCCCTACTCTGGGTTTGCATTGTGTCGTCTCCTCGGCCCATAATCACCCTTTTACAACATCATAATGGGGTGCAGAGTCTGAAGCACCCAAGTAGGAGCAAGACCAGTCGGCACTGGGTCACCACGCTGGTCCCAGAGAACGGGGCCAGGCGGGGCAGGCACATGTAGGGCTCATCTCCAGAGAGGAGCACCTGAAGCCCCTCAACTAGGAATAAACAAAAACGAAAGGGCCACCTCACAGGCCTGTAATTCCAGGGGGGAGCTGGGGCGGCCTTTGGTGGGAACTGCTGGAAGGGGGGAGGGGAGTAGAAACGGGAAGCCGATGTCCCCCAGGGGCTCAGAGAGAGGGAAGGTGGGGAACATGAGAAAGAAGTGAGTGGCCAAGGACAAAAAGCAGAGGACGAGAGGGAGGAAAGGTGCCGGAGGCGCACAGGTGACCCGCAAAGGCGGGGAGCAGAGGCCGGCGGGGGTTCTGCTGGCACAGGGTCCTGGGGTGAGAACTCGGCTCAGTTGCTGACAAGGGACGAGCTGCTAAGGGCCGGGCCCCCGACAAACTCTGCTGCCCTCCCTCCGCCCTCGCTCCAGCTGCTCCCGCGTCTGTGACTACACGCTCACCCCACCCATCCCATTGCACAATGCTTATCCCAGATGATCGCAGCCCACGTCCACCAAAGGAAGCCCTGGCCTTACAAGTTAGGGAGGACTTTCCTGCACCACTGGAGGCGGGGATGGGGAAGTCCGCACTATGAAACACCAAGTTTAAAATAGTGAACCCCGCCCCTCCCCCCGGCCCGCACAATGCTAACCAGACACGTGTGGAAATGTGACCTCCACCTGGAAAACCCCGGCCCCACCGCTGCCCTCACACACCCGCATCCTGGAGGAAACCACCGGGAAAGGAGCATTCGCCACCGCCCAGCGCTGGGGAAATGGGAGTGCGTGCCAGATGTTCGTGCCAGCTGAGTTACGTTTGGGGCTGTGATGTTTCCCATCAGAAAATGGAAACGGGCTCTATGATCAGCGAATGGCTTCCTGCCCTCCGAGTCATGATATCCACGGGAAGCCTCGCCAGACTTCTCACACTTACTCTGGTGTGTGCAGTGATGCTTCCTCGGAGCCTCCACGGACCACGACTGGGGATGGCATGGCCGGCACACCGGCTCCCACGCGGGTCGGCGAGAGGGAGGACTGTCACGAGTGCACGGGAAAAAGGAAGAGCGGAGAAACTGGCTGCTTTGGTAGAAACACGAAGTAATTTGGTAAAGACGCACATATCTGCCCCTCCAAGGAGGTGGCGCGACAGAGAAAAGCCAGTCCCGCCCGCGGGGCTAAACGTGGCGGCGCCCCGGGTTCCCAGGAAGTAATCCGGCGTGTACAGTGATGCTTCCTCGCAGCCTCCACAGACCACGACTGGGGATGGCATGGCCGGCACACCGGCTCCCACACGGGTCGGCGAGAGGGAGGACTGTCACTGAAGTAATTTGGTAAAGACGCACATATCTGCTCCTCCAAGGAGGTGGCGCGACAGAGAAAAGCCAGTCCTGCCCGCGGGGCTAAACGTGGCGGCGCCCCGGATTCCCAGGAAGGTCAGCGACTGGGGATGGCATGGCCGGCACACCGGCTCCCACACGGGTCGGCGAGAGGGAGGACTGTCACTGAAGTAATTTGGTAAAGACGCACATATCTGCTCCTCCAAGGAGGTGGCGCGACAGAGAAAAGCCAGTCCTGCCCGCGGGGCTAAACGTGGCGGCGCCCCGGATTCCCAGGAAGGTCAGCGCAGGGAAGGGGCCCTCCGGAGCCCGAGTGTGCGCCGGCTGCCGGGTCTCCCCTCGCTGCGCTCGCCAGCGTCTCTGACATTTGGAGAGCGGCACACTGTCTGACCTCCGCTGGATGCTTTCAAAAAGTGAAACATCTATGACTAATTTCTTTACACTGATGCTCGGTCTTTTGTCTCTGCCCATCAGGAGTCTGAAAAGACATCGTCCCCGGTGTCTGCGCCAGGAGTCTCGCCTGGCCCACAGTTTCCACCCCTGAACACAGAGCACAGGCTGCTCAGCCAGGAGGCCGGCTGAGGCCGCAGGTGTGCACCTGGGTGGGGCAGGAACATCAGGCGGCCCAGGACCCACGTGCTCTTAGGCTGTGACTTCAGGCATGACGTGCGCTTTGCCAGAAGCTGAGGCCACTGTGGGAGCCACCGCACGCTGCCAGGAGGCCCAAACGGCTCCTTATGGGAACATGAGGGGCCCCATCTGCTACAGAGTCTCGGGTGGTCCAAGAACCTCCTTGCGCTGGTCCTAAGAGCCCAGTGACGCTAAAAGACAAGTGGGGGAGGTGGAATTAAAGACTGGCTGCCATTTGTGGAGGGAACTGAGCTGGTGTTTTATTTCCTTCCAACCCTTAGCAAGAGGCTGCCTGTCTCTTTCTCGAAGCGCTAGCTCCCATCTCGTGGATGCTTCCTCACTGTTGCCCCAACACTCGACTCTACGGGGTGGGTGTGATGGCTATGCCCGTGCGACAGCTGTGGGTTCTGCGGCAGCT
This sequence comes from Myotis brandtii, assembly GCF_000412655.1. NCBI lineage: Eukaryota > Metazoa > Chordata > Mammalia > Chiroptera > Vespertilionidae > Myotis > Myotis brandtii. The sequence goes on along the minus strand of NW_005371115.1, from coordinate 100,801 downwards.
GTCCCTGGTCAAACAGCTCCTAAATGCAGGAGCAGGACTGAACCCCGGACCAGTCTGACTTAAGAGTCCATACTTTTCGACTCAATAATAAAAAACCCAAATAACAGTTAAAACGTGGGCAAAGGACTGGAACAGACATTTCTCCAAAGATGATATCCAAATGGCCAACAAGCATGTGAAAAGATGCCTGACATCACCAATCATTAGGGAAATGCAAATCAAAACTATAACGAGATACACTTCACACCTGTTAGGAGGCCACTATACACACACACACACATACACACACACACACACACGCACACACAGAAAGCAACACCTGTCAGTGAGGATGTAGAGAAACAAACTCTTGGGCACCATTGGTGGGAATGAGAAATGGAAAACAGTATGGATGTTCCTCAAAAAATTAAAACTAGAATCACCATATTATCCAGCAATTCCACTTCCAAAAGGTACAAATCCAAAAGAACTGAAAAAAGGATCTCGGACAGACATCTGCACACCCATGTCCATTGCATCATCACTCACAATAGCCAGGAGGTGGAAGCAGCCTATTTACTGACAGATGAATGGGTAAACAAAACGTAGCTTATACTTACAGTGGAATACTATTCACCTAGAAAAGGAGAGAAATCCCATCACATGCTACAACAACGATGAACTCTGAGGATATTATACAAGTGAAATAAGCCAGTCACAAAAAGACCAATACTGTATGATTTGACTTATATGAGGACCCTAAAGTAGCCAAATTCATAGAAACAAAGTACAATGGTGGGTGCCAGGGTGAGGGGGAAAGAGAGAATGCATCGGACTGTTTAATGGGGACAGCGTTTCAATTTTGCAAGACTAAAAAGTTCTGTAGACCAACTGTACCACAATGTGAATATACTTAACTATACTGACCTAGTCACTTAAAAATGGTTATGATGGCCTGGCTGGTGTGGCTCAGTGGTTGAGCGTTGACCTATGAAGCAGGAGGTCACAGTTCGATTCCAGGTTAGGACACATGCTCGGGCTATGGGTGGGCTTAATTCCTAGTTGGGGGCATGCAGGAGACAAATGACCAATGATTCTCTATCACTGATGTTTCTCACTCTTCCTTCCTCTATGAAATCAATAAAAATATTTTTTTAAAATGGTTAAGATGGTAAATTTTATGTTGTGTGTCTCTATTATGCAGCACAATAATAAAAAATCTGTACTCTTAACCAGGATGCTACACTGACTCTCGAGCCAATCATGCCTTTCTGAAATTGCGTACAGCCCTTTTCCCTCAAGGGCCCAGAAGCCATTTGCAGGAACAGTCCTGCAATGGGGGTTATGACTAGCACGGGTTCACTTTATTTCGCCTCATAACATTCCAGGAAAACAAAGGGCCGAAGGCTGGAAGGAGGCAGCAGAAAAAACTCAGGCAGGGCCCCTTTAAAACCCTGGCAACTCGGAAAAGGTGTGCGAGGAAAGAGTCTTGATGTAAATAAAGATCTGAGATTCCAGGATATCCTCCCAGAGGTCACACCAATTCAAAAACGAAATCAAAACATTCCCAAGCCCTGTCTCCCTGCCATCTGGACACTGTCCCTCCCTTGGCCCGTGAGGGCTTCCCAGGGCACGCACTTTGCCTCACTTGGGCCCATGCTCGCATTCGTTATGCAATACTGCCCCCCGTGAAAGGAGCCTGTTACTGCCAGCCCCATGTTACAGAGTCCTGGGGGTGGGCAGCAGCAGGGGCACCCCACAGTCCACTGCGGACCCCCCCTCCCCCAGGGCTCCTAATCAGGTGCCCTGCGTCCTCCATCGCCGGGAGCTGGCCCTGGACACTATGCACAATGCAGGTAACGGCTCACGTGGGTCTCAGTCTTCTCATCTGCGAAGTGAGGCATGGGATTAAGAAACCCTTTTCTTCCTCACATGAAAACAGGCAAATAATCTCAGTTATCAACAACATCAAGGAGGATTAGTGAGCTCCACAGACTCAGGGAATCATATTAGAAATATTCAATAGAAGTATTTAAGCAAACAAAAGAGCCTTTTTGTCTCAGACAAAAACCAACACAGACGTACAGGCCAGACTATGGAGACAGAGCTGTACCATTCCAGAGCGAATGAGTAGCCAGAGGACGGCAGCCGGATCCAGCAGGGAATGGGCCGCAGTTCACATTAACACAGTGCCCAAGAAGGCAAAAGGCAGAGGCCCTCCACTGAGGGCACCAGGGGGTGACCACCCACACCATTTTACCCTTAGAAACGGACACCATCTGTTCCCCTTTTCCTATCATTGATGTTCCCTCTTCAGAAGCCAAAAAACAGTTTACTTTCAGGAACCTTAAAATGACTTCCACCATGGAGCGTAAGCTTTAACACACTATGTGAATTTAGAAATAAAACATATTGATTTAGACTAACCTATTGATTACAATTTCAAAAAATGTTTTCAGTTGTAGGAGAAGAGCAATCAGAGAAGATGGGATGTGGTGTCTCTAGCTACCAGACCTAGAGGAAAAGGTTCCATAGGATATTCTATTTCTTAACATAACTTTCAAAATAACAGATTCCCAAACTAGTCTCTGAAACTAGAAAAATAATATACTGAAATCTTGTTTCTGCTGGAACCAGAGAAATTTGGACTCTCGATGAGCATGAGACAGTGAAGTCCCTGCGACACTTTCCAGAGCGGTGAGCGGGTGAGCGGGGGGGTGAGGGGCCCTGGAGCACAGCTGTCTGCAGCAGAGGACACAGTGGCGGGAGGGTCAGGAACAAGGAAACCCCTCGAGTGAAGACTTCAAACGTTTGAGTTTCATTTCTGCAAATTAAGGTCATCACCTTCTCAACTCAAATGGCTGGCCATGCCAAGTCTAACAATTCCATAGAAAAGGGGGACATTTTTCACCAAATGATCATCTGTAGTTTAAGCCCACCAGAGAGGAGTGATTTTACAATCGGGCCCATTTCCAATAAATCTGAATTCTGGCTACCATCAAGATTTGAGACAGAAAAGCATTTCCATTCTAACGTTCTATATGACTAATATATTTTAAACGTTTCTTAATTAAAAATTAATTTTTCCTACTAACCAAATGTCACATTATAAAATGGAAAAAGAGAAAAGGGGGAAATAACAGCTAACACCACGCCTTCTCACAACTTCTACAGAAAAGCACAATGTTCTCTTTGCAGTTTTTCTCCATGTATATGTCTCCATGTATTTTTTTTATAGCTACATGTGGCTAGTGGCTACTGTATTGGACAACACGGATCTGGAGGCCGAGATAAGTAACCCCAAGGCAAAGTAAGCAGCTCTCCACCAGGGGCAAACACAAACCCTTAAGGAACATCAGGAAGGGAGAGGCTGATTATGCCCGAGAGAAAGAAAAAATGGTGACATCCGACGTGGCTGGAAGGAAGAAGGAGAGTCTGTCAGTGTCACAGAGCCCGTGGGTGGGGTGTAGAGGACGGAAGACGAGCATGTTTCTGGGTGAAGAAAACCATCCATGCAAGGTCATGGCTGCATGAGAACAGCATCCAGGGAGAAGCCACGCAACCTGCCCGGCAGTGCCGCAGCCCCTCGGCTCGCCACCCACTCCATGCTCTCCTTCACTCTTACAGCTGAGGATGCGTACAAGGTGGTCATGTGCTCAGCCAAAAATCCAGCCTCCCTTGCAGCTACGCGTGGCCAGGTGATGAGTTCCAGGTAGTAAGCCAGGTGGAGCTCTACCAGGGATTTCTACAACAGTTTTGCTCTCTTGATTCAGGAGGTCACCCTTCCCCTCTTTTGCTTTCTTCTTTGTTCTGAATGGAACCAGAGGGGAAGCTAAAGGTGGAGCAACCATCTTGTGCCCATGAGGCATCTAAGATGATGAAACAGAAAATCAGAAGGGGCCTGGTGACATCACGGAGCCAGCCCTGCTCTACCATCGTCCAGACTTCTTGTTAATGTGAGAAAAAGTAATCCCTCTTCGCTTATGCCAGTGTAGTGAGATTTCTGATACTTTCAGCAACACAGTCTCTAATGTCAAATTTAGTACCTGAAGGTGAGGGGCTGAAAAATGTGGAATTGGCAGGGCAGAGAAAATTAGGCAATGAAAATGAGGAGGAACCTCCAACAGAGGAATGGACAGCTGGTGACTTTGTTGAATGTTGGGAAAACACCTGGCCTAACTATGTAGCCTACTGTACACTGGGACTTACACTAGCATGACTGAGACTATAGCGTTAGGGATGACGAAAGGAAACTTCTAGAAACCCTCAGGGAAAGACTATAACCTCGCCATCACCAGAACTGTCCTGAACTGAATGCTCTCGAGCTCACGTACCTGGACAGGAAATGAGTAATACTTCAGCTTTCTGTGGAAAACCTATTTCACATTCTCTAAAGTATAAAATGTATAGTTTGGCACTACAGTTATCTTCAGAATTATATCAGACCATAATTACAGTGTTCCTACTTTGGTAAATGATGTTTAAAATCTTGTTAGTACTCATTCTGCAGATATGTTCATTTATTTGAAAGTGATAAAACAAAACTACTGGGGGGGGGAATCCATTTACAAAAAAAAAAAAAAATCCATGCAGTTTAATGCATCCCTTGGCTTTATCTCAGAATTTTACAAAATCAAGAGCTCGCCCACGGTGCTGGCAGCTGTAACCCCGGGGCCGCTAGCGCAGGTCTGTGAGAATGCATGCCTATACCTCTGGGAGATATACGTGCTTTCATTTAAGTAAATAAATTTAACAGAAGCCATTCAACTAGGAAAATTCTAATTGTTTTTTCTTTAATCACAATGACCAAGAAATAATGCCCGAAATATATGCTCTATCAGCAAGAGTGAACATTTAATTCTAGAATACTCCCAACATAAGCATTGTTCTTTCACTCTAACAGTCTGTCTCCACACCAACCTAAATTGAAGCAAGTAGACCAGTCAAAACTCTTGATAACTTATTCCTAAAGCTGTCAGCAGTTCGTTACTATACCAATCGCAGCGATGTGAACTAAGCACAGTGAGAACCAACTACGGGCACACTGGTCAGTATTTCTAGCCTCATCTCTAAAACAATGGGCGGCAGCGCCTACCATGAGGAGTCGGTGTGAGGGCTACCATCTAACTGTGTGAAAGTTCGAGCACTGAATGCTTAATGCATAAGGCTAATTACAGTGGCTATTGTTGACATTAGACTAGTTTTACTGACATGAAAACAGAATTTGTTGGCTCTTTCACAATCTGCCATAGGACACATTTCTCATTTTCAATCTGTTTATTTTACTAACAACTACTCAGGGGGATTTCTGGCCGGAATTTACATCAGAATAGCCTGCACCCTGGCCTACCAACAGCTGCAGTTTGAGAAACTGAAAGGACCAAGGACCGCAAAGTGTGGTCTTCAAAACTGCAGCGTCAGCATCACCTGGGAACTTGTAAGACATGCAGGTGCTCAGGCTCCGCCGGGAGAATCCCACTCCCATTCGGAAACCTTGGGGGTGAGGCCCAGCAACCTATGTTTCCCCAAGTTCTCCAAGGGACTGTGGGCACTCTCAGTTTGAGAACAGTTGAAAGAAATGTAGCCCTGAGCCAGTGCCGCTGACCTGTGGCTGCCCCCTTGGGGTGGGGAGAGCTGTGGGAGCCCCTCGCCTCCCAGGCGCTCCCGAGGGCAACATGGAGTCCCCTGCATCCTCCCTCCTCGGCCTGGAGCAGGAGAAGTATCAACAAGGCCAGTCAGCATGGAGGGGGGGGGGACAGACCAAACCTCACCCACCAATTCTTACAGTCAGAACCAGGTAACAACTCAAAGCCCCCCAGAGAGAAGGTTCCATGCCAGCTCACCCTCAAAACCCTTTCTTAACACATTCTGCACCAGTAGTTTTATTGCTAGCTTTACCCAGTGGCTGGATAAGTTTCTACTGAACGAGTACAAAAAATGTTTTACAAAGTATCATACTTTAAAAAGATATTAGTTGCCCGGCTGGCATGGCTCAGTGGTTGAGTGTCGGCCTATGAACCAGGAGATCACGGTTCGATTCCCGGTCGGGGCACAGGGCTGGGTTGCAGGCTTGATCCCCAGTCGGGGTTGTGCAGGAGGCAGCCGATCAATGATTCTCTCTCATCATTGATGTTTCTATCTCTCTCTCCCTTCCTCTCTGAAGTCAATAAAAATATATATTTT
>NW_005371115.1:87031-94091 GCF_000412655.1 Myotis brandtii | reverse complement strand
TATTTTTTTAAAAAAATATACTAGTTTGTAAGAACATGTAATAAATAACTTCAAAATGCAATGGATATTTAATTTTAAGGCGTGCCTTTAACATTTATGTAAAACACTGTGTGATATGAAAACACAAGAATGCCGTGATCCGCCCACAATGTGTTATTAAATAATATGTGTTCGGGGAAGCTTGTATCGGCGCTCTTCATAATCCCCGACAGGGAGAAACACTCAAATGTCCATCAGCGGGTCAAAGAACAGCAAGATGTGTTTAAGGTCTACAGAGACGATGGTCTATCATATGACCCCAGAAAGGAACAAAGCACTGACACATGCCACGGGATTGACCTTGAGAACAGGGTGCTAAGTGAGGGGAGCACATGCAGAGGGGCCCACATGTTGCATGAATCTCTTTATACCAGTGGTTCTCAACCTTCCTAATGCCGCAGCCCTTTAATACAGTTCCTCATGTGGTGGTGACCCCCAACCATAAAATTATTTTCGTTGCTACTTCATAACTGTAATTTTGCTACTGTTATGAATCGTAATGTAAATAGCTGATATGCAGGATGTATTTTCATTGTTACAAATTGAACATAATTAAAGCATAGTGATTAATTACAAAAACAACATGTAATTATATATGCGTTTTCCGATGATCTTAGGCGACCCCTGTGAAAGGGTCGTTCGACCCCCAAAGGGGTTGCGACCCACAGGTTGAGAACCTCTGCTTTATATGAAATGTCCAGAATAGGCAACTCTGTAGAGGCAGAAAGATTAGTGGTTGCCCAGGGCTTGGGGGGGTGGGGGGGAGGCGGGGATGGAAAGTGACATCTGTGAGTTTCTGGGGGGACAAAAATGTTTTAAAATTAGATTGTGGTGATGGTTGCACAACCTTATGAATATAGAAAAATGTACATTTAAATGGGCAAATTGTATAGGATGTGAATTTTATCTAAACAAAGCTGTGTTTTAAACTAGACAAAACAAACTCTTCCTTCCAAGGACTCCCTCCTCAAAGCCAATCTAACGTACCTGGCCCCTGGCATGCCTGGCAGAGCTGTGGGGGCACATAAGTCGGCTGGAGGGCAGAGGTGAACAGCTGTGAAGAAGGCCAGGCAGAGGCAAGCAGGCAACGGGGATGCAATATTCAAGGAGGCACCATTCTCAGGGCCCTGTAAGTGCAGGGTCAGGGCTTGCAGGACCCTGAAAGTGAGTACCTCCTTAAATTTGTACTCAGGGCGCCTGCTTGCCTCATCCAAGTCCTGCCCTGATTTTGAGGGTGCTTCATGTCCAATGTCTACAGATTTTTTCCCCCGAGACTATTCAAACTACGTAATCAACGGCTCCTCATGCCTCCATGAAACCTCCAGGTTTTGACTTTGAACTTTAACCCTGCCAGGGCACAGGCACGGGCTCTGGGGTCAGCTCAGTCCTGAGGAGGAGCCCCCTGCCAGCTAGGCTGCTGGAAGCAAGGATTCACACCCCTTCTGACTCCAGGGCCTCCCGGGCCCAAGCCCTCAGCCCTCAGCTCTTCCCACCAAGCACTGGAGGTTGAGATGTTGGCTCACCCGCAACCCTTACCTCCACCCAGTGCGCCAAGGGTCAGGACTGACTGTAAACACTGGTGGTTAGCTAGGAAAGCTCAATCAATGCTACCTTACAATTTTACCAGGCACAAGGGTAGCAAACTGAAGCGAAATCCTGCCATTTACTGTGGCTTCCCCAACATCTGTAATGATGTGTGAAGAAGCATAATACAGGGGGGAAATCTGGTAGCTTACAACTGCAGAAGTCCACAAACAACCCGATTCCTGTCGTGCAATATTCCATCTCGAACCTGGTCTTTACCCACCACAGAAAAGCACAGTGACATGGAAAATAAATTAAGAACAATCTTAAAAAGTCATGTGCTTCTGGCAACAGCAGACCATGTTTTTTTTCTCCTTTATTTTGCCCATCCCCTAAAACACTAGAAAAAATAAAAAAAACAACATCTCGATTTAGAAGTAGCTTTCCATTCAATTAAGTTGCAAGTGAGGGAGGAAGAGACATACTGCAACAAAAATAAGACCAAAAACAAAAACACAGAGGGGGGAAAAAGAAAGAAAGGACACTTCTGGTATTTTAAAGGAAGCAGGGCCATCAAGATACAGGGAGCAACACTGCCATCAAGTGGTGACAGTGTCGCAAGTCAGCCTCTGATGCCTAAACTAGTGGTCTCAGTGAGGCAACAATCAGAATCATTCCGGAGAGTTTAAAAAGAAAAGAAAGAGGCCCGGCCAGTGTGGCTCAGTGGTTGAGCATCAACCTATGAACCAGGAGGTCAGAGTTCGATTCCGGGTCAGGGCACATGCCCGGGTTGTGGGCTCGATCCCAAGTAGGGGACGTGCAGGGGGCAGCTGATCAATGATTCTCTCATCATTGATGTTTCTATCTCTCTCTCCCTCTCCCTTCCTCTCTAAAATCAATAAATACATACATACATACATATATATATATAATTTTACATATAGATAGATAGATAGATAGATAGATAGATAGATACATATATAATAAAAAACAGAAAAGAACGAATTCATGCCCAGGCCTTGTCCCTAACCTAATAACTCAGCGAGGCAGAGAACCAGAGGGCAGGAGCAGCCGCATTTTAAACATCTACCACCTGACTTCAGTGCATAGTGGAAGCTGAGAACCCTGGATCAACACAAAAGGTGTCACTGAGGTTTCAGTTTCCCAATAAAGTTCTACTTGGTGTTATTCTGCTTATATCACTCACTAAAATTTCCCAGTGGCATATAAACTCATGGAAGTTTGTCAAAGAGCAGTGTCGGCATTTCCACGATAATATAAAAGTCATCCTACAGGCTCAGGCTGTAGTCCCTAGTTCTGCCAGGACCACTTACATCTACTATCTAACCAACAGACCTGGCCTTATCATAAATTAGGCTTATTGACACAGCTCTACTCACAACACAAAGACCCTGAGAACTTCAGTGTCACTCGACTATTTGCTTATGCAATGGGTTTCAAATCCATAAATCTCACTTATATCAGATGGGTTTTTCTTTTTTCTTTTAACAAGACACGTAAAGCCTGAACACTTCTATCGCTGGTGAAATCTGTAAATGCACAATGTAACAGTCAATGCTGAAATGAAAGGTATTGGACTAGGACTAACGTTGCTCCTTGGCACACAGAGGTAAATAAAAGGACCTCCCTCCATCCCATTTATTTCTTAACAAAAAAGAATTATCTTTTGTATGATACACTAGGAGGAACAACTGTGCAGTGTTTCTACTAGCAAATATCTAGTCAGAAGTTGATTTGCAGCATTTTTTTTTGCAGGCCTGACAATTCAGTCAGAGCCCGCAGCTTGGAAAACAAACGCCACACACCCCGAGCCCTTGGTGCCACCCCAGGGACAGAGCATCCCTGGGAAATAAACAGGAAAGGGGCAGAGCCCCAGTGCTTGGTTTCGCTGGGCACATTCTCAGATTCTTCTGTGTCCCTGTCACCAGATGTTTTGTTGTTGTTTTTACTGTATTTTCCCAACCAGACTAACTGCTTCTCCAGGCAGCACAAATCTTCTCGAAAATGTCACTATGACCCAGATTTACTTGAGTCCCTCGTCTGTGACACGTGGTGGCTCCCTGGCTCATCCAGAGTGAGCCCAGCGGCAGAGAGGTGCACAGAGGAGTCGCACCAGGCCGAGAAGGTCTGGGCTGGAGATACGTGGCCACTTGTCCTCAGCCCTGGCTGCTCAGCGTGCACAGCATCACAGGGAGCCTGTTAGAAGTGGCGACCCTCTGACCACCCGGACCCACTGCGTCCCGGGCTGCCCATGGGTCTAGCCCAGTGGTCGGCAAACTCATTAGTCAACAGAGCCAAATATCAATGGTACAACGATTGAAATTTCTTTTGAGAGCCAAATTTTTTAAACTGAAACTATATAGGTAGGTAGATTGTTATTAACGTAATTAGGGTACTCCTAAGCTGGCCTTTGCTAAAAACGTCCTCAATCTGATTGAGGTACATTCGCTGAGGTCGACCCCTTCCAACTCTCCCATTCACACGTCTTATATACTTGTTTCATCTATCTCCTTTCGTTCATCCTCTGTATATGTCCAAACCATCTCAACATACCTTTCTCAATCCTTGACACTACATCTTCTTTCACTCCACAACATTCCCTAAAATTAACTCAATAAACTTTACTTAAAGTTTTAAGTCAACTTTGCACTGTACGTGCGCGCCCGCACATGGTATTTTGTGGAAGAGCCACACTCAAGGGGCCAAAGAGCCGCATGTGGCTCGTGAGCCGCTGTTTGCCGACCACTGGTCTAGCCGCTAAGGCAACATGCCCGGTGTGGGTCCATGCCTGTCCCGACCACAGTAGAAGTTCCTGCGCCTTAAACATGGGGAGCAGACAGCGACAGAGGGCAAAGGTGCCTGATTTGGGAGAAGAAAACTCACAGATAGATATTAGGAACTCATCCTCCCTCCCCTGCATCCTCCAATCCCAATGCTAACATGACTGAAGCCAAGTCCACACACTGAAATGCTCAGAAATGTATCGGTGCCCGGCCAACGGGAGACGGTGGGTAGACTGAGCATACACGCCCGACACAGACGCCATGGGGACCTCCGGTGGGAAGGAGGCCACCGCAGGACACACACGCAGGGCCACCCCCGGGCCCCGGCCTGAGTGCGGTTCAGAGCGTGAGCTCTGGGATGCGGACCCACGAGCTCCAGTCCTGCCTCTGTCACCCGCTCGTCCTGTGGTTTGGGGACAGTGACGTAGGCCACTCCACCACTCAGGTCCTTCATCTGCCAACGGTGTAATAAAAATGCCAACCGCCATAAAGCTGACTGGGAATTAAAGGAAATAATTCATATAAAGCACTTCCACAAATGAGGTCATAATAAGTGATTATTATAATCATGCCCACTTAGCCTTAAATGCGTTTATTCTCTCTCCTCTCTCTCCCTCTCATACACAGAGTACCTACAATATAATAAAAACATTCAGACAGCGTATTTTAATTTCAATAAGAGAGCAGAAGGGACAAGTACCTAGAGCAGTGATCGGCAAACTCATTAGTCAACAGAGCCAAATATCAACAGTACAACGATTGAAATTTCTTTTGAGAGCCAAATTTTTTAAACTTAAACTATATAGGTAGGTACGTTGTTATTAACCTAATTACGGTACTCCTAAGCTTAGGAAGAGCCACACTCAAGGGGCCAAAGAGCCGCATGTGGCTCTCGAGCCGCAGTTTGCCGACCACTGGCCTAGAGAGAAACAGGAGAATGAGGAGGGAGTTAGGAAATCACCATGAACAATATTGAGTGTGTAAGAATCTGAGCAATTTACTCGCCTCCTTGAAAAGTCATAAAACCTGTGCTGACAGGAGGAGTCTGATGGCGAAGATATGAGTAACTGCTGGAGTCTGTTACAAGGGGGTCAGTGCTGGGAGAAAACTCAGGACAAGGAGATGGGAATGTCTGGTGGGGGTGGGGGGAGGCCAGGCAGGTTTTTGAAAAGGTGATTTTAAGCAATGATCTGAAGCGAGTGAGGCAGTTAGTCATGGGCACGCGGGGAGAAGAAGCGCAGTAGCAGCGCGTGTGGCGAGAGTGCGGGGCCCAGCAGGAGACCTGGTCGAGGAGAGGTGGGCGATGTATCAGGACTGGCCTCATGCACCCGGGCCAGCTCAGGACCCCTTCCTGGCAGTCGCTGAGGAGGCTGGGCATGAAGCATCGGTGATGATTACGGACTAGGAACGGCGGCAGCGGTACCTGCACGTGGCCCTGTCGTGTTCGGCCCTTCCGTCAATCACTGAAGGACACAGAAGGCACGGCTCGTCAAGGTTACCCAGCTTTGACACACACCGGTCACCAGAATCACGCTTCAAAACCATCCCAACCGAACTGGCCAAACCAATGCTGCAACACTTCACCGGGACCAACTGTTTGGGGAAAAGCTTTTTACAAACCCTTTCTCAAGTGCAGCTAGACATCAGTCCACTTTATCAATGAGTTCATGGCCAAAGGGACAACGTAGGAGTCAAGAATAGGAGACAGGCCTGGCCGGTGCGGACCAGTGATTAGAGTGTCAGATTGGGCACTGAAGGGTTTCAGGTTCGATTCCCCGTCAAGGGCATGAACCTGGGTTGCGGGTTCACTCCCCACCCCTTGTCAGGGCACATGTGAGAGACAACCAATTGATGTCTCTCTCACATGGATGTTTCTCTCTCTCTCCCCACTACCTCCCTTACACTCTCTCTGAAAAGCAATGAAAAAAAAACACCCTTCGCTGAGGAAAATAAATAAACACATAAATAAATATATATAATTTTAAAAAGAATGGGGGATAATGACTTAGAGCCGAGAGAGGTTATGGAGGGCCCTGCCTGAGAGAACAGTGGCCATCCGTGTAGGGAAGAGGCTCCCTGTGAGGCTGGAGACCGCGGAGTGCACTGGGGCAGCGGGGATAGTGTGCCCAGAGGACAGGCCTCTGACAAGAGGAGTCCCTAGAGCAGCTCTAAAGGGAGCAGCTACTCCAGGACCCTCGCCATCTGAAGTCCGGGTAGTAGAAGGCAGCATTTGCACTCCGTGTGGCTGCAGAGACCAGGGCAGGAGGGCTGGGGACCTGGGGCAGGACCTGGCAAAGTCTGGGAAAGTGCGTTTGAAAACTCGGGTCTGTTCCGGAATGGGACGGCTGCCTCGCACAGTCGTCCTGGCGCTGGTACATTCCCGGCCGCCGAGCCAAGCATCGTCAGCGCACTGCCATGACAGGTACATATCCAGATGCATTAATACACCATCACGCCTCAACCCACAGCGATGCTGTGCTGGGCGCCACTTTCAAACATCGAAACTCCAGGTGCTACTGCTGTTCCGCTGTTCCAGCCACAAATCACAGTTCAATTTCCCCTCCAGGGCTTCCCTGGTCCCTCCCCACACACTCCCAACTCTGTCCACACCCCTCCACCGCCAGCACTCCCCCGCCCCCCAGAAAGGGGCTGCAGAGGGGGCTGAGGTAAGAGCTGAAAACATTCGCTTTGCT
>NW_005371115.1:74865-86969 GCF_000412655.1 Myotis brandtii | reverse complement strand
CTGCCCTTGACAGAATCGAACCTCAAGCCTTTAGTCCTCGCTCTATCCACTGAGCCAAACCGTCCAGGGCAGAGGCGCCACTGAGGTGTTGGCAGCTGCTGCGAGGACCTCTGAACATAGCGACAAGCATTGTATTTGAGCTTCTTACTCGGGGAGCTTTAGAACCAGGGGAGATTCTGCCTGGAAACCCCGTGTCAGCTCTTCTCCCACCGGCGCACTTGTGCTACAGGCAGAACCCGCGCCAGAATCTAGCAGCTTTGTTTCAGGGCGGGCCTCACCTTCGTATCTGCTGGGCGAGTCGCTCGCTTTCTGTGGGGTCGCCACGCGGAGGAATATCTGCTGCCTCCACGAGTGTCTCCGCGTCTTCACAGGCGTCCCGCTGGGGTCGCCGAGAGGGTGGGCCTTGGGGTCCAAGTCCCTAAAATTACAAGAGAATTGATTTATGACTGGTGAGGAGCTAGAAACAGGTATTTTAGCTTACGTTTTTGTCTTTTAAACAACGCATTATAATACCAACTATATTTGCATAAGGAAATATAATTAGATCCTTGCAGACGTTAAGTCCAGCGGAGAGTGGGCCATCACTCCTGCGCGCTGCTTTCTTACAGGAGGCTCTGCATAAAGAGTGAGGGGACATGCCCCTCATTTATGTCCATGGTAAAGAGATTTAGAAATACCCTCCACGAATCCTTAGCTTCCAGCTGGGCCTCTCTGGGCGCCACTTCATTATGCAGAGGAACTGCCTACAGGGGGCGCTGTCACCAGGGCCACACTCCTCCCTGGTCTGCCTGTGGGAGTATTTCCACAGCACAGGCCTGCGTCTCCACAGGTCATCACACAAAATACAAAACTTAAATTATATAGAACCGCCAAGGCAGTAATTACTCCATCACTTGCTGATGACTACTGACTTAACTTTCGTATTTTTCAAACTACAAAACACAGTACATTTATCAATATTCATAACTAACATCGAGTCATTAACGTGTTTCCTATTCGCAGGACAACTTGGGGAAAGAAGCCCTTATAATCTACAACTGAGTGTGTGTACATATACAGAGGTGGGCAAAAGTAGGCTTACATTTGCTCGTATGGAAAATAATACAATCATTAATAAATAATCATACAAAATAAACTGTTTCGTGCACCCTCAACTGTAAACCTACTTTTGCCACCCCGTGTACATACCCACAACTGTGCAATCACGGGCACCTACAGATCGGACACCCAGCCACACGCTCACTACCCACAGCTCCAATGTCACTTAGAGAACTGGTAAGACCTTCTTTAATCTTCTGAAAACAGCAGCATATTAATAAACAAATCCTTATCAAAATTAGAAGAGGCTGACAGTACATTTTTTAAAATGACATTCAGTAAGAAAAAAAAAGTATAAGAAAGAAGATACAATAAGATTTAGCTAAAATGACTTTTCAAATGGCAAAAGAACAGCTGAAAATCCCTGTATGTCTAACAGTTCAACACTCCACCCAGGCTTGAAACAGCTAAAGGAAGCCCTACCTTTTTGTGCTCATAAAGTCAGAGGTGTTATTTTCATCTACAGGAGCCAGAAATTTTAGGAAATTTGGCACAGAGGAGGAAGAGTGGAGTTTTCTCCGCAGGGCATTGCGGTAGGAGATGCTGAGAGTTCGGTTGGAAAAAGAGTTTAGGATAAAGAAATACAAACATACAAAGTATAAAACACCAGCTTCAAAATTAAAGCAACATTTTAGTTCTAATGCTAAGAGAAAGTAAACCAGGTGGGAAATTAAAAATAGTTTACAAGTGAGATTTAACTTGAATTTTTCAGTTAATAAAATTCCATTTTAAATGAATGGAACCAATGAGTTAATTTAAAAGCATGAGTCCATTTAGTTATGCGAGATGAATGAACTCCGAGAGCTGCCATGCAACACGGTGTCTGGGGTTAACAATACGGTGTGTGACCCTTTAAACACTTGTTAAGAGTGCTGATCTCCTGATAAGCACTCTTACCAGAATAACGGAAAATCAAAACAACCAAAAAAATCAGTCCATCTTCCAAAATGACTCTTTCAAACTGGAAAAATTAATGAGGGTGTTTCTGATGTGGCACAAACTGCATTGTCTAAGGTCAAACACGTGTTTTAACGTGTGTGTGTGTGTGTGTGTGTGTGTGTGTGTGTGTGTATTGGGGCAGGGGAATGTGACAGTAAGTATATACAAATGGCTTGCCATTAAGACCTTTTGAGGAAATTAAAATTTAGGAAAAAATTTAATTTTGAGAAAATTAATCAATAGTAAAATTAAGTCAGTTCGAATGATAGACTGAAAATAATGAAAATAAAGACACACACAACACACACACTCGTGGCCCGGATCCCCTCCATGCAGCACATCCTCTCGGCGAACCTCCCAGGAAGACAAACGACACTGAACTTGCCATGCGAGTGCGCTCACCTCTTAGGCAGGGCATTCCCACTTTGTTCTCCACTCGTGTTATGTTTTAAGGACTTAAAAAAATTTGGTGAGGAGTCGGAGGGGTTAAGGCGAGGTGGAGGAGCAGGAACTGAAGGACCTGAGCAACTTTGAGACTCGCCAACAGGTGGATGATTCCCACTAAATAGCAAGTAGAGAGAGAGCACTGGGGTTTAGAGGCAGAGGGGGACCAGGAGGGCACGACAGAGGGGCCAGAGGCCGGTGCCTCACTTCGCTTCTGCATCCCGACTCTCATTGGCCAAGGTAGTTTTTAGTAAAACAAAGAGTATTGTGAAAGGTCATTCTTGATCATTTCCCACATATCTCCACAACCAATGGTACTGTTTCCTCTATCCCCTTTTTAGGAACTGACAGGAAAAAAATTTCAATTGAAACAAAAGCGAAGAAAAGCAAACCAAATTCCAGAGTTTTAAAAATACATCTCTCTTGAAAATGAACAATAACCTGCCTTGAATGTCAATGTCTCATTTCCTGGACATAAATAAGAAGGGTTCGTACAGGGTGCGGAACGTGCAATAGGTAGGGGAGAGAGGGGGAGAGGAGGGGAAGGAGGAGGAGGTGGCGGGGAGGACATTTCCCCCTCCCCCCATGCCTCTCAGCCACTATGTCCGGCATGACCCATTAGGAAGCTGCATTCCCAGGGGAGAAGGGGAATGCGCTGTCAGGGACACTGATCCCCCCACCTCTGCCTTGTGTGAAACACCAGGCTTATTAGCAAGAGAACGAGGCCTCTCTAGACAGGAAAGTTTGCATTCGCACTGAAAATGCCAGGATTGAGTGTGGCAACCCAGTGGAGAGGTAGAAGAAAAGGCCCCAGTGTGAGTGCAGAGCTTTAAGACACATGACAAGAACCTCATAAGGCCTTCAACCGTGTTGTCTCTAATGTCGTTATATCAAATATTAGCTTCTGCAGTGTGTCCTGCTTGGGGATCGTGGCTATCCAGCAAATTCCAAAGAATTGCCCGAACTGCTTTCAGCGGCTGCCCGAAGACAAAGCCGAGAGGCCCCGCTACATTGTTTCAGGACTGTCAATGCCGTCACTTCTTCACTGGGAACATTTCACCCCCCCCCCCCTGCCCCCCACCCCCAGGGTGGACTGTGCACTATCCATGCATGACCTGCACTGACACACGTCCTGTGGCTTCCGCTGTAGGCAGGTGTGGCCCTACTTTGCGTTTATGAGGCCAGGGGTTGTAAAAGGTGTTTTACAGTTAATTTTAAAGATAACTGTCCACTTCTGGTCTCTGACACTTAGGGTCAAATGCATGGCCAAGGGACCCCAGGTGGAACAGGAGGACTTCTGTTACTTTAGGACTTACCCATGTCTGTGACAAGGAAACTCCCATTAGAGCCCAGTTATTAGAATTAGCAAATCTTGTTACAAGTCTCTAGGATTCTCCCACCCACGGAGATTTTAAAAAACATCTGTTCCAATTTTGTCACGGAGAGATTTAGGCAGGTCACAGCCAGTTCAGGACAGAGCTGGGGCTGGGGCCGGGGCCCACGCCTCTGCAGCCAGCACAGGTGGCCACATGGTCCCTCAGGCTCCACCCATCTCGGTCCCACCAAGGACGTGCTCCCAGTGTTCAGGTGAGCACCCCGCCCTGCTGGCCCGCTCCCCACTTCTCCGCAAAGCCACGAGCTAAGTGCCAAGGTCAAACCGCCTGGCCCTCTGGAGGAGTGACCTTATACACCATAAGGGCCGTTTCTGCTCGGTTTCTCCTGCTTCTCACCAACACTTGTAACAAGTATATACACCATAAGGGCCATTTCTGCTCGGTTTCTCCTGCTTCTCACCAACACTGGTAACAAGTATCGCTCCATCTACATTTCCCACGGGGGGTAGGGGTGGGGGACAGGGGGAGCATGCCACTACTTCAAGTTTATCTCTTTAAGCCAAGAGTAAACCTGACTCGGGGTTCTCTCTGACCCAATAAACATACCAGGGATGCACATACCTGCTTAAGAACAGGTATGGCCCAGCTATGCTACACAACAGATTCACATTTTAAACAAATCTTACTTTCGTTCATGAGGCGTCTCTGTGCTCACTGAGTGGTACCTCATAAGTTTCCTCTGCGAGCCCCCCGGGGAGCCCTCGATGGGTTCCGGAGGCTCCTGGCACTCCACAGGGAAGTGACTCAGGGTGTTCGCCCGCCGTCGGTAGCCCTGCTGGGGGGAGAGCAGGGCAGGCTCTTCCGTGGGAGGGCTCTCCGTGTCACCGGACAGCAGGTCGTCTGAGGAGCCCAGGAGCCTGGTTCTGCTCTCAGACGCGGGTGAGGCCTCCTTGTCACACACACAGGGCTCCTGGAGGCAGACAGACAGCAGATCAGACAGATCCCAGGAAACCTGTGGGATTTACAAAGCTCTAAACCCCAGCAGCAGGAAAACAGTTCAATATGTAAGCACATCTGATTATAATGCCATGTGGAAGCCACCACAATCCATAAGGAAATAAAAGCCCTTTACATGCCTGCTTGTCAGAGACAAAATGCTAACTTGTGGGACAAATGGGAAACTGCCCAAATGCAAGCGTGAAGGACGCAAACCATGACACAGAACGGTTCCAGGCCAAACGCAGTTTCCTCTCTCTGGAAAACACAACTGAACTATTGCTCGTAAGATGCGTAATGAGGGTTGGGAAACGTGTCTGCACTGCTTAAACAAATCGAGTTCTTTATCTTTGCCAAGTGTGTCCATACATGTTGCACCCACACTTTAAGGCTCTCTCTCTGGATTTGATCTAATGCTAAGATTTAACCTGGTAATCTTGAGGGTTAAAAATTATATCCTCAATTATTCTTAGTGTATGGAAAATCTCTCCCTGGGCACTTATTGCCACGATTCAGGGCCAATCACTTATCTTCTTTCTGCACCTCAATTTCCTCGTCTTTAGAGTGAAAATTTATCTCAATGGCTTCCAGAATGAAGCAGGACAATATAACCGGAAGTACTCTGCTCACTGTAAAATGTGACACAAATGTAAGGTCTTGTTTTGTTAGGTACTCCATGAAGGAAGCAGGACAATATAACCGGAAGTACTCTGCTCACTGCAATATGTGACACAAATGTAAGGTATTGTTAGGTACTCCATGAACTTACTGAGTAGGCCCTCAAACATTTGTTGAGAATCATGACAAGAGTTTAATACTGTAGATTTTCAAAACACATACTTTTTCAAAGGCATGAACTACTACCCCTCAAACTGATGCTTAGCACTGCACTCCCAGAACTTGGTATGTGGCCAACATATTTTTCTCAAATCAAAAAATACAAAATAAGAGGAAGTGTGCCAACTTGTTCCTACTGAAATTGCTAGAAGGGTTAAATTAATCAACACGAAAAGAGTAAAAAGGAATGAATGCATCTAACAGTGGACTAGAGAATCTACATTCTCTCTGTTCATTTGATATATAGTTGAGTGCCTTTTATTTACGTATTTTTAAAATTTATCTTTATTGTTGAAAGTATTACAGAGGTCCCCTTTGTTTGTTGTTTTTTTTTCCCCATTGACCCCCTCCATCCTGCACCCATCCCTCCCTACTTGAGTGCCTTTTAGATGATAGGTACTAAGGATTTTAGTTTATGTGGATTGAGGGGAGAGGTGATAACACTTAATTTTGTAGGAATTAGATGGGAAAAGTTTAATTCCCAGCATACTATGAAATGATATTTTAAACATAACTAAAATATGTTATCCTTCTATAGTTCCAAGGATCCTTTTCAGGCAAGGATTTAAAAATTTGTCTAAGACACTACATCACAGCAAACAATCTCCATCATGCAGACCTATTCACCTCAATTCTCATTAACATCCTCCACAGTCTATGAAAGCTAACTAACCCTTAGCTTAAACTTACACCTGAAAGGGCCACTCGGATGTCCAGCTCCTTTGCAACTCCTAGGTGATCAATTTATTGGGAGAGATCCAATTGCATTAAATGTGCACCTTTACAACAGTTTCTCTACCTCAGGATGAAAAAAAGATCTACAGGAGTGCACATAAAGATACACACACAATACACACAGGCGGCTTCTGAAAAGCTGCACTTCTCCTAGAACTACCCTAGAAACTCAAGCTATGTGTATATTCCCAGATGTGTGTTTTGGAGAAGAATAAAAAATAAGCAAGACTTACAGAAAAAGTCCCTTGAGTGACATGCGTGTCTTCGCAGTTATCTTTATGCGCAGTGGTCTATCTGAAACACCTTCTTCCCCGTCCACTTCCACAGGGATACTTCCTACCCTTTCTTCAAGATTCCATTCAAAAGCCTCACTGTTCTCCTCTCCAAACTTCCCCTGGTTTCACTGACCAAAAATAACTCCCTCTCCCCTCACTGTGACCACTAGGCCACCACCGTCTCTTATCCAAACTCCCAGGGCTCCTACCAGATGCTGGTGTTACTTGTGGGCCTGTCACCTCTCCTACCAGACAAGTTCCTACAGGGTCTCACTCCCCAAAGTGGGTTCCCAGACCACAGCATGGACATCGCCTTGGCACTTGTCAGAGTTCAGAGTCCCTGGCCTCCTGCCAGGCCTGTGGCATCAGAGTCTGCATTTTAACCAGAACCCATTGAAGACGCCCCTCAGGATCTGAGAAGCACTCATGGAAGGTAGAGTTCCTCACTCTGCAGGTGGGAGCACGTCCGCAGGCAGTGATGCCAATTGTGAGCTGTGCTGTGAACACTTTTCAAACAGAAGAGAGAACACCAGCATGTGTCACACACTGTTCACAGTAAACACTGTTTTGTGAAATTTTAATTTTGTGAAACTTTTGTGTGAGTGTGTATGTATGTGCTTGTGAACCATTTCGCAGTGTTGCATGTGTTTCTTACTATTGGTTATGATCTAAAAACTTTAAAAGCCACGAGCCCAGTAGGGATCTCAGAAGATCTTGGAGTCGCTGTGCGAAGGCGCTGGCCGCCACAAAAGTTCCCTCTTTCTTAAATCTGAAGCCCTTGGGTAGCAGAAGGAATGCTGACCTCCTTAGCACAAAACCCAAAACCCACGTGTTGGTGGTTAACAAGTTGAACTAACCAAGTTTAAATGGCTTAAATGTCTAGAAAGCAAGAAACTAAAACAAGGACACGGGTTTGTCACCCAAGAGAACCACTGCTGGGTCACTGTCACCAAGCCGTGCTTGTGGCAGAGGCGCGGGCTGGAGCGTGGCGGCTTATTTAAATAGAACAGAAATGTCTAATTACAATTGCAGAGCCAGCTGGAGGGTAAAGTGAGGTCCAGGAATTTGAGCTGCATACTTCTCAGAATTCATGAACCCACTTCTGAGGTTTGCCCAATTTCAGTTATTTTTAATATTGGAAAAGCTACTTGGGAAAGAAATCCACTGTGGCTTGCAGTAAATCCGATCTCAGTGGTCTGAATGTGTGATCTCGTTTCTCTGTTTAGGGAATGGCATCTGCTGAGCCACATGAGAAGTCAGTGTCATGGTCTAACTGCGTGGCCAGCCTCCACGGCACCACGAAGACTGAAACCACCAAACTTTCCTTGAGTGGAGATAGGAAGCCTCTTTGTCCCTTTAGATAGGCCCTGTAGAGACAAGATGAACAAGGCCTATTTGCTGGCTTCTTAAAGGCATCATATAAAGAAAAATGTGCTTACTTTGTTGGTGTTATTTAATGTGCTAGACACGGAGCTGTCCAGATCCAGGCTGGCAGAATGTTCCGGAAGGCCTCTGGCTTTATTGCCCTATGTAAAGAAAAGGCAGTTGAGTTATGACCCCTGAGGCTTCTGCAAAAGCATCACCTAGCTGCATCGTGGTTTCTGTAAGTAAAGTCGGGAAAAATGCATCTCCTGAGAAATGCTGCTAAGCACACGTATACATTAAGACAGCCAACATTTCTGTCTTTTGGTTTTTTTTCATAGCACACCAACCTAAATGCTCCAGAACACCTTGTGGACTAGTCAATTGGCAGTTTTAATAGGAAGGAAGAAGAGACTATTCGTTTATGAATTGTCATGGTAATCTGCCGGCTGTATGACACTCACAACATTCTGTGCATGTGGGACTCTCAAAGACAGCCACCCACCCCCGGCTTTGTAAATGGACTGTTTTTAATTATGTCTAAGGATGCTGCAAAATTCTCAGAAGCATCTTCAAACAAAATAAAAATTAACTTTAAAAAAATACAGCATTTTTTTTTTAAAAAAAGTGGGTCAGGAAATAAAAAAAGAACTGTAAGATGATGTTGCAAGCTCCAGAAAGGTTATCACACTTTGATTTCTGAGAAGTGCCATTTATAATCACTGGGGGTGGGGGAGTGGGATTTCTTAAAGAACTCCCATATCGGTGCCTATGTACACTTCCTATTTCTATTCCTGTAGAGCTGCAGTCCACACACCTTTCTGTAAAGGCCCAGAAAACAAGTCTCTTACACTTTATGGGCCATGTGGTATCCATGGCAACTACTCCACTCTGCACAAAATCAGCCTCAGACGACCAGTGAGTGAACGGACGTGGCTGTGCCTCAATAACCCTCCACATACAGAAATGGGAGGTGGGTGGTGTTTGCTCTGATGGCTGTAGTTTGCGGACCCTGCCACAGAGTTCCAGGTACAAAACAAGAACTGCAGACAGAAGCTGGATTCTTACGTTGTACCAAGTGACACCAGGGAGAACGGAACCCACACTGGGTGCATCTAACCTGTGCCCTTTACAGGAACTAGCCATGAACAGCATTTTGGGGAGAGACAGAAAATTCCATGGGATTATATATAACATAATACAAAAAATTGGTTTCACCCATGCCAGGTTAAAAACTGAAATTAAGGTGTAGATAACAATGTTGTAAGATTGAGAAGACATTAAAAAAAGATTTCACCTTCTATACTTTAGGATAAGCACAAAGTGAATAAAAGTAACAAATCAAATCAGACACTCTTTTAAAAAGTGACTTAAATCAGGAGAAATTATGCTACTTACCCGGGACAAAATACTTTCCAAAGACTCCGCTAAAGATCTCTTCGCTTTGTTTTTCAGCATGTCGAGCTTAAATCGAGTGGCACTGGATGGTAATTCACTTCCAATATTCTCTGCTGCAATCTGTGTTGTCTAAAAAATGAAGCAATGGAAAGTTGAGTCACAACTTCCTTTCTTTTCTCCTTTTTAAAAGGAATGAAAAAAATCTCTTGGGTGCATCTTTTTGACCCCAGGCCATTAGCCTACCCTCATCTCACCTGCTCCTCAGTGACAGGGGTACAAGTCCAGGAAATAGTTTTGCCTCAAAGAGTTGCTTTACCTGCTCCAAATGAAACACAGAAATGTGCTTGGAAGCCTTGCAGCAAAGCCGTTTAGAGCTTGTGCTCTGTAGTCGGAGCAGAGATCCGTCATTCACTACCTGGCCTTGTGCAAGTTACTTACTTTCTCTGGGCTGCAATTTCCTCCTCTGTAAATTGAGCCCAACCTCCAGATCTAATCGTAAGGCTGTGTTATGAGACTAAAACAGGTAGAGCAAGTAAAGCATGGGGCACAGCTTCTGGTACAAAGGTAGCCATGGTTAGCTTTTCAAACAATTTACCTTTTGGGGCATTTCAGAGGGTAAGATAAAATAAACTTACCAACTGAAGAATCCCTTCTGTCTGCCAATGCCAATCATTCATTGCTCTCTTGAGAGCTCTCTGTCTTCTCTCCCACCTATTGTTTCCATCACCCCTTTCATTCTCCTCTGCCACCAGGCTTCTCTCCCTTAACTGACCATAGTAGGAAACTGACAACATAATGGAGTTTGTTTGCCAACCACTAAGTGAAGTTTAATGTCATTTATTAAGAGAGAGGCATATTTTTTAAAAACCTACAAAATCCATAGATACATTGCTTCCTGCTTCTCTGAAGTGTTACCTGATGGTTTTTACATAACCCTGGTGCCCCTTTGGCCAAGAACAGTGAGGGATTTGGGCTCTGGCACTCCATGCCCAGGGAGATGCCTCCTTGCTCTCCGTCGCTATGTGGCCTCGGGCAGGTTACTATTACCTGCTGCCTCTCTCGGTTCCTCTACCTGCAGACTGAGGGTGCCCAATGGACTTTCCTCACGGAGCAGTTACGAGATTTAAATACATTAATACACATTAAAGCACTTTAAACACACCTGAATCTCAGTAAGTGTCATTACTAGCTAGTCTCTCCATTTGCTTTCCACTTTTAATAGAAGAAAATGACAGACATATTTGAATCACTCTCCTTCCTCTATCTGCAGAAATAACCCCTCTTTTGAATTGGGTGTTTATCATATCAACTCACATTTTTGTACTTTCATACATGTATGTAGCCATAAAACATGTACGTTGGTTTACATGTAGTTGAAGCTTAAATGAATATATCATCCTGTGCATACCCTTCTATAATTACCATTTTTCTTTCAATGTTGTTTTTTAGATTTCCATATCAACAAAGGTTCTTTGATTTGCTCACTTCAATCAAAATGTATAATCATAGAAGTTTATTCATATTCCTGTTGTTAAACATTGACTCCCTTTTTTGCTTTTACAAAAGAGACTGCAGTAACCTGTCTTGTACATAGCTCCTTATCACACATGTGAAGTTTTTACAAGGAACTAGGGATGTCCTTGCTGGGTCACTGGGTCTATGCATCTTCCGCTACACTAGATACTGTCAAATTTCTCTCCCTTAAAATGGTACCAATTCATACTCCAAGCATCAGCAAATGAGAGTTCACCTTTACATGATAGTGTCAGATTTTTAAATTTCTGCCAGTGGCCTGGGTATGAATATCTCAACTTGTCTTCCTCTGATTCTAATTGTGATTAAGTATTTTTTATTTTATTCAGTTATTTGCTGGTCAAAGACCTTACATCTTCTTTGACATAATGAAATCCTAATTTGCCAATGAATGTTATACATTTTTCAAAGCATAAAAGAGAAACGATTCTGGTCAGAGCTCCATTCGGCTTTGTCCGGTCATCAGAGTTTTACTTCTGTGAGAATTAGCACATGCGTTCAAAGAATGGCTTAGCTCAGAACTTCAAGAAGGGGGACTACCACTTATCTTTGTGTTTTCACTGAGTACACTGAGCATGCTCTGCACAACCCATACCTGCTTGCTGAGGAATGAATGCGTGAGCAATGATCAGCAGGCAGGCCCATGGGAAACACACACCTGAACTTACAGGTGCCCTCAACAAATTCCCAGTGCCTGCTAAGCATCACGCACCGCGGGCAGGTGCCTTACTTGTTGCAACTGGTCCTGTGCAATCATTTACCAAGAACAAGTGCCTGTCCTGACTCTCAGCAGCCTCCAGAGCAAAGGGAATTATCCACAGGGCCTCCTGGGACTGCCTTTGACCAACACCTGTTCACTCACAGAGGCCGTGGATGTGCTTTCAAACCCATAACACGAGTTTTCATAAAATGGAAGCATTTAGAGTGGATTGTTGTTGTTGTTGTTTTTAATATATTTTATTGATTTTTTTACAGAGAGGAAGGGAGAGGGATAGAGAGTTAGAAACTCGATGAGAGAGAAACATCGATCAGCTGCCTCCTGCACATCTCCTACTGGGGATATGCCCGCAACCAAGGTACATGCCCTTGACCGGAATCAAACCTGGGACCTTTCAGTCCGCAGGCCGACGCTCTATCCACTGAGCCAAACCGG
>NW_005371115.1:68578-74807 GCF_000412655.1 Myotis brandtii | reverse complement strand
ATAGAAACATCAATGATGAGAGAGAATCATTGATCGGCTGCCTCCTATATGCCCTCCGCTGGGGATCAAGCCTGCAACCCGGGCATGTGCCCTTGACCAGAATCGAACCTGGGACCCTTCAGTCTGCAGGCTGACACTCTATCCACTGAGCCAAACCAGCTAGGGCTAGAGTGTATTGTTTTGATACATGAAGAAAACATTGGCTAAAAGCCTTGCCCTAACCGATATGGCTCAGTGGATAGAGCGTCAGCCTGAGGACTCAAGGGTCCCAGGTTCAATTCTGGTCAAGGGCATGTACCTTGGTTGTGGACACATACCCAGTAGGGGGTGTGCAGGAGGCAGTTGATTGATGTTTCTCTCTCATCAATGTTTCTAACTCTCTATCCCTCTCCCTTCCTCTCTGTAAAAAACCAATAAAATATATATATATTTTTAAAAAGCCTAGTACTACGTAGCAGATGCTACACAGACAGAAGAAAACCTACACTTGTGTTTTTCTCCTTTTAAACCCGGCCGTAAGCATCTCCCTGCACTCAATGCTTCCATTCCTCTCCCACCTAATGAGAGGTTTTATATGTCTATCATCACAATTCAAATATAATTGGAAAATAATTCACACTTAGGAAATAATGCCTGTTTAGAAAGTAATTCACGTTCAGAAAATAACCCGTTCCTTGTTTATTTTAAAATAAGCATCTAGAAGTTTCTCCCTTGAAGATGATGCTGGAGACACCCAAACACATCTGGGACCAGGGTGTCTTCTTTGCAGGCAGACGTGAGCCTCCTGGGTGACGGAATGTTTAGGAGCCTCCAGAGAAAGTACTGCCCAGGCGCCAGTTCCACGTGCTGAGGCTTGGTCTCTTTCACATTCAATTATCTGACATTTTCACATGGAAAAAAACTATTAAATATATTTCTCCACTGGACTAATCTATGCCCAAATCATAAAGATACTACCTATTCCTTGAAAGTGAACTGGCACGTAGGTCAAAACTTTCCATCCACCCTAAGTGCTTTATTTCTCTCTAGCAGTTACAAATCATCTCAAAATTACCAATTTCCTGTTGGAACAAGTTAGGGGGGGAAATCAGAACAAGGAAAAACTATTAATGGTACAAAAGCAGGGGGCGGGGGAGGGAGGGGAAGCAATGGAAATAAGAACAAATAGGTTGAAAATGGAACTAGAGAATTAACTGAAAATTTAGATGGAGTGACCCATCCCAAAGTGGACAGGAGGCGCACACACCGTCTGAAGGGTGTGTGGAAGGGATGAATGTCAACCACAAAGGTCAAAGGCCAAGGACACAGACAGTGTACTGGCATTCGCACCACTGCTGAGGGAGCCGATAGCTGGCCAATGAGATTAAAAATATTGCCAGACACTGTACGTGAGCCCTGAGAGTTCAGGAAGGTAGAAACTCAATGGGGAGAGCTGCTACGCGTGCATCCCAGTAAAACTGCGTCATGGTGAGGTTACCAGAAAAGCAGGGGCTGTTTATGGGGCAGGGCACACGACTGGACGTTAAAGCGCCTTTAGAACGAGCACTGGTGTTCTTTTTAAAAGGCTATTACGTACTTTTGGAAAATTGAGTATTTTTTAAAGCGTACTTCACTGATTTTTCTCTAGATTTACTGGCCTACACGTAATTTAAACAAATATGAAATGCAGCCGTAACCGGTTTGGCTCAGTGGATAGAGCGTCGGCCTGCGGACTGAAGGGTCCCAGGTTCAATTCCGGTCAAGGGCATGTCCCTTGGTTGCGGGCACATCTCCAGTCTGCCTGGCTTTGCAGTGGTGCCAGCTTACATGCACACAGCCTGCATGCTACGAAGACCCTCCACGCACTTTATGCAGCTCTGAAGGTGCTTCATGATGTCGCTCCCACTCTACCAGGGAGAGAGGGGAGGTGGCAGAGGCTGGCTCCCTGTGATTGGGGAGCCGGTGGCAGTAGGTACTCTGAAACGTCACTCCACCCCCTCTGTGGTGCAGAAACGTCTCACCGTCTCCAGCACAGTCTGAATATTCCCAAATCTTCCCTACGTGTATAACAAATGCAAATAAAACACAGGGGCAAAACAGCTTCCAGAGCTTCGGCACATCCTCAGGACTCTTTTACACCGTGTCCTGGTAAAATTACGAGAAGAGAAAAAAATGCCATACCTGCTTTACCTCCCCAATATGGGTGTGAACTTTTTGCTTCTCTTCATATAAACATCTCAGGAAAGAAATAACCAATTCATTCTCTCGCTGCTCATTTCTTGGTCTTAATTTCTTAAAAAAAAGAAAAAGAAAAAGAAGAAGATATTACATTTATTTTTTATTGTCAACAAAACTGCTTAAATCATTCCTTTGGAAATGCTAACTAACCGTGTCCTTCCATTCATTAATTAGTGTTTTACCCAATCACCTCACTAGGGGGCACCAATGATCCCAAAAAGGGAGATTATTTTTTAAAAGAAACAGTGGAACTAGCTGGTGGGCCAGAATTAGCTCTTGACCTCTGATGTCCTTATGCCTAAAATAAATATTTCACATCAGATAGAGGCATAGTCAAAATATTTAATAAACAAATAGTCTTGAAAACAGAAGAAAAGAACAAAATCTGTGTAAACACCCAGAGGTCAAGAGCCATCGTGGCTACACATTTATAAACTCTGATGGTTAGTGAAATAGAAAGAAAAAGAGCGACTGGGCCCAGGGTCATGGTTCTATATGTCACATGTGTTCGTCAGCAAGCACTTTCTGCCACAAGGCATGAACTCGCACACAAAATGTCATGGCACTGACTCCATTTTTTTTCTATTTAAAAAATTCTCTCCACATCCTTTACTTTTCAGGCAGCGTAATGGCAAAGCACAGGGGAGTAGGAATGAGGACCTGGAGGCCCGAGGTGCTGCCTGGAAGTGTGATCAAAGGCGTAGTTTAACTTAGCTTTCTCGTCCGTTCAAATGAAGCTGGTGCACGAGACACACTAACGGTCTCCTCCAGCCCCCACAGTCTTTGGATTTGAAATTACCAGTCAGAGTTCATTTTTAAAAGACCATCCAACTTAATGGTTTCTTTTCACTGAACATGAAGAAAACAAAGCTGAATTGCTCTGGAGATACACAAAACGTCTAGTCTATAAACTTCGGAAATGCATCTTTTTTAGATGGACAATTATCCATTGTCCAGCTCCTGGACCTCTCTCCCTACTCCAAACTTCTAGCCTGCCCTTTGAAACAAAGTCGGGGTGCGATAAATGGACCCACTCTACAAGCATCTGAGTCTGGGTCGATGCTACTCTTAGCAACCTCCTCCCCCAGCTAATGAAGGAACAATGATTTCACCCTTCATGCCATGGGCTTTAGAAGGAAAGGCAACACTAACCTAGACCTTCTGACATTCACTCTCTTAAAGAAAAAGGTCACTTTAAAAAAGAAGTTGTTCCTGTTACTCAAGGAAAATACAGTGAATAAGTAGAAGGGTTTTTTTAAATAATTATTATTGAGGACCTTCTGTTCTTTCAAATTTCACATTTAAGGATTAAATATTTTAGAAGCTAGAACAGATGCTCCCCACCTGGATTCCAAGCCATGAACCTTGATGTTATAAAACTATACACGTTTTATTCAACAAGTGGAATTCTCCAGGGGAAGGTCCCATCAGATCTTCAGTAAAGGAAAGTGGTGGTGAGGACCACAATCCCAACTGAGCCCTGCTGACTCAGGGAGGTAATGCGTATCTGTGAGTTTAAAAGCCCAGGAAGCTATAGCAACTCATTCACTTTCAGTGGGAGTGGAAATGGCACACCCACTTTGGGAGACAGCTGGCAGCTTTTTACAAAACTAAACACACTCTCATCATACAATCGAGCGATTGCACTGCTTAGAATTTTCCCCAATGAGTTGAAAATTTATGTCCACACAAAAACCTGCATATAAATGTTTACAGCAGATTTATAACAGCCAGAAGTTATAAGCAACCCAGATGTCTTCCTTCAGTGGATGAATGGATAAACTGTTCCATTCCAGACGATGGAATATTATTCAGCACTAAAAAGAAAAGAGCTATCAAGCCATGAAAAGACCTACGGGAACCTTAAATGCATATTGTTAAGTGAAAGAAGCCAATCTGAAAAGACTATATTCTGTATGATTCCAACTATATGAAAAGGTGGAAAAGACACGAAACCAGAGACAGTAAAAAGATCAGTGGGTGCCTGGGGTTTGGAGGACTGGAGATGCGGGGAGGAGGAGAGGAGGGACAGGCAAAATGCATCGGAATTTTAGGACAGTGAAACAGTTCTGGATGATACCATAACCGTGTACACACATCTTTATACATCTGTCAAACCTACAGGATGTACCGCACCGAGAGGGAACCCCGGTAAACTGTGGACTTTAGTGAATAACAATGCATCATCAATGGTAACAAATGTACCTCACTTAGGCCACGTTATTAACAGGGGAAACCGGCTGGGGTGGCAGGCACAGAGGTGGGAGCTTACATGGGAACACTCTGTACTTTGCACCCAATTTACTGAAAAACTAAAACCACTCTAAAGAATAAAGTCCATTTTATTTTTTTAAAGTTCAGAAAAGAGGAGCAGAAAGGAATTACACGAGGCCCCTCAGCAGACGCAGGCAGCGAGAGCTGACCCACTCTTTCTTCTCTTGCATCTTTCAATGCAAACTTCCGGCTACTCTCACAAGAAAATGTGTATTTTTCTTGGAGAAATTCTTCATAATCATTATTTCAAAATATAAAAAAAGGCTAAGAATGCAGGAATAAAGAGCATTGTGGATGCATTTTCTTTTCCTCAAAGGCTACATGCAAGGAACTATTCAGAAGGCCAGAAAGGAGAGCTCAGCTGAGCACAATTGCTGCACGTTAAAAGCTGAAGCCGAGAACTAGAGGCCGCGTCACGGGCTCGTTAAACATCACAGAAAAGTCACCAGAGCAGGAAGCATGTTTTCATGGTGGCGTACAAGGTCAAGAATACACCCTTCCTTAAAACAACATGGGTAGGGGCTACCATTCCACTGAGTTAAATGATCAGCAAGGTGTCTTCTCCCCCTACCTCCCACGTGACGTCACCATCCTCCCTCGTGGCAAATCGTTGTTTCCTAAAGGTGGTTTCATTGTATAGACATTCATGGGTCAGAGAGACAAGTCAGAGGAGGAGAACAGCGCGGAACCAAGCTGGGTCACATCACTTCTCAGTCAAAAATTAACTTGCTTGTTCAAAATTAATCTACGGTGTCAGGAGCCGGGGCAGGGTTCTGAGGAGTTGGCAATGCTCCTGCTTTTTTAAAATCTCGGTGCCAGTGCACAGGTGGGTCAACTTGTAAGAAATCCCCTGAACTACACACCACTGGCTTGTGCACTTTCCTCCAGTTATGTTATACTGCAATGTTTACAACAACAACAAGAAAACAATGAACTGCCTGTTAAGTAACAAAGTCAACTTTGTTACCTGTGTCTTAACCTTATTTCTATGAGGAGCCTACAAACTGGTGGTAAATGCAATTAAAGATAAATTCTCAGCGCTGACTGAGAACGTTGAGTGCTCCGGGCGCCTGCAGTCTTTGGAGCCAATGTCTAAAAACAGCCGCGCCCACCGGGACAGGACGCTCTGACACCTTTTTTAAAAATGGCAATCAAGTCCTATAAGAAATCATTTTAAGACCGTAGGAAATCCAAAGAAGGTGATCCATTTTCTTTACAAAATGAAACACAACTCTTCTACCCATTGGTCTTTAACTGGTGAAAAGCCGTGTTACTTAGCCCATCATGGACACCTACTGAATGTACATCCACTTGATTTGTCTACTCAGGACGAGTGCAGTCATCCCCTGAAACACGGGCACTCAGATGAAGGGAGTTGGATCTGGAGACATTTCCTTCCCTCGCCCTCCCTGGGCCTCAACGCAGTTTCTCAGACTCAGAGGGCCAGCCTGGACACGGCACCTCCGCCAGCAGGCGGCCGCTTGAGACGCCAGCAAGACCCTGGGAGTCACTGTCACGCCTGCCCAGTTGGATATGTTCGATGTATTTCTTTAGTGATTACTGTGCCACTTCACTCAATACTACACATTTCAAACAGACCACAGACAGAAATGTGGCTGGCTGTGCAGTGTCGTCAGGAGTCCTCCTAGAGCAGTGATGGCGAACCTATGACACGCGTGTCAGAGGTGACACGCGAACTACTCATTTTGGTTGATTTTTTTTCTTAAATGGCATTTAA
>NW_005371115.1:67679-68438 GCF_000412655.1 Myotis brandtii | reverse complement strand
CTATATGTGACACGGCACCAGAGTTAAGTTAGGGTTTTTCAAAATGCTGACACGCCGAGCTCAAAAGGTTCGCCATCACTGGTCTAGAGAGAGGAAGGCTAACAGGTCCCAGCGCCCACTGGCCCAGGTCGGCGTGTCTGCAGCAGTGATCATCTCCGGCACCATCTGCACGATAATCACTCATCTCTTTTTCTTCATGGTTCTGTTTGGGTTGCATTTTATTTTACATTAAGCAATTAAGCATTTATTTACAAAAACATGATTGCGTATGCTTCAATAACTATTTAGGTGATCACATGCCACACATTTCAATAATACTAGCAATGGCACTTGTCTTATGGAAGTGTGCCGTGGGAGAGTTCTGCAGAAACAACCCACCTCCAGGAAGGACTGTGCACTTGGAACTCTAAAGATCCTTTAAGGGAAAGCAAATTGGTGTGTCTCAAGTGGATTCAGAAGAAAAATGTAAAGCCAATTAAAAGTCATGAAGATGACATCCTAAGCTATCTACGAAAGTTAGAAAATCTCTCTGTGCTTTCCTTCTACTTATAAGATGAGCCACTCTCCTTATAAGAGGACTCGTGACCCCACAAAGCCACCTTCTTCTTTATGAAGTTTTTGAAACGTATGATTTTTCAAACACATTAGCAGGCACTGCTACCTAAAAAGAAACCAATGACGTGGTTTGTAAAATGTTTTACAAAAACTACAAATGGGCATTGAGGAAATAATTCAACAAGACGATCAATAAGCCATTAG
>NW_005371115.1:52655-67403 GCF_000412655.1 Myotis brandtii | reverse complement strand
CGCAACCTAGGCATGTGCCCTGACCAGGAATGGAACCAGCGACCTCTTGGTGCATGGGACGACGCTCAACCCACTGAGTCACACCAGCCAGGCCAACTGAGTGCACTTTTTAAAAGTAAAACTGTGTCACCATTTTTCTCTACAGCCTCTTTGCCATATGTACTCAGTGTCTCAAAACTTGTGCAGGTCAAAGAGCATCTCAAATTATATCCATTAGACACTTCTCGTTGCCGCAGAAAAAAACGTGTGTGTTTCCTATCCTGATGCATCGCACTGTTTTGGGGAAAGTTACATACACAGTGATGTCTACATAAAGAAAACTCACACTGGGGAGGAATACGCCTCTTCTACACTGGCTGGCAGGATGCTCCCCAAAGTGACTTGATAGCACTTTGTAATGCATTAATTATCAGAAGCAAATTACCACCCATTTATCCATTTACCCATTGATGAACTCCACATGCAAATCACATTCAATCCGTCTAAGCATACTGTGTACTTGGAACTCTAAAGATCCTTTAAGGGAAAGCAAATTGGTGTGTCTCAAGTGGATTCAGAAGAAAAATGTAAAGCCAATTAAAAGTCATGAAGATGACATCCTAAGCTATCCATGAAAGTTAGAAAACTTTCTGTGCTTTCCTTCTACGACATATGCCAACCTTACAGAGGGAGGAGAACGGGGATAAAGAGAACTTTAACATGTGGTTGAAAGAAAGACAAGCCTTTACTTTTTCACACTCACAGGAAACAGACCATGGGCCCTAACTGTTGAGCCTCTCCCCCTGCAAGGAGGAAGGCTGGAGCCTTCTCCTACGGTTTAACGACCCCTCTATTTGCAGGACCTCTGCCGCTCTCCTCCCACTCAAAAAGAGATACTTATTCTTTGTTTTGATGTGCTTAACTCCCTAGAAAAAATGCCAGAAAGCCATAGAAAATGCCCTGGGCCACAGCAGACATGACATTTCTGATGAGCTCATTAAAGAGTCAGAATGAACAGGTCACAGGCGTGCAGGCACACACAGCGTGGTTTCCCCAAGATACGTGGCATCGAAACGCAAGGACGGGAGCGGGTCTCCGGGCTTAATGCAGAAAGCCCCCGAGCTTGGTTTTTTTCTGTATTTTGTTTAGGTTTGACATAGTCTACTGTTCTAAGGAGACAACATCATCTACATTTATTTTCAAACCAAAAAAATAATAAGACAGGAGGAACAATTAATGTTCAATGTCATGTAGAAAACGGCATCTCCTGCAACTCCCTACTCGGAGCCAAACTGCGTGGAGAAGGGTGGCAGAGGTTTCCCACGGAGCAGAGGAGCGCTCAGGGATGAAAGTTCAGGTCTCTGTCCCCGGGCTGAGGTTCTTCCACTTTGTAATTTCTCTCACTCTGAAATGGTATTTTTATGAGAGCACTCCCCCCCTGGTTTTGTTGTTTTCACTCGAAAACCAAGACCTGATGTGAATCTGCAATTCCGACCTGGCCCTTCCACGGGGCCGTTCCAGCTTAAACCAAGCGGAGTTAGGGCCACTTCCCGGGGGCCGTGACAGCTCTGGTCTCCTATTGCTCAAAAATGACATTTCACAAGGGGCTGCTGACTCTTCTTCCCGTATGGAAAGGCACGCTCCCACTGTACCTGCACCTCCTCAAAAACCATTGCTTGCTCCTGATTGGTTAACGTTGTCAGGTGCTTCTGGAGTTCTAGTTTGGTTTTAGAAGAATTCATTCCTATTAAGAGAAAAAAAAAGAGTGATGAAAACATGTAAAAGTTATGAGGTAGAGTGAACACTTCTATACTCATTCTCTTGACATTCTACCTACCCACTGCAGGCCTTCAAAATTTTATGGAAATCCTAACCAATAAAGTTGATAATGGCAATGACAACAACTAACAGCTTTTAGTTGAGCCCTCCATGGACCAGGTACTGTCTTAAACATCAGGCCTCCATCATATCATTCCATGCTCTGATGAAGAGGGTTTTATTATCCCCATTTTACAGGTAAGGAAACTGAGACCCAGAGAGTTTATATAATTCCCAAAAACCACAACCTTGGATTCCACCTCAGGTCTATGTGGTTCCAAATTACTTTTTGGCCACTGCTCCATGTTAAAACCCCTCACACAATCAGAACGTTGTCCTCAGAAAATGATAAATTCTCAACCTGGCCTGGTAGCTCAACGGTTAGAGCACCATCCCAATATGCCAAGGTTGTGGGTTCGATCCCCAATCAGGGCACATACAAGAATTAACCAATGAATGCATAAATAAGTGGAACAACAAATCGATGTTTCTCTCTCTCAATTTTAAAAATTAAAAAAAAGAAAATGATAAATTCTCATGAGTATTTGCTATAAATAAGTGGAACAACAAATCGACGTTTCTCTCTCTCAATTTTAAAAATTAAAAAAAGAAAATGATAAATTCTCATGAGTATTTGCCCTCAACATCTTTTCTTAAGGAGAAATAACTACTACTCCATTTGAAAACTGACCAACATATTTCTCTTGCATGTTATACTCCCACACATAAAATTGAATCATGTGACTAACCACTTTCCTCTTACCACCGCTTGCTTATTCATATTCTTAGGACAATAACCATTACAGAGGATTCTGAGAAAAAGTTATAAAAATAGCCCTAACTGGTTTGGCTCAGTGGATAGGGTGTCAGCCTGCAGACTGCCTTGGTTGCGGGCACATCCCCAGTGGGGAATGTGCAGGAGGCAGCTGATCGATGTTTCTCTCTCATCGATGTTTCTAACTCTCTATCCCTCTCCCTCCTCTCTCTAAAAACTCAATAAAATATATTAAAAAAATAAAAATAAAGCCACAGTTTTAGTGCCCATTAGTGTCTAATACTTCAGAACGTTCTTTCTCCACACAGACATGGCTCAGACCCTGTTTTGCCTTTTCTTGGTGCCAGAGATAAATGTACCACACGATGAACTTTAGAATGAAAGGATTTACTGACATAACCACTGCGCGTATAGACATATCTCGTTTCACTGTACTTCACTGCACTCTGACGATATTGCATTTTTTACAAACTGGAGGTTTGTGGAAAACTCCAGCAAGAAGATTATAACTTGCTGAAGGCTCAGATAATGGTTAGCATTTTTTAGCAATAAAGTATTTTTGATTGAGGTATGTACATTGTTTTTTTCAGACATAATATTAGTACACAATATAGTGTAAACATAACTCTTATATGCATGGGAAACCAAAAAATTCGTGTGACTCATGTTTTTACTGTGATATTTGCTGTATTGTGGTGGTCCAACCTGAACCCGTAACATCTCTGAGGGATGCCTGTACTTTTATTCCAAGGATGACCCTCTCCTTATCCACCTGACACTCTCTTCTCCTCCCAAGAGTGAGCCCCGGGCAGGCGTCTGGCCTGTTCTCCAGAGCCTCAGAGCCATGATGCACCGATACAGCTAAGAGGGGACACCTCGCAGATCTGGACCAGGAACTTGGAAATCAGGCCTGCTTCACAGGTGAGCTTGCTGGGGTCTAGCGAAGACAGGTTACTTGTCCAAGGTCAGGAGCCGACAGCAGCCAAGCCTGCCCCAGTGCCCCTCCCTCCTGCGGCCCCTACTCACACTGCTGCAGCCATCTCAGCTTCCAGGAAGTCCCTCCCTCCTTCTTTTGCCAATATTTCTTCAGTGATTACTGTGCCACTTCACTCAATACCACACCTCATTTGATCCTCAGAATAATCCTTGGAGTGGGCACTATTTCTAGTAATAAAGGTGTAGATGGAGAAACTGAGGTGCGGTGAAGTCAAGTATTCTGTCCAAGGTCGTCAGCTGAGTAAGGGACAGAGTTAGAATCTGAGCCATGTCTGTTTGCCTCCGGGGATCACTCTGAAACCCTCGCTGCCTCCCTTCTGCCTGGAGAGTCAGGTGGTCTGACACATGAGGGCGTCGATACCAAGGGAGTCAATTCACAGGTGGGCAAGAGCGCAGCAAGGACAGATGGGTTTTGTCAGAGCAAATTCAGGTGCTCCCCTGGCAAGATGTCAGGTCTTAGAAGGCAGGGAGACAAATAGTTGATTTTACTGTCCGAACGACTTAAACATTGAATCAAAATGGTGTTGAAATTCACAGTAACATAAGCCCTCACTAATCATTAACCAACACTCCTCCTTGCATATGGAGATGTCTCGGACAGTGTCAGCTTCCTAGTTTGGACACACTGTATTGTTTGCCTGGCACGTAGGTCAAAACTTTCCATCCACCCTAAGTGTTTTATTTCCCTCTAGCAGTTACAAATCATCTCAAAATTACCAATTTCCTGTTGGAACAAGTTAGGGGGGGAAATCAGAACAAGGAAAAACTATTAATGGTACAAAAGCAGGGGGCGGGGGAGGGAGGGGAAGCAATGGAAATAAGAACAAATAGGTTGAAAATGGAACTAGAGAATTAACTGAAAATTTAGATGGAGTGACCCATCCCAAAGTGGACAGGAGGCGCACACACCGTCTGAAGGGTGTGTGGAAGGGATGAATGTCAACCACAAAGGTCAAAGGCCAAGGACACAGACAGTGTACTGGCATTCGCACCACTGCTGAGGGAGCCGATAGCTGGCCAATGAGATTAAAAATATTGCCAGACACTGTACGTGAGCCCTGAGAGTTCAGGAAGGTAGAAACTCAATATGAAATGCATGTTTTGAAGCAATACTGGTTATTATGAACTGACTTCCACAGAATCCAAAATACACACAAAAGTGGTCCACAGCACTGTGTGTACTGAACCCCAAACTGGCAGCTCCTCAAAGACAGAGACCCGCAGGCAGCGCCAGCCCGACACAGCACCCCTCAAACAGAAAAGCCAAACAAAGCTGTGGACAGGAGCAGAGGGCGGCAGACTGGGCGCCTCCATCGTGTGAAAGGGGATCAATGGACGTTTCCCATCTGAATAGCACAGGACCAGGCTCTCTAGGGTTCTGTCTGGCTTTGCAGTGGTGCCAGCTTACATGCACACAGCCTGCATGCTACGAAGACCCTCCACGCACTTTATGCAGCTCTGAAGGTGCTTCATGATGTCGCTCCCACTCTACCAGGGAGAGAGGGGAGGTGGCAGAGGCTGGCTCCCTGTGATTGGGGAGCCGGTGGCAGTAGGTACTCTGAAACGTCACTCCACCCCCTCTACAGTGCAGAAACGTCTCACCGTTTCCAGCACAATCTGAATATTCCCAAATCTTCCCTACGTGTATAACAAATGCAAATAAAACACAGGGGCAAAAACAGCTTCCAGAGCTTCGGCACATCCTCAGGACTCTTTTACACCGTGTCCTGGTAAAATTACGAGAAGAGAAAAAAATGCCATACCTGCTTTACCTCCCCAATATGGGTGTGAACTTTTTGCTTCTCTTCATATAAACATCTCAGGAAAGAAATAACCAATTCATTCTCTCGCTGCTCATTTCTTGGTCTCAATTTCTTAAAAAAGAAGAAGGAGAAGATATTACATTTATTTTTTTATTGTCAACAAAACTACTTTGGAAATGCTAACTAACCGTGTCCTTCCATTCATTAATTAGTGTTTTACCCAATCACCTCACTAGGGGGCACCAATGATCCCAAAAAGGGAGATTATTTTTTAAAAGAAACAGTGGAACTAGCTGGTGGGCCAGAATTAGCTCTTGACCTCTGATGTCCTTATGCCTAAAATAAATATTTCACATCAGATAGAGGCATAGTCAAAATATTTAATAAACAAATAGTCTTGAAAACAGAAGAAAAGAACAAAATCTGTGTAAACACCCAGAGGTCAAGAGCCATCGTGGCTACACATTTATAAACTCTGATGGTTAGTGAAATAGAAAGAAAAAGAGCGACTGGGCCCAGGGTCATGGTTCTATATGTCACATGTGTTCGTCAGCAAGCACTTTCTGCCACAAGGCATGAACTCGCACACAAAATGTCATGGCACTGATTCCATTTTTTTTCTATTTACAAAATTCTCTCCACATCCTTTACTTTTCAGGCAGCGTGATGGCAAAGCACAGGGGAGTAGGAATGAGGACCTGGAGGCCCAAGGTGCTGCCTGGAAGTGTGACCAAAGGCGTAGTTTAACTTAGCTTCCTCGTCCGTTCAAATGAAGCTGGTGGACGAGACACACTAACGGTCTCCTCCAGCCCCCACAGTCTTTGGATTTGAAATTACCAGTCAGAGTTCATTTTTAGAAGACCATCCAACTTAATGGTTTATTTTCACTGAACATGAAGAAAACAAAGCTGAACTGCTCTGGAGATACACAAAACGTCTAGTCTATAAACTTCGGAAATGCATCTTTTTTAGATGAACAATTATCCATTGTCCGGCTCCTGGACCTCTCTCCCTACTCCAAACTTCTAGCCTGCCCTTTGAAACAAAGTCGGGGTGCGATAAATGGACCCACTCTACAAGCATCTGAGTCTGGGTCGATGCTACTCTTAGCAACCTCCTCCCCCAGCTAATGAAGGAACAATGATTTCACCCTTCATGCCATGGGCTTTAGAAGGAAAGGCAACACTAACCTAGACCTTCTGACATTCACTCTCTTAAAGAAAAAGGTCACTTTAAAAAAGAAGTTGTTCCTGTTACTCAAGGAAAATACAGTGAATAAGTAGAAGGGTTTTTTTAAATTATTATTATTGAGGACCTTCTGTTCTTTCAAATTTCACATTTAAAATTATGTTCAATTTGTAACAATGAAATTGGGGGTCACCACAACATGAGGAACTGTATTAAAGGGTCGCAGCACTAGGAAGGTTGAGAACCACTGGCCTAGATGCTCAGGGCTCTTACAGGGGATACGAGAAAAACTAAAAGCACCAATTAGTTACAGAGTGAAAAAGCCAATTCCTCTGATCAAAAGTCCAAAATGACATTTTAAAATTGCTAAACCAGGGGGTGCAGGCGAGCCAGTTCTTAAAAAATAACGAAAACTGAAAATGCACACCCAAGTAAATCTCAGGTACGTGCTAATTAAATAGTCATGAAAGAATAGTAAAGTCAAATAACAATATGTCAATGAGACTGCGGTTTTGCTAAGGAAAGAAAAATCCGTGAGGTTGAAAGTCCTCGTCGCTAAGGGTTCACGTGAGCGCTGCCCGCCAGGCTTACCAGAGCCTCGTTTGTGCACTGAAACACGTAACAGACGAAATGGAAACCGCCGCCTCCCGACGACTCCCGGCAGATGAACCCGAAGTGGTCCACGTGTCTAATACCCTGTCGGAGGTGGGAGAGAAGAAGGAACGTTGAGCTGAATCCGAAAGAGGCATCGCTGCCAGGAAGGCAACTGCCAATTTACACCACGCCACGTGAAAGGGCACCATCACGTCATTATTTCAGGTAAACATCTAAAAACCCCTCCCAAATATGATGATGAACACTGTTCTTCTCAAATGCTACTCTGATTATTCCCACAATAAGATCTCACAACTGGAGTTTTTAATGCTCATTTTAGCACTAAAAGGAAGGAAAGAAAAGTTGACACAGAAAAATGAGAATTTTTCGGAGGTATTAAAGAATAAAAAGCTACTTGGAAAATCAAAAGCAGACCAGAGATAAATGAAGAAACACAACCATACACACACATGCACACACACGCATACATGCACACATGCAAACACACACAGACACAAAGGTTAAAAGATTCAAAAACATGCGTGTACTTATACAATAAATGGGCAAATACTGAAGTAAACTGGTATGAAGAATGAGCC
This sequence comes from Myotis brandtii, assembly GCF_000412655.1. NCBI lineage: Eukaryota > Metazoa > Chordata > Mammalia > Chiroptera > Vespertilionidae > Myotis > Myotis brandtii. Next base: position 59,691 of record NW_005371115.1, on the reverse strand, counting down.
AGAAATTATAATCACAAAGGAAAGATAAGCTTTTAAACATAAGATGTTAAGGCCAGGGCTCCATCGTCGTTTTTAAGAGCTCTTTCTAATAAATATTAATATCTAAACTTGTTTTGAACGTATCAGCTATGAGGCACCTTAATACAGAGAAGACATGGTCCATAGACATTCATGCGGGGGGTCTCCTGAGAGCACCCGCCGGCGGAGGTCTGAGTGCTGACCGCGGGAAGGTCAGGCGATTACGTAAACTTGAGGAAATCATAAAACTATCACGTGAAAAAGCCAACATTAAGCATTACCATTTCCATAGAAATAGCAGCAAATCAAGATAAAAGTTCTGCGGAGAATCTCACGTTCGATCAGATGTTTTCTGATCCGTGGCAACCAGGGCCTGGCTGGCTGCTCAGTGTTCTCCACCAGCAAGTGCAGCACATGCTAGAGGTTCCTCCTCGGGGGAACGGGGTTTGGAAAAACTGTTCCTTTGTAAATGGTCCCCTATTTGATCTATTAAAGAACATTCTTTAGTTTCACATTTTGGGGGGGAAAATCCCTTTGAATCCTTAAGGAGATCATGTTATAAATCAATAAACAATGAGATCTTCATCATCTTATTAAGAGAAAATGGAAGTGAGGAAATGAGAAGTCAGAGTTTAAAAAGTAGTCAAACAGTATCTTGAGTGACCTCGTAGTTGTGAGGAAGATCCTGAGTAAAACTGGCACAGCTCATTTATAACTGATCGATCCTCCAAAATCTATGGAACTCATTGGGAGATTATCAAGAAAGAACTCAAGTAGACAGTATCCTGAGCAAAACATCCTCAAAAATAATCGCTGTCTATTCTATTTTGAGAAAGAAGAAATCATGTTATTTTTTTTTTTTTAGTTTTATTCATTTCAAACGGGACGGATCCAGCCCGCGGGCCGTAGTTTGCCCACAGCTGTGCTAGAGGTTCCTTCTCGGGGGAACAGGGTTTGGAAAAACTGTTCCTTTGTAAATGGTCCCCTATTTGATCTATTGAGGAACATTCTTTAGTTTCACATTTTGGGGGGGAAAATCCCTTTGAATCCTTAAGGAGATCATGTTATAAATCAATAAACAACGAGATCTTCATCATCTTATTAAGAGAAAATGGAAGTGAGGAAATGAGAAGTCAGAGTTTAAAAAGTAGTCAAACAGTATCTTGAGTGACCTCATAGTTGTGAGGAAGATCCTGAGTAAAACTGGCACAGCTCATTTATAACTGATCGATTCTCCAAAATCTACGGAACTCATTGGGAGATTATTAAGAAAGAACTCAAGTAGACAGTATCCTGAGCAAAACATCCTCAAAAATAATCGCTGTCTATTATATTTTGAGATAGAAGAAATCATGTTATTGGTACCCAATAAAGTTATTAAGTTTGTAAAGAAGAAATAAGTATCTATTTAAAAATATGTATGAATATATATATAAAACGTGCCCACAGACATACACATATACACATGAGAATCATCTCTTGGAAATATTACCACCAGTAATTGAAAAAAAGAAAAGTAGACCTATTTTCTCCAGTAGGTTATTGTTTCTAAAAACAAAATCCTTAATTTCAAAATTACATTCACATTTTGCCTTAACATGTCAAAGTAAAGGAGGAAGAAATGCAAGAACACAAATCAAGTACTTAGAACACATACATCTTGTGACCTTTAGCACTTCCGTTGATGGACAGATATGGAAATAATTCAGTAAAAATTCCACTGCAATTGAGCCAATAACCCATCTGAACTTACCTGAGAGCAGAAGGATATCTCCTTAAAATTTTTCTCCAATGCTATTTTTTTGGTGTCAGGACTGATGAGGTAAACTTCAGATTGACCAATCTTAAAAGACAAACAAAAAAAGCAACCAGCTTCTCATGAAAGCTGAATTCAAATTTATCTCACAAACTTTCTCATTTCATGACCCATGAAAATAAAGAATAAAAGGGGCAAGCGTCTATAAAATTCTGACTATCTCACCGTGTAAAATCGCTTCCAAGGTTGTCATTTAACCTACGGGTTTCGGGTAGTGCAGGACAACTTAGCGCGTTCGCCTACATTAAACAGCGGTCCCTCCGTGTGATGGAAGAACCACATATCCAAAGTCAGCAGCAACGCCTCAGCTCCTACGTAAGTGAATCTCCCAGAAAACAAAAACTGTCTTTTAAAACGTCCCAAACAGTTTACTAATGACTTTTATTCTACGTCTTTTAAAATTATTGTTAAAATAATCTACCCTTTGTGGAGTCCATACTATGTGTTAGGCATTCCTGTACTATGTAGCAGACTTTGTAAAGTTAGAGCATTAGCATAACTTAACACTGTCTTACTGACCTGAGTCAGCACAGCAGACTCCGCTCTAGAACTGAGCCGCCATGGCCACCTGCTGTCTGTGCTCCGTCCCTCCCCCGGGGCCTCCTCTCCTGCACCTCCCTGAACCCAGGACACTCTGCTGGTTGTCCACACCAAAGCCTCTGCTCGGTGAAAGTCACCTCCTCAAAGAAGCCCCCCCAGACCCCCGAGGCTCTGGCAGCACCCTCTGCTTATCCTTTGCAGTATTTATCCCAACTGTAATGAGATCATTACTTGCAACCAGTTGTTGGTCTCTTTTTCCAGAATCTAAACTCCACGTGGGCAGAGACTACATGTCTTGTTCACGGCTGTATTTCTGGTGCATTGCAAGGGACCCTGTATGCAGTGGACACACAATAAGTACTCGAAAATAAATGCACCGAGCAGCTTTCCCGATGACTCCAAGAGAAATTTTTCAAAAATACAGATTAAAGCACAAGACTGACTGCAAGTAGCACCCTTCAGTACACTAGGTCTATGATGAAAACGGGAAGAAGTCAGCCCTGTGTTCCCTGACTCGATCGTAAACCGACATACAGCCATCAGCACTAAACTAAGTAGCCAGCTCCTTACCCCTCAGTCATCTCACTGCCCTGGGTCAGGCACAAGAACAAGACGGGACAGATAAGGTAATTCTGCTCAACCTTAAGTCAAAGGAACAACAGAGAGGGGCGGGGGCGTCAAGGGACGATCAGTTCTCTCCATCTTCAGAGGCCAGCGCCCTGCTGGGACAGCTCCACCCCCATCAGCTCAGACCCAGGGACTCCCAGGGAGGGCAGCGCATGCAGCACCCCCACCTGCCAGGGACAGCCTCCCTGCCAATTCCTTTTCTGCCGTTTGGCCCATTATCAGTTTACCAAACTTCTAGAAAAAAGTGAGCAGGCCATTGGCTGAACTAACATTTCAGTTTGGGTATAAATTTCAAATATCACGTCATCTCCAAATCCAATTACCCTGCTTAACAAAGCATAAATGCTTTATACATTAATAAAAATACCAAGGAGGGAGTAGTTTCCAAAAAGATTTTGTTGAAAGAGATGACTTGAAATTACTATACATTTTTTAAAATCCCTTTCTGGGCCTCTTTTACACTTATTAACTGTGTTCCTTCCACATTGAAAAGTTATCTTTATAAGCATGGTTGGGGGAGATAAAAATTATATAAGAAAATGGATTCTTATTATCCTTCCCCTTGATGACTTTAAAGGCTTAGGACTCAAGCAAGGACTTTATCCTGAGAAAAGAATTATTGAGGATAAAAATACATGGATTCCACATAAATCCAAAAGCAATGTACTAAGCTTCTTCACTCAATAAAGCAGATTTTCTTATCTTAAGACTGGGGATGACCACGAGGCTTGGTGATGTTTTACCGTAAAAAGCATAGTTCGATTTTCCTCAATATCCGTTGGCTGCACAATATTGTGTCCACTGATGAGGTGGTTCTCAATGTCGTTTTCATCAAAAGAGCTGAAGAAACTGTGACTTCGCAAGCTCCCATCCTGAAACTCCTTCCTATAGGCCAGGGAGTGCAGGCCGGGCTGTGAGAAGGACTTGCGCATGGGCCAGTGGCCCTGCTCCGTGGGCCCCGCGGGCTGCAGCACCGACCGGAACTTATCCGTGAAGGAAAGCGCCACAGCAGGGTTGCTGGCCTCGGAGTTCTGGGAGACCAGGTCAAGTTCGGCTTTCCTGCTGCAACTGATGTGGTTGAACTTCTCAATGCACTCGTCGATCAGGGCTGGCGGTGCCTTCTTGTGCGCCACGGTCACCCGGCCGCAGAAGAGCACCTCGAACTTCTTGGAGAACGTGTCGTCGAACTCCGAGGGGCAATGCAGTTCCTCCTGGCGGGCGATCCTCCCTGCTTGGCGGATGGAGCTGATGATCTCGGGCACCTGCCGAGAGAGGAAGGAGTGTTATTTGGAACACGTAGTAGTGGGCACTCCCGGGCACAAGGAGCCAACACCATGCTCTCCCCCGGCTTCGCTGCACATTCCATCACAGGGCACCAAAGGAGGATCCCACAGGAATCTGTCCACTCCTTTCCTGGCACTTGTCTCACTGTCAGTGTACTGACCTTCTAGAAAAAGAAGTCTGCCCTCCCATGGGTGCAAAATACACAACTTTCGCAGGGAAGAGATGAGGAATCCTATATAATAAAAGCCTAATATTCTAAATGTCCAGGCGTTCGTTCAACCGGTCGACCAGTCGCTATGACACACTCTGACCACTGGAGCCTAATATTCTAAATGTCCAGGCGTTCGTTCAACCGTCGACCAGTCGCTATGACACACTCACCACTGGGGGGGCAGACAATCCAATTGGAAGGTTAGTTTGCTGCTGGGGTCCGGTGGATCAGACTGGGTGAGACAGGCCGGACATGCCCTGGAGCCCTCCACGGTCCCTCCCTGGCCTAACTGTGCACCAGTGGGGTCCCTCAGCCTGGCCTGCGCCCTCTCACAATCTGGGACCCCTGGGGATGTCAGAGAGACGGTTTTGGCCCAAACCCCACAGGCCAGGCCACCAGTGCAGGACTCCATGCACCAGGCCTCTAGTAGCATTTATAAAGCACCTCTTACATCTGAGGGGCTACTCTAGAAGATTCACATGCCCACACCCCACAAGGTTAAGTCAACTGGCTCACGGATGCACAGCCAACGTGGCTAGCCTTGGATTCAAACCCAGGCTGGTGCCAGTGCAAAGCCAAAGGTCCTCTCTGGAGAAGCCATCACCCCCAGAGAGTTTTGTCTCCAATGCAGCTCACCAAACACTATGCAGAGACTCTAGATCTCATGGCAATGTACCTGGGAAAGTTGTCCACAATAAATGGCTGGGATGAGGATGACAAGACAAGACTGAAATAATCTTATAAAACATTTCTTTAAATCATTTTCTTCAACAACAACTGACAATTTATTGCTGAGTCCTGTACTCCCTAATAGTTGAATAGTATTAAGTGCAGAGCGTGGAGGTTTTAATCAAGGAGTAAGCAACCATGACGGCATCATTATCACAGCAACACACTGGGGCTCCCGCTCACGGAGATGCCCAAGCCTTTAGGTTCAAGGTAAAGTCACGATCAGAGAATGAACAAAATGCTCTCGTGAGCTACTGCGGTCCCGACTGCTACACCCTCTCATCAGTAGCTTGGGACGAGATCCCTCAGAGTTCAGAGCAGCAGCAGACGGAGGAGGAGTCTGTGGCCGCTGTGGGTAGGTCTGTGCGATCAGCCACACACTAAAACAAGACGGGCATGGATTCAACCTGCCATAAGGAAGTGCCTACTTATTGTCATGACCTAACACCCAAAGCAATTTTTTTCCTTTTTTATCTGTTAGATAATTTGATTTAAAGTCCAATACCCATAGGCCCAATGTCTTTTTAAAAACATTATAGGGAAGGAAAAACAACAACACCTTTTCAATTTAGGTCAAAGATCAATATAATACAGTAGATGGAGGTGGTTTTAATAGATTTTAAAAGTATGCTTATATTCTGGGTTCATGACATAATCCCTTAAAACCCAATGACTCAAAAGATTTTTTTTCTCTGTGATTTCATATCAAGCACATCTTAAAGATAATCTCTCTACCATAAAAGATTATGATATGTCATTTCAAGGTATTTTATCATATAGAGTCCAAATAGCCCTAGCCAGTTTTGTTCAGTGGCTAGAGCATTAGCCTGCAGAGTGAAGGGCCCCAGGTTCAATTCCAGTCAAGGACATGTACATCGGTTGCAGGCTCAATCCCCAACCCTGGTGGGGGCCCGGGCAGGAGGCAACCAATCGATGTGTCTCTCTCATATCGATGTTTCTCTATCTCTCCCCTTCCCTTCCACTCTTTCTTAAAATCAATGGGAAAATATCCTCGGGTGAGGATTAACAACAACAACAACAACAACAAAGTCAAAATACCTTTAAGGATATCTTAAAAATTGATTATGAAGTATAAAACCTAAATGATACTAAATAAGGTGAAATGTCAACAGACATCAAGCATCTGTCTGCACTATTTGCTTGTGCTATAGCTCACTCCTCTACCGCTAAGTAATTATACATCGCATGGAGGCCTCAAAATTCTTCATCAATATAAAAAAGGCAGGACAAAGAGAAGAAAGAGGTAGGGAGTCGAGGTTTCATTCACACCTTTGCCAACAAGTCACCACAAGACCTCAGCAACATCAGCCTCAGTTTCTCTCTTTGAAAAAAAAAATGCTTATTAAGATTTTTCAGTTAAAAGTTGTATCTGTGAAGTAAACAATGATGATATTTTTCAAAGAAAAATAACCAACTTACGCAAGTCAGGAACCTTGTCGCTTTTCTGAGCAAGTGTGTGGAATTATTTTATCAGGAGCCACATGAGTCTTCCCAATTACTAACCCTTCTCTCTGAACAGAACATTCAAAGCTTACTCAGTCTTTTGAGGTTTGTTAAAATTACTGACATTTCTGGCCCTAGCTGATTTGGCTCAGTGGATAGAATGTCGGCCTGAAGGGTCCCGGGTTCGATTCCGGTCAAGGGCACATGACCAGGTTGCGGGCTCGACCCCCACTGGAGGGCATTCAGGAGGCAGCCAAACAATGATTCTCTCTCATCATTGATGTTTCTGTCTCTCTGTCCCTCTCCCTTTCTCTCTGAAGTCAATAAAAATATATATTTAAAAAAAA
>NW_005371115.1:40228-52608 GCF_000412655.1 Myotis brandtii | reverse complement strand
AGTAGTATATGCTGGGTCACCCGGTGCATCTGGAGTGAGTAATGTGTCTCCCATTATGTATCAACGGGGAGAGAAAATGTGTGAAGCCACATGCGTTTATGGTGACTCGGTAATAAGTGGCACAGACACAGTAAGACACAAAGCAGAGAACTTGGTTGTTCCCTCACTTCACAGGGGCAGAGGGGCTGTAAAGAGATCATTGTGCCTTGGCTGGGTTGAGCTGTGGAAGCTTTTCCAACCCCAATTTCTTCTACACTGTCATCAGGTTCCTAAAATGACATGCGGCAGTGGAAGACCAGGGCCCACCTCTCCCTGCTCTGGTGAGTCATGTGTAATGTGGGTAAGGGAGATGACTGGGATTAGAAAAATCCCTGGGATCCTGGCCAGAAGAATATAACAATCTCAGGATATTTGAAGGTATACTGTCCAACATCGTTTGAACAATGAATCATAAACAGTTAAAAATCTAATGTTAAAGATTACTATAAATCATTTGCGTATACTAGGAGACTATTTAAATTTTTTTAAAAAATGGCTCCAAATGTGTGTAATTGTGTAAACCTCTATCCATTGTGTCGTTCCCTTCACCAGAACAGACCTGGGCACTGCTTTCTGAAAAATGAAGGCATAATGCCCACGTGTGAGGAAATCCTGAACTCTCCATTCTTTATAACTCTGTCCTCGACTCACCTGCACTGTTACTTGTTACATGTGAGAACTGGGTCGTTCACGTCATTTATTTTCAAACATGTTTCCAGGTATGATGCGATGCCAGGAGGCAGGGATTCAGGGTGTGAGATGAATGAATGGGAAGGGAAGGGAGTACCGAGTAATTGATGTGGGGTCTGCTGGGAGCGGAACTCGGAACAAAGCACTGAAGATGGAGAGAAAGGATGAATAAGAGATCCCAGAAGACTGAACCCAAAGGGCTTGGCGATCACCTGGGAGCAGGAGGTGAGCGTACCGAAGACTGCACGTAACCTGCAGAGTTCGGGCTTAGCCTTCTCGGTAGACGGTTGTGCCACTGGCCCAAGTCAGGAAAACAGAGGAGAGGTGGGCCTGGGGGGACATCACAATGAGTTCTGCTTCTGTCCATGTTGAGCGAGACCAGGGGACCTGAAGTAAAGGCCTCTGGTGGGCAGATACACAAATGGGCCTGGCCCCTACGGCAGGAGACCTAGATTCGGAAGCCAACAGCTCATACACAGGAGGTAGCTCACACCTTGGAAAGAGAAAAAGGGAAAGTAAAGGAAGGCAGCAAAGATGGGACCTTGGGATATACCAACATTTCAGGCGAGGGCAGGCAGGCAAGGATGATATCAGAGGTGCCAGGAAGGCCAGCACTCCCACTTCCAGGAAGGGAGAGGAGGCAACAGAATACAGCAAGGGCCAAGCCAGGTCTGCTGGAGCTGGCAGCTGATAGAGATACGTACAAATAAGGGGGGTGGGGCGGGGAGGTGCAGATACTAACCCCCCAAAAGAAGCAAACTTACCTGAAAAATGCCTCAAGGTCAAGCTTCAATCTCTACAAGGACATACACTTTAAAGTTACAATATTTACAAACAGACCCTTGTAGGCAAATACGCTGAGGCCAGTGGAATATATTCCCACTGATATGATCTGGGTACTTTTAACCAAAATCTTTTTTTAGTTTAGTCACAGCAATAATGTCTACGTCATTTCTGACTGCAGATAAGCAGATAAAGTAAATCAAAATTAACCAAAGCAAAGACAAGAATCTGGAAAACATTTTACTGGAATAAATTCAACAAGGGTTTGAAATTTGGTTTTATTTCCTTCTACATTGCAACTTGCAACAAAAAGGAATCATCAATAATAAAGCGGCCCTGTTTAGACATAAAAGTTTACTGAACTGCTCTCTGCTGACTTATTTGAGTTTATACTAAAGCTCCATTGTAAGGTAAATCTGCACTTACTTCACAACCCAAGCAAGTTTCTTTCTAATCCACATACCAACAAAAGCACGGTGTAGTACGAACTTTCAGCAGCGGGCTCAAGTGAATATTGTTCTTTATTAAGTAGCCAGAAAATGATACTCTAAGAGAGTCAGAAATGTTCATTTCTGTAAATAAAGTCCTTATTTGAACATTTGGGTCAACTTTCTTTTTAAAAACATGGGGATTTGAAAGGATTATAAACACACTGTGAGGTGTAATTGCATTCAATTACAAATAAATGGTAACAAATAAATAGTAAATTAATCTAAAGAAGCCCATATTTTGTCCTTAAAATGCTAGCATTTTTTCCTGTTATTTAACATTACAACATTCCAAAACTGCAAACACATGACAGGCCACACCGTATGTACTCTGTCCCTTGGATGACATGTTCTCTCCCTGCCAGGAGTTAAAACAAGCACTTCGAAGGAACAGCCTTGTGTTTTGATGTTGGTAATGGGTGGTTATTTTTTATTTGTTGGTGATAAACAAAGTAAATGGGGGGGGGGGGGGCTAAACTAAACCAAGTATTTCCTCACTCTGTCTTACATGCCTTGAATTCCATACAAAATGCTAAAGAAAGTTTCTTCTTACTAGTGCTCGGGACTCACGTTATTTAACGAGAATGACTCGCCTCTCTGACAGTATCTAGACAGGACACGTGTGAGCATTTATATCCAACAGTGCGGCTTGTTGAGATAAGATTCATCACAAAGATGTAAAGCTCGTACAATGAAGAGGACGTGATTCCTCCTGTCCTTATGAGGCTTGCCGTGCGCGAGGCGAGAGACACGTCTAAATATGTGATTGTCAATATAACAACAGATGCTGGAACACAAACACGAGCCAGACAGAGAATGTGAGCTGGAGATGGGGTCCTGAGTAGAGAAGTCTGTCTTGTCTACCAGCCCTGGCTACTACGAATGCCTCGACTCCTGCTTGGCCCTGACAATTAGCCACAGGGTCTGACTAGTATGTCACATCTTCCCAAAAGAGAGATGAGATGTGCTCATGAGCTGGCTGAGGAAGCGTCAGGCACATAGGAAATGCTATTGACTGCTAGCCGCTAACAGGGCCACACACCCTCATTCACCGTACCTCTCAGCATGTGTTAAACAGCAGTAGTATTCTGCTTCGCTAGTTCTGAAATGGAAACTAGATAAACGCAGCTTTCAGACCACATGGAAAGAGCCTATGCAAACACAAAACCCAGCATCACACTCCAAAATAATCGTTTGAAAGGTTCACCACAACCTTTTGATCAAACCAACACATTTCTTCAAACATTTAAAACATTGAGACTAAAATCCAACAAAAGAAGTTATTTAATAGCTGCAAGAGTAAATGAGAGAGAGTGGGAGAAGGTAAGAAAGGAAATGAAAGAGTGGGAAAAGATATCACTGTAAGATTGAGAAATTATTTTACGTTTTCTAAAACAAGTCTGAAAAGTCAAAACACTAAAAGTCAAAATATTAATAGAAATCATGGAATAAACCATTGAAATGTTCAACCTGGGAACATCAGTCCTCGAAGTCCAAGCCTTTCATTAGTGTATTGATTCACAACTCAAATGTATTGATTCACACTTCAGAATTGCCAATATTTTAAAAAGTGAATGTCTAGCCCACCCCAGTGTAGACAAAGCTGCTGGCTTGGTGGCGGGCCCTGGTCCCTGCAGTTTTCAGAAGCCCCCACAGTTCCAATTGGCAGAATCCTGGATGTATCACCTGTCCTCTGTCATGCCCTGAGGTAAGGAATGCCACCTCTCACCATCCCCCACACCATCACACCCCAAAATGATGGACTGATTGTAAGGCTGTGGCAGCACAGACGCAGCCCAGCTGCAGACCGTGCTCTCAGCAGAGGTGAACAAACTATCAAAGACAAAAACACAGCATCGCCACCCAGGTATCTGATGATACGGGCACATTTGATTTGCAAATAAATTCCCTGCATTTCAGAGGCCTCCGCTAATTAAATACCTAAGAGTGAATGCCTTATAAAAAAGGCTACTTTATCATTTTGATCAAAATTTACTTCAAAATAATCTCTCACTGATTAAGAAACACAAAGACAATGAGCTAGCAGTTAATAATAGCCCAATATTAGTTATGTATGTAACAAAATCTATGAAAGGGGACACTGGAGTCCCTTTTCTACAAGTCAGGGAATAAAAACACGTCTGCTTCCTTCTCCAGGATACGCGCCATCATCAGTCTCAAATTCGGTCACCGAGGGAGAGACCATCCGTGAAAGAATAGCTGGTCATACCATGTGTATTTATAAACAAAACAGTAAGATCAGCTAGAGCATTGCACACCAATATTGTTTTGCTTCTACATAAAATCAACCAGGACCAAACATATTAAACTTATTAAAATTTATTTTCAAACTAATGAGTTACCCATGTGTTGTGTGTTCACACCCAAATCAGTAATCTTAGACACAAACTTTAGAGGAGGAGAATGTGGACCTTCTATGAGGTGGCACACACCGCAGTCTTTTTCACCTGTTCTCATTCATGCCCTAAAACAGTGATGGCGAACCTATGACACGCGTGTCAGAGGTGACACGCGAACTCATTTTTTTGGTTGATTTTTCTTTGTTAAATGGCATTTAAATATATAAAATAAATATCAAAAATATAAATCTTTGTTTTACTATGGTTGCAAATATCAAAAAATTACTATATGTAACACGGCACCAGAGTTAAGTTAGGGTTTTTCAAAATGCTGACACGCCGAGCTCAAAAGGTTCGCCATCACTGCTCTAGGCCAAAGGGGCTGACTTCTCTGAGCTGAACTGGAAGGTCAATTGTTTTATGACCAAGACCTTTTGTGGGCAGGTTGCTACTGAGCAGAAGGGACAGAACAGAGGAACGCCTTGAGCCCTGCCTCCGACTCCCTTCTAGGAGTCAAGGTCAGGAGGCAGCTATGGCATCACTTGGCATGCAAGGGCCAACCTCACGAACCAAGGAGACCAAGTACTGATTGTTTTACCACTTCTCTATACTCCAGCTCCCATTCAAACCCCAGCAGCAGAATGTCCCCGTTAGTCATCTCTTATTTCTAACACTAAGCTTAATACACGACCATGTAGAAGAAAGAAAAAAATATAGAAACATATAAAGTCACCCATAGTCCCAGCCCAGAAATATCCACAGTTAACAGTTTGCTGGTTCTTACATGTGGTCCTTGGTGTACATTAAAAGGTCATTTCCTTTACAAAAAACTGGAGGAGGGGAGAGGGTCATAGTGCCCTATAACTTACTTTTATCACCATGAATGGGCCTACAGCATTAACACGTCAACCCACATAGAACCATCTCACTCCTTTCTGATAACCACAGCAGCCATTTCATTCACTGCAAACACTGCACACAATGGGAATACCTTAAAGAAAAACAACTTTCTTAACCTATTCAGGATCCAATTCCAATTTACCGTACGCTAGTTGTCACAAACTCTGCTCACTAATAAGCCCTTTTGGCAAATGTGTGATGAGCATCCCAACCTTCGCATCAACTGCCTGCACCCCTAGTGACATTAGAATATGGAAGATGCTTGTGTGCGTGTTGTGGGGCGGGAGGTAAGTAGGAGAAATCATGACCATGAACCCATAGTTGCTCACTAGACCGGAGAGAAATAGTCCATTAAGAGGGACATCCTGGAGCAGAAACTGAAACAGAATAACCTTTAAAAAGATGGAAATGAACTCTCGCTGCCCCTGGTCGAAACTATTGGGAGAAAGTCAGCCCTAAGCCCTGCCCCAGCTGACGCCACGAATCTTTCCACTGAGCTGACGGACCCTGTTGGGGGAATTCTGCAGCTGCAACGCTGAAATAAGCCCCCGATGAAGCGTAGCTGTTACCTTCACGTTTGCAGAGTAAGAAAAGGTCAAACCTCTGTGAAAGGAACAGTAACTGCGAAGCCCAAGCCACATGAAGCAGCCCTGGGGTCTGAGCCCCAGGAGCGCTGAGACACGGACACGTGAGCAAAGATGCCACTTTGGAAGTGAATCACCTAGACCTCGCTGCCCCCCGTGAAGCCAGGCGGACAAACTGCCCGGTGGAGGCCTTCCCAAATTCCTTACCCACAAAGCCACATAGAAAATAAATGGTTCTAAACCACTAAAAAAATAAAAATAAAGTAACAGCACCTAAAGGCAATGAACTAGTAATTATTCCAAATGTCTTTCAGTACAGAACTGCTAATAAATGACAAAAATGTCATCTATACCGGCCAGCAGCAGATAAGGCCAACCACTGAAAGATTTGACCACGTTTCCAAATATCCTGTAGACAACAGAGCTCTCCCCCACCTCACCCCACCCCCCACTTTCCAGCAACACTACCCAGCTAAGCGTAGGAGCGCTGTGACTAAACTGGAGCTGAGGCAGCAGAACACAAGGACCCACAGGAGCAGAACGTGACCCCACCACGCAGGCCAACGAGTGGCAAGCAGCTTCTGTGCACATTCAGAACAGTCTGCAAACTTCAAAGCGCACACCACATGCTTGCGTGTCAGCTCCAAGAGAGGAGAATCACTGTCTGTTTTGCGCACTAACATAGTCCAAAGTGCCTAGGACAGTGCCTGGCACACAGCAAGATAAATGTGCTGGATGTGTGAATGGTTGCGACTGAAAAGAAGACTTCAGTGATTTCAAGGTTTTCGGTGATGAGGAAGAAACATCTCAGGTAGATTTGGGAAGGGAACCAGGATGAATCTGCAATATCCCCAACGCAATGTGCGTGTGAAGTATGCGAGCGACAAGTATTTGCAGAAGGAATGAGTGCTGTAAAAATAGTAAACCGGGAACACTGGGACTAGGTCCTTTCGGATTATAAGATTTTTCGAGACAGCTGAAGATGGACCCCTCTAAGTGCCTAAGCTATTTTTATTTTAACCAGTTTTGGGTGGGAATGGGTTCTCTAAAGGCTATAGAGAATGTAGTTTAACCCTTTTTGCCTGTGGTGAGCATACTTTCTCTAAAGGCTATAGAGAATGTAGTTTAACCCTTTTTTGCGTGTGGTGAGCATACACCATGATCACAAGAGCTATTGAGGTTGTGTCAAATTGTGTGCTGCTGTGAGTTTGGGGCAACAGGCAAGACTGTATGGGATCAGTAGGCATCTTAGGTTGAGAGACAGTATTTCAGCTTTTAATTATATACCCCACATTCTTTCCAGTCCTCCCTAAGCAAAGGTTGGCATGCCCTCTCTCAGACGCACCCCAGGACCAAAGCAGAGGCTCCCAAACTTTCTGTTCACATACCCCTCTGATAGACCCCCATGGACCCTTCTCAGAATAAGGTTTTTAAATGCAAAAACTAGAACACGGGGGAATACAATAGAACTTAATTATACTAAAAGAAAATTATCCAAATAATTATGACACAGTACTATGTGTTTATCACCATATTTAACAAGACCTAGAAGCAAGTGAAATAACTGCTTTGATTCAAAGTAACAGTGAGCGTAGGCAGCATTTTTAAGAAATGTGTAACAGCTATAATGCAATAAAAAAATAACTGAATTTATTGATGTTACCGTCACAGGCGCTGCTAATGCTCCTGGGTTTGATAACTACATTCATGATTGAAGACGATGTTAAATTTCAGTAGGAAGTTAGTAAAAATGAAGATGTGATTTTTTCCCCCCATCCAAGTTTATGGACCCTCCCCCTGACTCCCATCCTCAGACCCCAGGACTAAAGGAAGCCAGGGAGCTGGGAGAACCAACATCACTCACTCAAGGATAAGATCACCCCTGCCAGCCGTCATCTCTCTTGGGACCACGGCATGTATATACTGTATATATGAATAAAGCCATGGCGCCATCCCTCCATTCCAAGGCAAACATAAAGCCAACTGAAATGGGAAAGCTGCACCAGGAGCTACAGCCATCAAACTCTCCAAAGAGAAATTAAAATGGCATGATGCCGTCAATAAGAAAGAAAATTCCAACTGGGTAAAACTCAGGAGTCCATTAGTTAGAGTTATGGAATTAATTTCTACATAACGCAAATGCTTCATCACTATATAATTACAACTCTTTTCAAATGTTATAAATACTCAATTTAATTTTGATGTGTGGGGTGTTTTTTTTCCTAGCTAGTCCTTGAATATGATAATTTAGTCTAATATGCAGATGAAAATTACTTTCAATCAACTCTCTATGATCCCTGCCAGTGGGAGAACAGGAAAAACATAATAAATAAATACTTTTGCATCCTCATTTCAAGAAAGTGTTATTTGGGTTGCAGCTCACATTTGACAACTGCAAGTGAGCAGGGGAGCCTTGACTCTAGAATGTTCCTTCCACTGACTCTCCACCAGCATCTGATTCTTCCAGATCCAGTTCAAACATCTCTGCTCCATCCCAGCTCCCCGGGCCCCGTGCCTCTGGGTCATCCAGGCCCCAGCGAGTGTGATTCCCACACCACAGTTGGGCTGGGGCGGGAGACTGTTGGATTCATTTCTGTGGGCCCCGCAGGACTGCGTCAGTGTTTACTGAACACGCACTCCAATGTGAGAGGCAAATAAATCGCAATTTTGTGTTTCTCCACCTTAAAGTGTAAAGTGAATAAGGTAATGCTAATGCATCTCAATTTACACATACTCACTTGAAAATACACCAAAGCACTGCAGGTAAATTCTGTAGATTACAGTGAAAGAAACAAACAAAATGGCTATATTTTCTAACCTTACCTAATATTAGGTAGAGAAAGTATGACACCAATATTTCATATACACACCATCGCGGGGGCGGGGAGTGGGGGAAGCTAAGCTTCTGACATCGGCACTTGAATCTCGGGAGACTGTTGGATTCATTTCTGTGGGCCCCGCAGGACTGCGTCAGTGTTTACTGAACACGCACTCCAATGTGAGAGGCAAATAAATCGCAATTTTGTGTTTCTCCACCTTAAAGTGTAAAGTGAATAAGGTAATGCTAATGCATCTCAATTTACACATACTCACTTGAAAATACACCAAAGCACTGCAGGTAAATTCTGTAGATTACAATGAAAGAAACAAACAAAATGGCTGTATTTTCTAGCCTTACCTAATATTAGGTAGAGAAAGTGTGACACCAATATTTCATATACACACCGTCGGGGGGGAAGCTAAGCTTCCGACATCGGCACTTGAATCGAGTGACGTTAATACGGTATCCCAGGCCCCAATCGCCACTTATCAAAGCCAACTATGTGCCGTCACGTGCTTCCCACGGATTATCTCACCGAATCCGCACACCAAGCCACTGAGGAAAAACCATTATTTCCATTTTGCACAAACACAGACCCCTCTGGATCACTGGGGTGCTGGGCACTGGGGTGTAGGTGAATGTGGCACCGTCTAGAGTTGGATGCTTCACTACATAACATACAAAAGCCTTTAAATCATGAAAAACAATCTGAAAAATAAACTTCATTACCTATGGAAACCAAAAACTTTAGATGACGGTCTAAAAGCGATATTCAAAAGACCATCCTTTGCATTGGCACTTGCTTAAGACAAAAATGTGCAGCTTAAAGAATCAAACTTGTGGCCCTGGCCAGTGTGGTTCACTTGGTTCAGCAGCATCCCGTGCACCTGCAGGCTGCGGGCTCCATCCCTGGTGTGGGGCGTGCCAAAGGCAGCGGATTGATAGTTCTCTCTCCCCCCGCCCTTCTCCTTTCCCCTCTTTCTCTAAAACCCAATAACAAAATCTTTTAAAAAGTTAAAATTGTGATAATAGTAAGAACTAGTCTATTTTATGAACAGTTCAAACTTGAGTTTAGATAAAGCATTAGCCTTGTGAGTCAGACAAATACTCTTATTACTTCCTAGGAAAAGCAGAAAAATGAATGTGATTCAAATTACTACATTTGTGAACACAGTACGAAACCATGTTGACAACATTAATTTTTTTTAAACACAAAATCATTTCTGGCATAGGGCTACCACCCACACACGCAGTGCCATTTTTCAAATTACTAAAAGCCAAACCTCTCTCTGCCTCCACCTCGCAGACAGAAAGCCAGGTAGTAGACTCCAGTGAGCCGAGTGTGGGCTGGCTCTCAGCCCCTACTTTGCCGTTGGCTGGGTGGGTGGCGTGTGCAACCTGCTCCATCATACAAAGCAGCCCAGTCCCAGCCCCCTCACATCTGTGAGGTCCATGATCATTTCCCAGTGAGTGTTAAAAATGTAAACTTATTAATGCGTGACTGCCAGAATGAGTTCTGGTATGCCTCATAAACACAGTTGACCCTTGAACAACATGGGTTTGAACTGTGCAGGTTCACTTATACACAGACTTTTTTTCCATTAAATACTTGCACTGCTTTTAATCAGGAATTTGAAGTCCACAGTAGGAGAGGGCTGACCCTATATAGGGGACTTGAGCATCCCCAGATTTTGTTTCTGCAAGGGACCCAGGCACCAATCCCCAGTGGAGATTGAGGGGCAACCTAAGTTTTGGGGGAGTCAAAAATTATACGCAGCCCAGCCAGGGTGGCTCAGTGGTTGAGCGTCAACCTCTGAACCAGGAGGCCACAGTTTAATTCCCAGTCAGGGCACATGTTCGGGTTGCCGGCTCGATCCCCAGTAGGGGGCGTGCAGGAGGCAGCTGACCAATGATTCTCTTTCATCATTGATGTTTCTATCTCTCTCTCCCTCTCCCTTCCTCTCTGAAATCAATAAAAACATATTAAAAAACTAGATGCAGATTTTCAACTATGCAGGGGGTTGGTGTCCCTAACCCACATGTTCAAAGGTGAACTGTACATCAATCACTTACAGGTTTTAAGTACACCATACCTGCTTTTACAGCATCAACTACATTCATGAATAAAACCTGTCACATATGTTCAAGAATCCTGAACTTCAATCAGATCAGGAGCAGAAACAGGCCTTTTCTCCCATACTATTTCAGTGCTTTTCTTAAAATAAACTACCCTCGCCAAGTAGCCGTTCCTTTTCTTGATCAACAGGCAAGTCAGAACTTGGGCCAGTGCAGGGTATTCGTTAGAACTGGTCAGATCTATTTCCCACTTAACATATTTCATACTTTATGTAATACCAAGTGTAACAACAACACCATTATTCACCACTCCTCAGACGTTATACGTGTGAGATAACTTTGATAAATGTTTATGAAACTCAATTGTATCCTAGCACGTGACACCTCACAAGCAGGATTAAGTGGCAAATACCTTCTCCCTGCTTTTAGAGCAGGAAGGAATTGAAAGCAGTACACGAGGCAAAAATGGAACAGTATAAAACTGCACAGAATGAAGTTGTCCAAGTCTGAATCCATCACCCGTGCCTAGCCCTCAGCTAGCATTTCTCTGCCTCCCTGACCTGCCTCCGCTTCTAGTGTGTAAGAAAGAAAACGGGATCTTATGCCAGCACCCAACCACCCCCCCAGCCACCTTCTCCCTGGCTATGCACTCTGTCACGTTAAAGGGAATGAACTACAGTGCACTTTTTATTTTGTTTTATTATTCAGTTACAGTTCAATATTATTTTGTATTAGTTTCAGGTGTACAGCATAGTGGTTAGACAATCATATACTTTACAAAGTGATCTCCCCAGTATGACCTACAATATCATTGACTAAACTACATTTAAAAAATGTCACTCTTAATGTCACTACCATTTAAAAAATTAGCTAACAGAATAAGAAAACAAACCACAAAAATCCAAACATCAGGAACATGGTGATATAGGTAAAGTATTATAAATTGCAAAAAAAAACCAAAAACCCACAAACAACAACACCCTCGGCCAGTAAGTATCCATGGGACAGACCCAGCTTGCCAGAAGTTCATGTGAAAAAGATTTAAGGATTTTGTTGACGATAAGCCCAGGATCATCCAGCAAAGTGACCTGGATACTTAAAAGAATGAAAAGGAATGCAAAGCCTCTGGCATGAGGAGAAATGCCAGCCTTAAGCTAAGCAATGGGGCACGGCCTCGCAGTCCTTCCTGGTAAATCAGGCCACAGAGGAAGTTCCGTTCTTGCTTTCAGGAGACTTTAAAGTCAGCAGCAGTGAGAGTCCCTGGGTGGAGACTGGGGAGAGGAGCTCAGGGGTTCGGCCTGGGAAGGAAGACAGGACACACACCTGTCACGGGGAAGAGGGTGCACACACTCTCATAAACGGGAAGGAAAGAAGGTGAGACACGAAGTGAGAAGGATTTCGGCTTGGAGTATAGAAATCTTTCAACAAGAGCTACTGTCTGTACAATGGTGTGGACTTCTTAAGGAATGCTGAGCGTCCCTTGAGCAGAAGGTTCGAGAACCGGATGGACGGAGCATGTCCTCACTGCTCAAAGTCAGACTTTCAATTCCCCGAGTCCAGGGCTTTGTGTGAAGACAGACACTGAGGAAGAAACTGCAGTAGTTGAGCCACGGGGCCGTCTCTCCCTGCTCTGTGCCCC
>NW_005371115.1:30203-34182 GCF_000412655.1 Myotis brandtii | reverse complement strand
CCTTGAATATGATAATTTAGTCTAATATGCAGATGAAAATTACTTTCAATCAACTCTCTATGATCCCTGCCAGTGGGAGAACAGGAAAAACATAATAAATAAATACTTTTGCATCCTCATTTCAAGAAAGTGTTATTTGGGTTGCAGCTCACATTTGACAACTGCAAGTGAGCAGGGGAGCCTTGACTCTAGAATGTTCCTTCCACTGACTCTCCACCAGCATCTGATTCTTCCAGATCCAGTTCAAACATCTCTGCTCCATCCCAGCTCCCCGGGCCCCGTGCCTCTGGGTCATCCAGGCCCCAGCGAGTGTGATTCCCACACCACAGTTGGGCTGGGGCGGGAGACTGTTGGATTCATTTCTGTGGGCCCCGCAGGACTGCGTCAGTGTTTACTGAACACGCACTCCAATGTGAGAGGCAAATAAATCGCAATTTTGTGTTTCTCCACCTTAAAGTGTAAAGTGAATAAGGTAATGCTAATGCATCTCAATTTACACATACTCACTTGAAAATACACCAAAGCACTGCAGGTAAATTCTGTAGATTACAATGAAAGAAACAAACAAAATGGCTGTATTTTCTAGCCTTACCTAATATTAGGTAGAGAAAGTATGACACCAATATTTCATATACACACCATCGCGGGGGCGGGGAGTGGGGGAAGCTAAGCTTCTGACATCGGCACTTGAATCTAGTGACGTTAATACGGTATCCCAGGCCCCAATCGCCACTTATCAAAGCCAACTATGTGCCGTCACGTGCTTCCCACGGATTATCTCACCGAATCCGCACACCAAGCCACTGAGGAAAAACCATTATTTCCATTTTGCACAAACACAGACCCCTCTGGATCACTGGGGTGCTGGGCACTGGGGTGTAGGTGAATGTGGCACCGTCTAGAGTTGGATGCTTCACTACATAACATACAAAAGCCTTTAAATCATGAAAAACAATCTGAAAAATAAACTTCATTACCTATGGAAACCAAAAACTTTAGATGACGGTCTAAAAGCGATATTCAAAAGACCATCCTTTGCATTGGCACTTGCTTAAGACAAAAATGTGCAGCTTAAAGAATCAAACTTGTGGCCCTGGCCAGTGTGGTTCACTTGGTTCAGCAGCATCCCGTGCACCTGCAGGCTGCGGGCTCCATCCCTGGTGTGGGGCGTGCCAAAGGCAGCGGATTGATAGTTCTCTCTCCCCCCGCCCTTCTCCTTTCCCCTCTTTCTCTAAAACCCAATAACAAAATCTTTTAAAAAGTTAAAATTGTGATAATAGTAAGAACTAGTCTATTTTATGAACAGTTCAAACTTGAGTTTAGATAAAGCATTAGCCTTGTGAGTCAGACAAATACTCTTATTACTTCCTAGGAAAAGCAGAAAAATGAATGTGATTCAAATTACTACATTTGTGAACACAGTACGAAACCATGTTGACAACATTAATTTTTTTTAAACACAAAATCATTTCTGGCATAGGGCTACCACCCACACACGCAGTGCCATTTTTCAAATTACTAAAAGCCAAACCTCTCTCTGCCTCCACCTCGCAGACAGAAAGCCAGGTAGTAGACTCCAGTGAGCCGAGTGTGGGCTGGCTCTCAGCCCCTACTTTGCCGTTGGCTGGGTGGGTGGCGTGTGCAACCTGCTCCATCATACAAAGCAGCCCAGTCCCAGCCCCCTCACATCTGTGAGGTCCATGATCATTTCCCAGTGAGTGTTAAAAATGTAAACTTATTAATGCGTGACTGCCAGAATGAGTTCTGGTATGCCTCATAAACACAGTTGACCCTTGAACAACATGGGTTTGAACTGTGCAGGTTCACTTATACACAGACTTTTTTTCCATTAAATACTTGCACTGCTTTTAATCAGGAATTTGAAGTCCACAGTAGGAGAGGGCTGACCCTATATAGGGGACTTGAGCATCCCCAGATTTTGTTTCTGCAAGGGATCCAGGCACCAATCCCCAGTGGAGATTGAGGGGCAACTTAAGTTTTGGGGGAGTCAAAAATTATACGCAGCCCAGCCAGGGTGGCTCAGTGGTTGAGCGTCAACCTCTGAACCAGGAGGCCACAGTTTAATTCCCAGTCAGGGCACATGTTCGGGTTGCCGGCTCGATCCCCAGTAGGGGGCGTGCAGGAGGCAGCTGACCAATGATTCTCTTTCATCATTGATGTTTCTATCTCTCTCTCCCTCTCCCTTCCTCTCTGAAATCAATAAAAACATATTAAAAAACTAGATGCAGATTTTCAACTACGCAGGGGGTTGGTGTCCCTAACCCACATGTTCAAAGGTGAACTGTACATCAATCACTTACAGGTTTTAAGTACACCATACCTGCTTTTACAGCATCAACTACATTCATGAATAAAACCTGTCACATATGTTCAAGAATCCTGAACTTCAATCAGATCAGGAGCAGAAACAGGCCTTTTCTCCCATACTATTTCAGTGCTTTTCTTAAAATAAACTACCCTCGCCAAGTAGCCGTTCCTTTTCTTGATCAACAGGCAAGTCAGAACTTGGGCCAGTGCAGGGTATTAGTTAGAACTGGTCAGATCTATTTCCCACTTAACATATTTCATACTTTATGTAATACCAAGTGTAACAACAACACCATTATTCACCACTCCTCAGACGTTATACGTGTGAGATAACTTTGATAAATGTTTATGAAACTCAATTGTATCCTAGCACGTGACACCTCACAAGCAGGATTAAGTGGCAAATACCTTCTCCCTGCTTTTAGAGCAGGAAGGAATTGAAAGCAGTACACGAGGCAAAAATGGAACAGTATAAAACTGCACAGAATGAAGTTGTCCAAGTCTGAATCCATCACCCGTGCCTAGCCCTCAGCTAGCATTTCTCTGCCTCCCTGACCTGCCTCCGCTTCTAGTGTGTAAGAAAGAAAACGGGATCTTATGCCAGCACCCAACCATCCCCCCAGCCACCTTCTCCCTGGCTATGCACTCTGTCACGTTAAAGGGAATGAACTACAGTACCCTTTTTATTTTGTTTTATTTTTCAGTTACAGTTTACATTCAATATTATTTTGTATTAGTTTCAGGTGTACAGCATAGTGGTTAGACAACCATATACTTTACAAAGTGATCTCCCCGATACGACCAGTACCTACAATATCATTGACTAAACTACATTTAAAAAATGTCACTCTTAATGTCACTACCATTTAAAAAATTAGCTAACAGAATAAGAAAACAAACCACAAAAATCCAAACATCAGGAACATGGTGATATAGGTAAAGTATTATAAATTGCAAAAAAAAACCAAAAACCCACAAACAACAACACCCTCGGCCAGTAAGTATCCATGGGACAGACCCAGCTTGCCAGAAGTTCATGTGAAAAAGATTTAAGGATTTTGTTGACGATAAGCCCAGGATCATCCAGCAAAGTGACCTGGATACTTAAAAGAATGAAAAGGAATGCAAAGCCTCTGGCATGAGGAGAAATGCCAGCCTTAAGCTAAGCAATGGGGCACGGCCTCGCAGTCCTTCCTGGTAAATCAGGCCACAGAGGAAGTTCCGTTCTTGTTTTCAGGAGACTTTAAAGGCGGCAGCGGTGAGAGTCCCTGGGTGGAGACTGGGGAGAGGACCTCAGGGGTTCGGCCTGGGAAGGAAGACAGGACACACGCCTGTCACGGGGAAGAGGGTGCACACACTCTCATAAACGGGAAGGAAAGAAGGTGAGACACGAAGTGAGAAGGATTTCTGCTTGGAGTATAGAAATCTTTCAACAAGAGCTACTGTCTGTACAATGGTGTGGACTTCTTAAGGAATGCTGAGCGTCCCTTGAGCAGAAGGTTCGAGAACCGGATGGACGGAGCATGTCCTCACTGCTCAAAGTCAGACTTTCAATTCCCCGAGTCCAGGGCTTTGTGTGAAGACAGACACTGAGGAAGAAACTGCAGTAGTTGAGCCACGGGGCCGTCTCTCCCTGCTCTGTGCCCGCTGC
>NW_005371115.1:21970-30163 GCF_000412655.1 Myotis brandtii | reverse complement strand
GGGGGGGGAGGACAGAGGGTGACTTCATCTTCACAAGACCAGATATTTTAAACCAGGAACATTCCTAGAGAACCAACACGAAACCAAGGCCAACAGGAGATAAAGACGGGCTCTGCCAGCCAAGGTTGGCCGCTGGGCGTGTACTCAAAGCTCTGCTGTTCTTCCTGGGCCAAGGGCATGGCCAAGGGCACGGCCAACGTGTGTGGAGAAGCCTCAGGGACTCCCTGAACTTCAGCTCTGATCTACCCTCAATTAATTCTAGTCAAGGAACAGGAATTCCACCCACCAAGTGGGAACTGTACTCTCCGAATCCTGCCGTTTTCAAAAGTGAGACTTCCTCTTGATGTACAAGGATAAGAGGAAAAGTAAAATAAAGATAAGCCCTAAGGGGAGGGGAGGAGCGAGGCCGTCTTAATACTGTGGTTCTCTCCTTCAGAAGGTGTTTAGTGAAAGGCACTCGCCCCTCAGACATCTCGGAGAGGATTCTGCTTTTTCTGTCTCTCCAGGGGTCACATCCACTCCCCCAAGGCCAACAAATACCAATTTTTTTAAATTTTTTACTCTTTTTTTCCTTCTTTACAACTGCATTTATTGGGGTTACATTGGTCAATAATTATCTCGGTTCCAAGTGTACAATTCTACACTACATTATCTGCACAATACAAAGTCTAGTCTCCTTCCAATGATTTCTTAATCTACATCTTTAGCTCTGAATTCTTTCCTCAATTTGACTCAAATTTCCAACCACCTCTTCAAGAATCACAGACTTCAGGCACCTTGACCTTAAAACACCCAAATCCAGCTCATGCTCTTTGCCCTAAAACAGGCTTCTCTCCCTCCTCCTTGTCTCCCAAATGCCTTCTAGGGAACTCGTTTTGAAACCTGGAAAGTGGCTTCTACTCTTCTCTCTCCTTACCCCATCTTTCCATCAGCTCTCTCACGATGAGCCCCAAACCTCAAGCGCTGGTCTAGGTCTGTACTTAATTCAGCCACAGCAAGACCCCTGACCAGCGCCCTGCCCCTGGCCTCTCCCAGTGTATCTACCCACCCATCCCACTCTCCACTGACAGCCTCATCTTCCGAAACACAGCTCTGAGGGCCTCAGCCTGCCACTCACAAACATAGGGCTTCTCTCTCATCTCTTCCAAAACGCCAACACCCCAGCCCGACCTTCAGAATCCCCATCATCTCTTCCCTGTGAGTTTCCTATTCACCAACTGGGCATGGGGCCGGGTCACTCAACTCCACTCAAACAAACTCTGGGCTCCTGCTCCTTTGAATTTCCACCTCCATGCCTTTGCTCATGTAGCTGCTTCCATCCAAATGTTCTTTCTCAGCCCCTGGATGAGACCCAGGAACCTCTCATTCAACCTATTCATTTTATCGGAAAACCCACCCATTCAGGGCTCTTTTTCTAGATCACACCAGATGCCCATGATTGCCTTTAACTGGGATGAAATATAGTCTTTGGTTTGAAATGTACTTATTAGACTAAAATGTTTAAACCCACTAAATTAAAAAAATAAAATAGAGCAGCAGCAGGTGCCCACATTTCCAGTGACTTGGAGTTTCCTTGTAGACTCCCAGGTCTTACTGGGCTTGCACTGTCAAGTTTAACAGCAGGCAGGATGTGGGGGTGCGGGCTTTGGTGCCCATCCTGGGCTTTGCACAAAGGGCTTGAGAGCCCGTCCCCCACAGAGAGGGGCCAGGGGGTTCCACTGCCTGTTTATTCAATCAGGATTAAAGAAAAAAATTGTCAGAGACCTAAATAGACCCCAAATCTGCAGAGAGAGGGGCTCCAGGACACAGTAGGCCTTTCTTAACACCCACATCCCAACCACATGGCTAGCTCCCAACAGGAAAACAATGGTTTTGAGAAGGATGATGTTCAGTTACGGTGTACAAACAGTCCTGACTATCCCCGCTGATACAAGCCAACAGTGAGATTGTCAAGAGGGATTTTCTGCATTTGGAAGATTTTTACTTCTATGTCCCAAATGGCTCCCCAGAGGTTTTGCATCTCCCTCAGCCCGCTCCACTGCAGAACTACTGTGTAAGTACCTCAGCACACCCCTGCCTGCCCCTCCATGAGGCAGCAACCGTGTCTTTCTCATCCTGGCACCTATGCCTCAAGTGCCCGGCTCAGAGGAGATGCATAATATCATGATCAACACTGAACTTGAAGGAGAAGCTGGCATTCTTGGCCAAGAATGTGGGAAATGTCATGGGGCTACTCTAAATGGTGTGGCAATTGCAAAACTACACAGAATTGCATGCTCTGGTGGTCTAGCACACTGAGGAATTCCCCTGGGGAAAAGTCTAGCCATCACCATCTCAGCTCGCTTAGAGGACGGAGAACTGACGAAATCAGATTCTGGCATGATGTTCTTTCTGCTACACTAACATTGGATAGTAGAACTGAAGGGCTGCCTTTACTGAAACTCCAGCATAACACAAATTCCTATGTATTATTACCTTCAAATATAGGAAGAGAACCCCTTCCCGTCACCTAGAAACTCAGAAATACAGCTATTTTTTCCCGGCCAGCATGGCTCAGTGGTTAAGCGTTGACTTATGAACCAGGAGGTCACGGTTCGATTCCTGGTCAGGGCACATGCCCGGTTCCAGGCTCGATCCCAGTGTGGGGTGTGCAGTAGGCAGCCAATCAACGATTCTCTCTCATCTTTGATGCTTCTATCTCTCTCCCCTTCTCCCTTCCTCTCTAAATCAATAAAAATATTTTTCTTAAAAAAAGAAATACAGCTATTTCTGGAACCATAAGAGGTTTGTGACCATAGTAAACGTAATAGCACTATTCCATGCCCATTATACAATTAATTTCTTAATAATCAATGTACAAGGAGCTTTTGGTTTGTATTTCTAAAGTCAAATTTTACAAATCCCTAATATTTTAACTTTGGAAACATACACATATGAAAAAACAAAAGGCCTGACACAACAGAAACCATCACAATGGGCCTGTGCGAATGTCTCTAAGCAAATATGGTCTCAAAGACCTCGCAGTGTGTTTTCACCTAAGGACCATTTCCTGTGGGTCCGCCCTGTGAACAAGACTTCCGCAAAATACCATTTGGTCAATTCTCTGCCTTCAGGGGCCTACAATTATGGACTCTGCTAAACAAATAAACTTCCTTCCTATTTTTAAAGTTTTCCAAAATTGGAGAATCTACCTCTTTGGTTGGCACAGTATTTCCTGGACTTTAATAGCCGTAGAAGCAAAGAGATGAAGAAGACTTCAGAAACAGTGGAGCAGCCGCTCCCTTTTAGGGAAAGGGAATTTGAGGCAGAGTGTAACCTTGGGCAAGGTCACAGAGCCTGCTGGTGGCAGAGGCCTGTGGATTCTCTCTGCCCCATTTTCCCCTTCATCTGATCTACATTGCTTGTGGCCTGACAAAACATTTCGCTCTTGTTCTGTACTGCTGAACCAGGGCTTGTGTTTAATGCATGCAGAATGTGAGAAAACAACAGAAGACTCTAAATATCATAGTGAGTATCAGGTGATGCAAAGACCTGTGGACTAAGTGTCAGAACACCTAAGCTGGGCTTTGGGAAAGTGACCTCACTCTGGAGGGCTCCCTTTTCTTATCTTGAAATAAATAATAAACAAATGACAGAACTAAGAAACTGTAAAGGTCTTCTCTATCCCTAAATTCCACGATGATGATGGTGGTGGCCGCAATGTTGTTAGTGCTTCTCTGAGCCGGGCATTGTTCCAAGTATGTTCCGCAGCCTGGAGGATGGCTATGGTCCCCACTTTGTGGGTGAACACATTCATGTCTAGAGAGAAGTGACTTGTTGGAGGTCATTTCTCCACTGGTAACAGGTGGAAAGAAGATGTGCCCCAGACCAACGGCTCCAGGGGCCCTCTGCTCCTTATCAGAGGTGGACAATCTAAGATGAGGGGCCTAACTTGCAGTAATATTGACCTAGATTCCAAACTGAAAAGAATCATAGCAATCATTCAACACAGTGTCCTCATTCCACAGAGCAAGGCCTGGGGCCCGGGGAGGCATAACTTGAGGATAAGAAATATACTGGAAACATATGTCTCTACTCCTACCACGTGGCCTGGACACGCTCTTCCTGAAGAGCGCCTGGCAGTTTACACTCACTCACATCACTCATGTGACCCCCACACAGCGCTACCTCACAGGCAGCAGGGCAATGGTCATCATTCCCATGGCATCTGGCCAAGGCTCAACAGCAAACTCAGGGCGAACCTGGGCTCCTGCCCACGCCTTTCACTTCCTGTCTGGCGGACTGCCACGGGCTGGAGAAAACGCCCACTGTGGTCGCATTCTCTGGAGAGCCTACTCAGAATAGACTCTTCACGCTGGGAACATTTTCCAGAGAAGCTGAATAACTATGCAACATGGTTTCATGGTGCTGTGAAAAGAATACCAGCTAATAAGTGAACACGCCCTGAAGCTCCCAACTCAAGTAAATAAGAAAAGAGAAAACTCAGGTCTATGGTCCTCTCAAAACTGAACTCTTTCGGTCTATCCCAAGTGGCCCTAACCTCCCCACAATCTTGACCTGTCTTCGATTTTTCTACCAGTGACTTTTCCACTTATTTCCTGTTTTATTTTCCCCCTAATTAAGAACATCAAGAAATTCAGGGATTCCAATATGATTAGTTCTACTTCCCGTATCGCTTCAATGTTGCACACCTATTTTTATTTATTTTTTTAAACCGGTATTTGTTAAAGAGTACACACCTTATAGTGCCTATAAAATGATGAAAAAATACGAACTAATCTACTGTAAAGGAAGGAAAATGAATGATTGCATGGAAGACTGGGAAAGTCATAGAGAGAGATTATAAAAGGGCAGAAGGAAAATGTAGAGTGTGGGAAATGTAGTTTCAGAGTTGTTGGTATGGAAAATAATAATTAATAAATAAAAATACAGGAATAAGCTCTGCTTTCACCGTGTACCTTAGTTGGGTGGGTGTCATCCAGTGCACTGAAATGTCCTGGTTCAATTCCAGGTCAGAGCACAGCTCTTCCGCCAGGGTCCCCAGTAGGGGGTGTGCAGGAGGGAGCTGATGGATGTTTAACTCTCTCTCTCAATATTGCACACATATTTTTAAAAGCAGGTTAGTTATTCATTTTATGACCCTCGCCTAAGGGAGAAAAGTTCCTTTGTGGGAAAGATATTTTTCAAAGTTCTGACTGCCCTGTCCCATATCCTGAACCTGTATTGTAATCCCTTTATTACAAAGATGGCATAGGTTCAACAGATAAAATGTAAATATAGAGCCAGACAGTTCAAGCTTGAATCTTAACAGCTCTGTTACCGAAACTCTGAACTTCAGTTTCCTCACACTCCTTTTCCAAAAAATACAGGAGGCAGGAATAGTACGATTGCTTCCACAATTATTTGGAAGTTGACTACTCCCAACATAACGACTGGCACATATAAGTGCGCCAAAACGTAATTATCTCTTTCTTCCCATCGTTGTATTTGCCCTAATGTAATATTTCCTCCTGTTAAATCCTCTTTGGAAGTTGACTACTCCCAACATAACGACTGGCACATATTAAGTGCGCCAAAACATAATTATCTCTTTCTTCTCATCGTTATATTTGTGCTAATGTAATTTTTCCTCCTGTTAAATCCTCTTTGCAGCAGCTGATGTTTTCTGCGCAAACTCAATCTCCCAAATCAGAAGAGGAGAGATACATGAGACACTCCTGCCCCACCTCCCACAGGCCACCCTCCTGGAACTGGGAACACTATGTGAAGACCGGAGGGCCACTGCTGCCCAACACTAGGAGTCACGCTCGACTCCGGCAACTCCCATTCTCTCCCATACTCGGGTCCTGGCTTCTTCCTGCACGCAGATCACACAGCCAGCTAGGCCTCCCAGGCTCTTGGCACTGACAACACCTTCCCATGTCGGAGGATCTCCACCCATCCCCCCAACAGATGCCCAGCATCAGGCTTCCTTTCTTTGCCCTCTTCCTGGCAGGCACCTCAACCCACTCTGAAGTGCACATGTACAGACGCTGGTGACCACATCAAGTATTCCGAAATACAATATATTGCTTGATAGACACATACACACTTTTGACTTTAGTGACATACTTTAGAGACAAAGCACAAACAAGTGAGCAGGGCAACATTAACAAGATATGCAAAAACCAGGGGTCCAAAAACTTGGGTTTCAGTTCTGCCACAAACCAGCTGTGTGATTGTTCAAATGTAATTACTTCATTGCTTTGGGTCTGTTTCCTCATGTAAAAAACAGCCAGTGGAATTACACTCAAAATGACCACCACCAGGCTAACCACAACTACCAGTGTGTGTGTGTGTGTGTGTGTGCGCGCGCACGCGCCCTAGGGTGTGCTGGGATGGAAGAAAGAGCCTTTCTTAATGCCAAATCTTGTGTGTGTGTGTGTGCGCGCGCGCGCGCGCGTGCGCGCACCCTAGGGTGTTCTGGGATGAAAGAAAGGGCCTTTCTTAATGCCAAATCTCCCTATATCTGGGTAATTTCTTTAGCCTGATGTGCCTTCCCTAAGGTTAAAAATCACTGGTCTCAAAAACAAGGCAAACAGAGTTGGAAAGCAACACTGAATAATTCCAAAACATGATGGAAAACTAACCCTAGTATTTCTCATTCCTTTCCACCATCTACATACTCCACCCATCAACTCAATCATCTTTCTCTTAAAGACCTTTAGCTCAGACCACACCTCCTTCAAAGGTCTCCCCGGAAGCCCCAGCTGAGTGACTCCCTCTGCATGCAGCTGTACTATCACATTTAGTTCTCTTCCCGGGTGCCTTCTCCCTGCTAGACGACAAACTGTGTGAAGGCTGGGCCCAGGTCCTGCTCATCTCTGGGGCCACGGTGCCCAGCACCACACATGCACTAAGCCATTGACTTAACTCACAAATTCAACCATGTTTTAAACAATTTACATTCACTAATAATGTTCTTCGCCATTTCCTAAGCACATTTTGGCATTATTCAATTTTAAAACAGGATCTATTTTTTTAAGATAAATACAGAATATACTAAATGAGAAAACAGGCTCAGCAAAGTTAACCAAAGTAAGTGAACAAAGCCTGTGAGTTTAATCCCATTATAACACCTGACAGATGTAAAAATAATTTGCAGAAAAGGTACCAAAGTACATGAACACTAAAAAAAATTTTTCCATTATGTCTTTCTTATAAATCTAACAAATAGTGCAGTAGACTGCCGGTTCATCACTCTTCCGAGAGTAAAATCCAAGATAATAGAAATAATGGGAAATTAGGGATACTTGTTTAGATTCACAAGTATACCCAATATAAAGTGTTGCTTTTCTGTTTTATAGATGTTCCTGAATGTCACTGTGTATTATAAAACAAAATTTTAAAGGACTAATTTATTATTTTTACTCATTATAAGTTAACAATCAAAAGAAAGGGGGGGCGGTGGTACTCCACATCATATGTCATCAGGGAAATGCACATTAAAGCAACAATGAGATGCCACTACACGACTATTAGAATGGCCACAATCTGGAACCCTGACAAGGCCAAATGCAGGTGAGGGTGTGGAGCAACAGGAACTCTCTCTCACTGCTGGTGGGAGGCAAATGTTATAGCCACTTTGGTAGGCAGCTTGACAGCTGATGTTCTTCTGAGACAACTCGGGCTCCCATATTAGAAGAGAAGAGATACATTATACACTCCCACCCCATCTCCCACAGCTGCTGTGAAACCTATAACTGCTCTTTTAAAAAGTCTATTTAAAACTACACGTATTCTTACTGTATGATCCAGCAACTGTGCTCTCTGGTATTTACCCAAAGGAGGTGAAAACCTATGTCCACACAAAAACCTGCTCGCAGATGTTTACAGCCGCTTTATGCATAATTGTCAAAACTTGGAAGCAACTAAGACGTCCTTCTATAGATGAATAGATAAACTTGGTCCATCCAGGCAATGAAATATTATTCAGCACTAAAAAGTGAGCAATCAAGCCATGGAAAGACACAAAAGAAACTTAAATGAACATTACTAAGTGAAAGCCAATCTGTAAAAGATATATACTTTACGATTCCAACTATATGAAATTCTGGAAAAGGCAAAATTATAAAGGTCAGTGGTTGCCAGGGGGTGAGGGGAGGAAGAGATGAACAGGCAGAGCACAGAGGATCTTTAGGACAGTGGAGCTTT
>NW_005371115.1:19026-21341 GCF_000412655.1 Myotis brandtii | reverse complement strand
GAGATAAGGACACATATGTAATACCTTAATCAATAAAGGGGAAAAAAGAGTACACAGTGTAAAATCTTCCTTCCACTCCTGTTCCCCAGACACTCAACTTCAAGGTTACTGTTGATTTTAAGTTTTTAAGTTTTTAAGTTTTACTTCATTAATTTCTACTGTTATCCTCCCAGAAGATACAAGGAACAAACCTGAAATCATGGCATTTGTTTAAAAAAAATTAGCAGCTCCTGTGTCTAAAGGTAGCTGTAACAGAAAACACAGACAGTGAGAACTCTGCTACTCAAAGACCAGCAGCATCAACATCGCCAGGGTGCTTGTTGCAAATGCAGGACCCAGATACAAGGAACAAACCTGAAATCATGGCATTTGTTTTAAAAAAAAAAAATAGCAGCTCCTGTGTCTAAAGGTAACTATAGCAGAAAACACAGACAGTGAGAACTCTGCTACTCAAAGTGTGGTCCCCAGACCAGCAGCAGCAACATCGCCAGGGTGCTTGTTGCAAATGCAGGACCTTGGGTTCCATCCCAGACCTTCTAAAGCAGAAGTACATTTGAACAAGATGCCCTAGTGATCTGTATGCACTGGCATAAAACACAACACCACCCCTGTGTTCATGGGGCTTACAGGCTAGGAGAGGAGACGAAATATTCAAATAACTGTAACTCAAGGCCTCACACAGAATGGACGATGTGGCTACGAGAGTTTGGGCAAAGATCTACTTTAGTCCCTACAGGGATCCCCTCTGCCCCAGGATAAAATGCCAGCTCCTCTGAAGGAGTCTGTGTGCCATGTGCATCCTGGCCCCTGCTCACCTGGCCAGTCTCACCCTCTGCTACTCCCTACAGCGGACTCTCCTTCCAGCCTGACCAGCAGCCTGTACCTGAGGTCCCTCCCACGTGCTTGCAGGCCTTTCTCGCACTCTGCACATGCTACTCCAACTGCCTGCCACCCTTGGGTGACTCCTCTTTGGCCACCTTCACGCGGGGCCAGAGCCTCCCTTCTCTCCCATGCCACAGCCCAGCTGGCGGGTGGTCTAACCTCCCCTTGCAGAGGAGCTCCCACAGGGCAGAGGACATGCCCTAGGGCTTATCTTCTACCCTGTGTAGTACAATTCATCGAATGAATGAATGAGTGAGTGAGTAATCGGAGATGTTTCAGGGAAGGGGTGAAAGATGGGCCAGAGGCACATATAGGCTAAGCTCCCCTGTGTAGTACAATTCATCGAATGAATGAATGAATGAATGAGTGAGTGAGTGAGTGAGTAATCGGAGATGTTTCAGGGAAAGGGTGAAAGATAGGGCAGAGGCACATATAGGCTAAGCTCAGTTTGGGGAATGTGGAAAGCACACTACGTTTGCTTTTTTCTTTAGGAGATCTGCTCTGGGCTTGTGGATTAGGTGGAGTTTCTATCCCCGCTTTTCTCCATTCTCTCTTAGCAAAACCTCCCTGGGCTCCCAAAGCCAAGAGGAACTACTACCACCGCCAGACAAAAATGCCCCACAGGTTCTCAGCTGAAATCTCATTCAGGGCCACACTAGCTTTGCTGAGCAGAGTCAGCAAATTTTTCAAATTCTAGGGATGGTTTAACTATGACGACAAGTTTTCCCTCTTTACTAAACTCAAACATCCACTAATTAAAAGTCATATAAGTCTACAGGAGGAAAAAAAACTTTTAATATATTCTTTTTAATTAACCCATCACATAAAGCTAGGACACACCGACATGGGACTGACTTTAAGCAAGACAGAAGAATTGCTGCCTGAACACTGGCTAGTCAGATCACACCTTACAGGAGGCTGCTGTGTGCTGTGCAAACAGAAAGGCGAGTCCAACTGATCTAAGGCACCCGAGGTGGGCTGCTCCAGTGTACAGAAAACCTCAGAGGTAAATAAATAAGCCCAGTGGCTGGGCACAGCTGCGCCTGAAAGCCGTGGTTAGGAGCAGCTGAACAAAGGACATGCTGCACTTGTACTCAACACAGAAGCAATTAGTTACCTGGCCATTTGCAGCAACCTCAGACAAACAAGACAGCAAAGCCTCTGAGTCACATCATCTCAGAAGAAAAAGAACGATTTTGTATCCGCTGGTGCTCCTTCCTTACTCCCCAAGTCCAAGCCACCACTCTCACCTCCTTCCCGAACCACAACAGCCTGCGAGGTCTCTCTGCTTCCAGGGCCTGATGTCACTCCCGTTCTGTCGCACCCTCTAATGCAGTGGTTCTCAACCTTGGCTTCGCATTAGAATCACCTGAGAATTTTTTTAAAATCCTGATTTCTGGGCCTCATCCTCCGGAAATTCTGTTTCTTTGTTA
>NW_005371115.1:15430-18966 GCF_000412655.1 Myotis brandtii | reverse complement strand
GATGAGGCCCAGAAATCAGGATTTTAAAAAGATTCCCAGGTGATTCTAATGTGCAGCCAAGGTTGAGAACCACTGCAATGGCTTCCATTGCACTGTAAAGAGAATCCAAACCTGTATGGTGCCTGCAGAGCCTTAAATGGTCTGGCCCTCTGGGCTCAGGGTCTACCTGCCTGCTTCCTGCTGCTTCAACAGGCCCACCTGGTGCCACCTCCAGGCCTTGCAAGGTCCCTGCTGCTCCCTCCGCCTGGACCACGTTTAGTGCCCTCTTACCCACTCTGATGAAATGTCACCTCCTCGCCACCCAAGACCCCAGTCACTCCATAAAACTGCCTTGTTTACTGCCTAGCACTCACCACCATCTGAAATTACCTTGGTCATTTGTTAGCCTACTTCTCCTACTGGCTGTCCCTCCTGTCTAGCATTCGAGCTCCATAAAAACATGGACTAGGTCTGCCTTGTCCACTACTTAATCTCCAGTTCTTCAAGCAGTACCTGACACATAGTAGGTGCTCCATAAATATCTGTATCAAAAACATTTTGTTAAATGACTTATTAAATGAATAATGGCTGCAAACCTATGTTTTAAGCAAGGCCAAAATATGAGAAACCTGGTATTACATAACATATCTATTCGTAATCGGCTGTTTGTTTTACAGAAGGATTCATTCCTTCCCTAATGCATTTTTGAGTATTTGGCTTACAAAACTTCAGTGTGCATTTTTTAAAGGCTAAACCCATTGGGCAAAGTGAACTAACTCCTCCAGGGCATGAGCAGGGCCTGGTACACAGAAGGCACCCAATAAACATCTGCTGAATGAATACATGAGCACTGGAAAATAACTTCATATAAGGCCTAAACTACATGAAACTGCACTTGGATTTGAGAACACAGGAAATTTGACTGTATTTAGGTCCCATTTTCCATTTTACCTGATAAATGGACTTATATGGTTATAATCCACTAATCTGAGGTACTAGCAATAATCTTAGCTATAATCTTTACAGGCAGGTGCAATTCAGAAAGTCGCCTGGCAGTTCTGCTGCAGTTAGTCTTCACCAACTGATATATGGAGGCATAGAAATACTCTAAACTGCCAGGTTGCTGGAGTATGGGTTTAGTATGAACATCACAAAGCTTGGGAGGTTTGTTTTTACTTATAATCTACGTAAAAAACTCAAGAAAGCACACCTCTATATAATCTGGGTCCATCTGTGATACAATGCATGCCTGCTTTAATGCACCAGGTCATGCCCAATATAAAACAAACAAACGAACAAAAAGCATATTATTGTTTTCTTTTTTTAACAGATAATCTCTTTGAAATAAAATTCTTCCCTGTTTTGGCTTTATTCTTACACCATAAAATTGCTCACTGTAAATAGTCATGCAATATTAATGCATCACCCAAGAAAAACAAATTCATGTTCAGGTATCCATCTGCTCCTAGTTACATCCACTCCCCTTTCCTACCAGCTGTTGAGGTGCAGTTTGCAAAGGTCAAAATTGAAAATAAACTTAGATGTGAGGTGTGTGCTATATGCATTTGTGTGTTTTTGAAGGGTCATTCTAAAACCAAATATAAATGCACTTGGGGATTATGCACATTGTGTGCATTATCTGTGCCTCTTGCTTTTCTGCTTTTAAAAACATTCCCTAATCTATAATGCAAGGTGTGTTAATGACTTCTCTAAACTGAAAACCAAATAAGTTCCACAGAAAGTCACTCTTATAATCTATAGCCCCAATAAATGAACTTTCATATTCTAAAAGCTCTTACAGAATAACATATTGTCTATAAAAATCAATTCCAGGATGCAATTCATAATAGCACACCACCTAGAAGAAATAAAATATAAAGTAACAATATTTTTTAAAATTATGCTGACAAGTGAAATATCTGCTCCAAAAACAATTCAGTTTGTTGTTGTTTTTGTTCTGCAGTTTAAATAGCTTTGGAATAACATGATTCAGAATATAGATCCCATTATTAACATATAGTTCATTTACATAAGCTTTTCAAGTGTTGCTAGTTGGCTGACAATCCTTATAAAAGTTATTATTATTATTATTATTTTAATAAATAAGGCTTTGGTCTGATGTTCTCACTGTTAACCTCCGCAGGCCAATGTAAACTACAAAATCCATCTCACTCCCATAGAGAAAACTATTTTATTAAATACATTTTGGGAAAGTAAATAAAACTATCAAACAGTACTGGCAATATGTTGGGTTTTGCTTTGTTTTTTGTTTTTTTAGATTTACTTCTTATTGATTTTAAAATTAAAAAACATGAGTTTCTATTTTTTTTCTCCTTTTGGCCTTACAGCATAAATATATAAAAATAGATTCAAATCCTCAACCTAGAATCGATAAGTAAAATATAACCAGACCACACAGCGTGAATTACTTTTTAAACTACATAATATCATTTTTTAAAATTAGCATTATTTACAAAAGCCATTATATTAGCTGTCAGTTCAAACCAGAAAATCTGGGCATTATCAATTTTTCTTTAGCAAAAAGTGATGATTCAAAACTATTTTGTCATTTCATTTTCCCACCAGCTGTGTTTCAGGAAGTGAAGATTCTCTGAGGCTTCAGTGATGGAATAGGACATAGCACCTGTCTAATAACTAATCTTATTCGGTTTCTGTGTCTCCATTTTATTAAAACCTAAATGACAGGCAGAGCCTTACCTGCCTCATTAACAGGTATTCATAGAAATGCACTTTAAAATAACACTCTAAAAGCGTTGCATCATAACTACAGCTATAAGGACCACCTAATTAGTATCCATAAAGGGTCACATAATAGCTAACAGGTTTTCTCAATGTGAGCTTATTACTCAACCTGCCATACCCCGGGAGCAGCCCTGGGGAGCGAGAAAGATGCCCCATGGCCCTGCTGGCCCTAGAGGCTGCGAGGGATGCAACTTTCAAAACCCACAACACCTGGTACCCAGGGTGGCATTATTCTATTACTATGTTCCCGGGCTGGTGGGAACTCTGGAAATCTACTCCAACCGCTTCCTTTTATCAGCAGTGAAACTGGTCTGGATTTGTAACGTTCGGTGATTCTGACGGCGCCAGCGATCTGAAAATAAAACTTTAAGGAAATAGAGAGCAAAGAACTGACGTCTAAAACCCAGGCTTCAAAACCTTGCTATTGAAACCAGGAGTTAAAAGAAAGGACAGGCACCCTCTGGGTGCACTGAGTCCATCAGCCTTGTGGACATCCTCAGTGTACCATCCCAGACAACCAATCACATCACACACCGAGATCGAGGAGGATGCTACACAGCCCCCAAGCCGGAGGGAAAGCACCCAGCGGTGAGTCCACGGCACCAGGCGGGGGTGGGGGGTGGGAGCTGCCGAGCCCGAACGGCTGATCGCCAGGTGCGAACCGCTGGGTCCCGTGGTCAGCCTCATTCTCCCCATCTGTGAAATGGGCGTGACACCACTTGCCCCTTTGCTCCACGGGACGGACACGAATGAATGAGAACCACCAGGACAACCACCCGGGATGCACTGGCCGC
>NW_005371115.1:0-14868 GCF_000412655.1 Myotis brandtii | reverse complement strand
GCCCCGCTCCCAGCTCGGGGAGGAGGAGTCCAAACCCTGAAGACCAGGGCCGCGGCTTCTAAACTAGAAATCCCTGTCTCTGCGGTTTGAGAAAAGCCCAGAGTTGGAGAGAACACAAAGCCCGCCCAACTTTCCAGGGGTTACCCCCACCCCTAAAGTCGGGAGATGGCTGGTAACAAAAGGACTAGTGTTTCCCCAGCCCCTAATAACCTTTATGTAATCGAAGGTGGTTTTCTCCGAGTCAGACAACTCGGCTATTGAGACTAGAAAGGGGCGGAGGAATAGAACTCCAGCTCCGGCCAGCCCAGGGTTGTAGCGGCTGAGAAACGTTGGTTTCACCGGTTCTCTTCCAGGGCGAGATGATAAGACAAGTGTAGTCGGTTTATAGCTACAAAGGTTAGATTGAGTTTCAAACTCAGGCACCTGAGAGTTCAACGTTGAAAAAATAAATAAAATTAAAAAGGCCAAAGGTCTCGTAGCGGATGCATGTGTCACGCATGCTGAGCCACTCACTGAGTTCCAATTGGCCACCCCGGCCCAAGAATTTCGCTTCTCTTTCCTTTTGTCATATGAATTGTGCATTATCTTCATGATAGGTTAGTAAGCGCTTTTAATGATT
The DNA here is from genome assembly GCF_000412655.1 of Myotis brandtii. Classification (NCBI taxonomy): domain Eukaryota; kingdom Metazoa; phylum Chordata; class Mammalia; order Chiroptera; family Vespertilionidae; genus Myotis; species Myotis brandtii. The sequence continues at coordinate 14,249 of NW_005371115.1, read as the reverse complement.
TTCCCCAAGTGCCTGGCATCTAAGTTAGGTGGGTATATTACTTGTCTATTGCTGAGTTACAAAATAACCCAAATCTGAGACGCTGAAACCAACAGTTTCTGGCTCAAGGTCTCTCTTGAGATTGCTGTTAGCTGGGGCTTGCAGGCACCTCAAGACTGGGCTGGGACTGAAGGGTCCCCTTTCTCTGCCACTCACTAGTTGTTTTCAGGGTTCAGTTCCTTGCAGGCCCTGGGTCTCTGCCTCGGTTTCTTGCTGCATCATGGTGGTCCTCTCACAAGTCATCCAAGAAAGAGCTCATGTCCAAGAAGGAAGTCAGTTGTATAAATCAGCGATTTTCAACCTTTTTCTTCCGGGGGGACACATAAACGAATGACTAAAATTCTGTGGCACACCAAAAAATATCTTTTGTCGATTTGACAAAAAAATAGGTATAATTTTGATTCATTCACACTGGACGGCTATTGTGGTGTTGGCTGTTGTTATTTTTTTATTTGGCAAACTAAAGGAAAAGAGGTCATTGCCTCTGGCTACATAGTTACATGTTGCATGTTTTAAAAATTATTGCGACCCACTGGTTGAAAATCACTGGTATAAACTAACATCAGAAGTTCCATCCCAAGACTTCTGCTGTACTCTATTCACTGAAAGTAAGGAAATTAAGTCTAGTCCGCATTCGAGGCATGAGTACCAAGAGGAGCACCATGGGACGGAGGGAGGGGGGTTGGTGGGGGTGAGCAGGGAATGTCATCTCTTTTTTTTCTCCTTCCCAGTAGGGTGCATGGGAATAAGATAAAGGATAAAGGCATGGGGGGAGTCAAAAGTGATATCATTCTAACAGAGGTATCTGGATAATTGAAAATAGCCTTAGAAGCATCCTAGGGAAGTGGCTTTCTTTTATTCTTTTAAGCAGAGAGGTTCCCTAAAGAAATTAAAAGGTAGAAAAGGAGAGTGCATTTGTCATCATTTAGCCACATCTTTCCCTGTTACCACATCAATTCCCCAGCAAGTGGAAGAGATGGAGGCTGAGAGCTCCATTAAAGTCAAAGACCAGCAGCCTCGATATCACCTGACAATGTGTTAGAAATGCAGGCCCTGCCCTAATCCACATCTACTGAGTCAGAGCCTTCATTTCACCATGAGTACAGGTAGCACATTAACCTTTGAGAATGCACTTGTATGTGAGATTTATTGACACTGGTCTAATAATAATAATCATAAATTACTAGAAAACAACCCCCCAAGAAGGCAGCGAAAATTGTCCTGTGACCTTGGGATAGTGTGAACTAGCTGAGCTAGAGAGAAATCTCTAGAGTTCCTAGGCAACAACATAGTTTTGATGGGAGTGCATGGGCAGCTGAGGACCCGGTAGAGCAAGCTGGACCGATGACAAACATCGTCATGTGCCATCACTCCACCACTCCATCCCCCAGCTTTGCAGGAATGCTCAGAACTTAGAAGCAACACTGGGGAGAGAATAAGAGGAGCCCGAAGTTGCCTAAGGAAACCAGAATTACCTCTAACTGATTCAGATCCATTTTCTGCTACTTGGGTAGGAGGTGGGGACGCCAAACACACACACACACACACAAACACACACACACACACATACACAAACAAAACAAAACATTTTTTTCATTAAATTTAGGAGAATAAAAATTGCACTTCTTACCAAAAAAAATTGAATTCAGACCAAATCCTGAATGTAATACAGTACAACGGGATAGTGTGTAGGTGAAATAGGGAAGCTTTTAAACAAAAGCTTCATTTGTTTAAACCTGCCACATCTCCACATACAGTGGAGGCTCTTGCAGAGCTTGGTATGAACTTGCCTGAAGCTTACATATCTTTTAGACACACAGAGGTCTCCCTCTGCTCCAGGTCTCCCTGGTCCAGGACTGGGCAAAATCACTCATTTCATGGGAACCTAAGTGCCTTTCCACAGGGTAGATTTGTAAGGTGTGGAGCTCTAACACCAAATATTTTAAGAAATACACATGAAAGGTCTTATTTTAATTCACTACCAACATGTGGCTTACCAGTCCCACCACACAAAGAGATTCTGTTATAATCTGAAATTTCATTACAGGGAAACTGTTGACATCAGACAATCTAACTGATCCCACACCCAAATTGATAAATTTTTCTTAAAACATCACACTCCCTCCCATCTGAAAAATGTATCCTTTTCCCAAGAAACTGGATATTCCCCCAGGAAAGAACTGTATGTAGACCAGGGATCAGTAACTTTTTAACAACTTCCTGTGATTCTCATTCAGCCAGAACTGAGAATCGCTGCAGACAGGACAGTCAATGCTCAAAGATGCTGATGGTTCTGAGACCTGATTGTCTATCAGAGTTATCTGGGGGGGGGGGGGGGGGGGGGGGATGTAGGTGGGGAAGGAAGGCTGATAATGTGGCTGCTCTAGGGCAGGGTCTAATTCTCAGAGACCTCAGAGGGTAGGCAGGTCATATAAATGTGTGAAGAAGGCCATGTGTGAGACAATAAGGAATGAATGAACTGGGGCATCTTGGAGAAGGTGTGCTCAATTATTAAAACTCCACCCGCCAAGCAAAATGTGTCAGCCAAATGAATCCATCCTGAGAGATTAATATTGGCGGTGACCTCTAGGTCTTCTTAAGCTTGCAGAAGTGTGTTTGTGTGTGTGTGTGTGTGTGTGTGTGTGTGTGTATTTTTCTCCTAAAGTGATTCTGATTGTCAAGTAGAATTGACAACCACTTCCGTAGTTCTAGATCACTTATTTAAAAATAAATTTTTAAAAAAAGATGTGGTTGCTCTGTGGAGAGGAATAGACTATCCAGCTAGGACTGTGGAGATCTAAACAAATAGGATCTACAGAAAATACAATACTTTAAAAGGATTATTTAATCTCTCACCATCTCAGTTTTCCTGAGACATTAAGAAAGGAGTTGAAAAAAGGGAGAAGGGCAGGAACTGGAAGAATTACTCCCCTATAAGCCTCCCCCACAAAACTCCCCCACAAACAAACCCTTACACTCCTGCCCCACTCTTCTGCCATTTTCCTCCTTTGAGGAGGAGCAAGAGGCAAGGACAGTGCAACCTTCTGAGAGTTGGGAGGTTCACAGAGAGGCTGCTGTCCAACTCAAATATGGGGAGGCAGGAAGATGCAAAAGCATGACCTCACCCTACCAGCCTGTTCCCCCCAGTTCCCTACAGGACCTGGTTAAAAACCATTGCAATACCAACAACAAGGAAACTCAACTTCAAATGAATCAGAACCACTTGACACTTGGCAACTACAATCGACAATATGTGTGTGTGTTTCCACACCACCAAATACTTCTCTGACACCAGCCTGGGAGCCCTACAGTTCAACTCCGTTCTGACTCTGTCTACCTGGGGATACCGTCAGGTCCCACAGATTACAGGCTTGATCCTACCACACTGTCCCCGCTTCCCCACTTCAGATGCCAGTCACAAATCCAGGCTGTCACCTGTGCTTCTGACCAACTGGCTATAAGTCACAGGCTCTCACAACCCCTTTCTTGGGTTCAATTAATTTATAGCACAGCTAAGAGAACTCAGAGAAACCTTTCACTTGCGAGTTTAATGGTTTATTACAAAAGTCTGTAACTCAGGAACAGGCAGATGGAAGAGATGAAGGGGGCAAGGTATGGAGAAAGCGCACAGACCTTCCGTGCCCTCCGGGAGCAGCACTCTTCCTGCTTCCGCATGTGCTCACCAACTTGGAAGTCCCCTGAACCCCATCATGGGGGTTTTTAAGGAGGTTCCATTATATAAGCATAATTGGTTAGATCACTAGCACTTGGTGACTGAAGTCAATCTCCAGCCCCTCTCCCCTCACTGGAGGTTAGGGAGTGAGACTGAAAACTTCAACCCTTTAATCCTGTGGTTGGTTCCCCTGGCAACCAACCTCCAACCTTTGCTGACTTAGTCGCCTCATTAACATAACAAAAGACACCTTTCTCATTATCTTCCCAGGAAATTCCAAGGGTTTGATGAGCTCTGTGCCAGGAAGGGGGACAAAGACCAAATATAAAGGGTGTCCCCCCCCCCAAAAAAAAATGTATACACACATTAACAGCTGACAGCTCAATTTTGAATATGAAATGTATTTTAATAAACGCTGCCTTTATAATTATTCAAAGTGTGTGTATACATTTGGGGGGGGGGGACACCCTATATCAGTGATGGCGAACCTATGACACGCGTGTCAGAGGTGACATGCGAACTCATTTTTTTGGTTGATTTCTCTTTGTTAAATGGCATTTAAATATAAAAAATAAATATCAAAAATATAAGTCTTTGTTTTACTATGGTTGCAAATATCAAAAAATTTCTATATGTGACACGGCACCAGAGTTAAGTTAGGGTTTTTCAAAATGCTGACACGCCGAGCTCAAAAGGTTCGCCATCACTGCCCTATATGTTTCTTATTAGAAATCACAATATCACAGCAGCTGATCAGCAGTTATTCAGTTCCAGAATATTCATCAGCACCTGTTGTATAAAGCAACACGTGTCCTTACAAGAAACAGCAAAAGTGATCACACCTGAACCCCTCAAGGGGCAGAGAGGGGAGCAGCAAGATCAGGCAGGGAAGAGAGGCCAGAGGAACAAAAGGTAGCTGCCCAGCTGGAAGACTTCAGGACTTCTTTCTACAGATGGTGATGAGGGAGGGGCTTTCCAGGAAGGAGGACCCCAGCTGCACCCACGGATAGAGGACTGGCCTTCACCTCCTGCAATCAAGCCCTACTAGGACAGATAGGGCAGAAATCAGAGCTCACATTGTAAAGAGAGAATATTAGTAAATTGTAGTTTGACAGCGTGCAATCATACCTCACCAGTGTAAAAGTCTGTTTCAAGAAAAATATTTGCTGAGGATACTATCAAGTCCAGAAAAGTCATTATATATATACACTGAGTGGCCAGATTATTATGACTGGCCAGATTATTATAACCACCTCATCAGTACTTCATTGACACCTCCAAAAAAACTGAATATTGAAAACTTCCTAAGCAAATACTCCCAAGGTTTTTTTATTATTATTATTATTTGCATAACTAAGTCACTTCATTGTACTGATGGGGTGGTCATAATAATCTGGCCGCTCATAATAATCTGGCCAGTCATAATAACTGGGAGTTTGACCACTCACTATTATTATATAAGTCATTATATATGAATGAATTGAAAACATATGTCCATGAAACAATGTGTACTTGACTGTTCACGATAGCATTATTCAAAATGGCTAAAAAGTGAAAACCACCTAAATGTCCATCATCAATTAAAGAATGAATAAACAAAATGTAGTATACCCACACAATGGAATATTATCCTATATGATAAAAGGCTAATATGCAAATTGTCCCCTCGGGAGTTTGACTGCTCACTATAATGTGCACTGACCACCAGGGGGCGGTGCGGAATAAAGGAAGGCTCCGGCTGGCAGCTGGCAGCCGGGGAAGGAAGGCCCCAATAGGCCCTGATCACCGGCCAGACCTAGGGACTCTACCTGTGCACGAATTTCGTGTACTGGGCCTCTAGTTTGGTCATAAAAAGGAATAAAGTACTGATACATGCTAAGACATAAATGGACGTTAAAAACATTATAATGAGTGAAAGAAACCAGGCTCAAGAGACTATATATTGTACTAGAGGCCCAGTGCACAAAATTCATGCATCGGTGAGGTCCCTAGGCCTGGTCAGTGATCGAAGCGCGAGCATCTGGCGTGGAAGGGCAGGTCCCAGCTGACCTCTGGACCCTAAGCACACCTGGGCCTTCGTGCACCCCCCTCCACCTGAGTCATGGCACCCAAGTGCCCACAAGGAGATGCGGTGAGCACAGCTGGACACCGCAGGCCGGGGTGCAGCATGGACCTCTGGGCCACCCAGCAGCACTGCATGGAAGCCGAGCGGGCAGCACACTCTCTCCCAGCCGGCCTTGCAGACCCGTTCCTGCACGAACCCATAGGGAGCCTTGCAGAACCCATGGGGAACCTGACTGGTCCCTGCAGTCCCGGCAGCTGCACCCGGCTCACCCAGAAGAGGCCACGTGGGTTCAGGGCAGGCTTCCTATGGGCGCCCACCTGGCACCTGAGCGCCGGTGTGTGAGCCCTGGCATCCTGGGGGAGAGGGTAGCAGGGGGAGTGAGAGCAAGCTTGGCAGACACCCACATTCTCACCGCACCTCCGTCCCTGTCACCCCCGCCCCCAGGTAGCCGGCGAGAGGTCGCAGTGCATCGCTGATGCCCACCATGTTCCGCACTGCCCCCTGGTGGTCAGCACACATCATAATGAGCGGTCAAACTCCCAGTTGAACAATTTGCACATTAGGCTTTTATTATATAGGATGGTTCCATTTATAAGAAATATCCAAAATAAGCAATCCATAGAGACAGGCAGTAGATTCATAGTTTCCAGAGACTGGTGGGGAGGGAAAAATGAGGAGTGACTGCTAATGAGTTTCTTTTTGGGGTGATGAAATTATTTTGGAATTAGTGGTGATGTGAATATACTAAATATCCAAATTCCATGGTATGTGAATTATATCTTAATTTTTAAAATCCCTCTATGTGATGATAGTTGAATGACTTTAGGTGAATTAATTTCCTGAGGCTTTATAATAATAGAACCCACACTTCAAAGGGCTGGTTTCAGGGTGAAATAAGATGCATATAAAGCACTCAGTTTGAGTCCTTGCATATAGTAAGTGCTCAGCAAATGATAGCTGTAGTAGTAACAGTAGTCGTAGCAGTGATTGCTGTTGGTTAATAATGGGTATGTGTGGTGGTTAATTTTACTGTCAATTGGTCTGGACTAAGGCACACTCAGATAGCTGGTAACCATTACTTCAGGGTGTATCTGTGAGGGTGCCTCTGGATAGAGATTAGCGTTTGAGTCAGTAAAGACTGCCCATCAGTGTTGGGTGGACATCCCCCAGTCTTTGGCCTGAATAGAACAGAAAGGCAGAAGGACAAATGTGCTCTGTGCTTGAGCCGAGACATCCATCTTCTCCTCCCCTTGAACATCAGCACTCCTGGTTCTCCAGCCTTCGGACTCAGAGCAGGACTTCCACCATCGGATCCCCAGTTCTCAGGCCTTGGACTTGTGCTGAGTTACACCATCAGCTTTCCTAAGTCTCCATCCTTTAGATGGCAAACCCTGGGACTTCTCGGCCTCTATAACCACATGAACCAATTCCTATAATAAATGTCCTCTGAGAGAGAGAGAGAGAGTGAGAGAGAGAGAGAGAATTGTTTCTGTTTCTCTGGAGAACCTTGACTAATATAGTATGTTATTAATGTAGAAATAATACAGAAGTGATGGGCTAGAGGTCTCAAGATCTTGGTTGGCTTTATACACAGGACAAACAGTTGAGATCAAACAGGAGATTGTGTGTTAGCCAAAACTAATTCTGGGCTGGGTGGGCCCCGGATGTCTCTCAATATTTCCTCTCCCTTTTTATGAGTTGCTATGTCTAGCAGCATGACTGTGCTCCATTTGTTACTTTATAAGCCACACAGTGAATCCTCCAAGTTTCTCTGGCAAATTCCTATCATTCTAGCTGGGCAGACTTGGAGTATACAAGCATTACTAGCCCTGCTCACCTCCCCACAGCTCAGAAATTCTTCCCTCAGCAACAGATTCTGTTCACTCACACTCCCCTACCACTCTTGCCCACAATCCTTTCTCTCAAGCACGCACGTGCACTCACATTTTAAATCATGCTAACTTAAAAAGCAGAGTCTCTGAGTAACAGGACCAAGTACTCCGAAGACTGGCTTCTGAGCCAAGGTACTCAATAAATTGGTGAATGAGTGAAAAAAAGTGAAGGGGGAAGTGGGGAGGAGTAAAAGGACAAATTTGAAGGCTTATTTGGAGGTAGACAAGTTCAGGTGACAGCTAAAGAACATTGCACTTTAATAGAACTATGTCAACGTTTAAATTAAGGTCTCTAATTTTATGTTTCGTTTGGAAAGGGAACCAACATTTGCCACCCTGAAGTTGCCTTTTTGGGATAGTGATTTTTAAGCTGTTGATTAAGAAACAAAAGACTCAGAAAGAATTTTTGAACAACCCACCTGCCTGCCCAAGAGATTCAGACAGAGAAACCTGCTTCAGGAAGGAGATCTTAGGATGTTCTCCTTAGCCTAGAATTAAGTGTGGTGAACAAGAGGGCTGCAGGCTGTGCCCGTTAGCAAGATACCTCTGTGTCCCTCTCTCTTCCTCAACTACCTATACATCATCTATTCTCAATTCTAAAATCTAATACCCCATCCCCCCTTTTCTCCTTCACCCAAAATGTCTTATATACCCAACGCTGCCCCACTGCTTTTGGAATTTTCACACCTATGTGAATTCCCCACGCACATATATTAAAACTGATTCTCTCCTGTTCATCTTTCTGTTAATAGGGTTATTAACCTAGCCTTGAAGAACTTAGAAGGAGGGAGGGAAAGTATTATTTTTTTTTTAGGCCCCACAATTGTGTGTCTAGTTGTAGTTTCTTGCAAGCCAGAATACTAGCAAGCAGATTTAATAAAAACATTTTCAGTGGTTCCAGCCACCTTCACTTCACTGTATTTATCCAGAAGCCTTGCAAAATTAAACGCTGGCTGCAGCCCCACTAGACTACTGAGACTGCAGTGTAAGAAGGAGAGCCATTGAACGTGTAGCTCCAGAGGGAACCAGACAGTAAGCAACCCCCTAAAGAAAAAAGTTCACAGCCGTTTCAGATGCCTTTTTTGTCTCTGCAATCTCGCCAGTCTTGTTAAAACGGGATTTTACTTTTTGACGCAAATTTATCGCTTCATGAAAATGCTTGTGACATTTCTAAACCAGCTAAATTAATATATTAAACATCTCTTTCCCTCTTACTATTTTTGCTTAATATATATAGTTATCATGTTCACTTTTCAGTTGGCAAGACATTCCAAAAATAGAAACAGTGTTTTTCTATTTTTAGCTCAGCCTATAAAGTTTAAGCAAATAATCTTCTCTCCAAAGTACTGAACACACATGTTTCAAATTCATGGAAAAACCCAGCGGCAATGAGCTCATAAAAGAAAAACACTGAAAATTTAGTCAAAGATTCTGACATCCTCACCCTGTGTTATAACTAAATATAGATGCTCGACTTCAAACTCAGACATTTTCATTATAATTTATAATGGAAACATTAAAAACACCACTTACATAGCACTAATTTCACTAAAAAATAACTTTTTCTCTAAACTGAAAGTTCAGGTTTCTCCTTAAAAATTAGACGGAAAAAATATCAATTCCTATCTCCTGATCAAACATATCGGTGAATAAAAATCAGCCCAGCCGGTGTGGCTCAACCTATGAACGAGGAGGTCACTGCTTGATTCCTGGTCAGGGCACATGCCCACATTGTGGGCTCAATCCCCAATGGGGGACATGGAGGTGGCAGCCAATCAACGATTCTCTCTCATCATTGATGTTTCTATCTCTCCCTCTCCCTTCCTCTCTGAAATCAATAAAAATATTTTTTAAAACATGTTTTAAAAATCAGAGCTAACTTCCCTTTCTTCCTATAATACATCATCATTTTCTTTTCTTTAAAAAAGACAGTTTACTTTTGATTAGAATTATTTCCCACTTCTAAAACAATTTCTATTTGCTCATCTTCATTTAGTTCTTTAAAATGATCAAGTTTCGCCCTAACTGATTTGGCTCAGTGGATAGAGCGTCAGCCTGCAGACTCAAGGGTCCCAGGTCGATTCTGGTCAAGGGCATGTACCTTGGTTGTGGGCACATACCCAGTAGGGAGTGTGCAGGAGGCAGCTGATCGATGTTTCTCTCTCATTGATGTTTCTAACTCTCTATCCCTCTCCCTTCCTCTCTGTAAAAAATCAATAAAATATATTTTAAAAAAATAAAAGTTTGAGAGGCTTTGATCACACTAAAATATGCCAGAGGGTAGGAGTGTTGGGGACCAGGTGAAAAAGTGAAAGGATTAAGAAGGACTAATTGGTAGTTTCAAAACAGTCATGGGGATGTAAAGTACAGCAAAGGAAATGTAGTTAATAATATGGTAATAACTATGTATGGTGCCAGGTGGGTACTTAAAATATCAGGGGTCTATGTCCACACAAAGTCCCGCACATGGATGTCTTTAGCAGCTTTATTATAATTACCAAAACTTGGAAGCATCCAAGATGCCATTTCATAGGTGAATGGCCCCAGAGAGATAATCTGTCCCTTCCCCCATGTGAAGACACGCGAGAAGATGACCATCTATGAACGAGGCAGCGGGCTTTCACCAGGCACCGAATCGGTCAGCACCTTGATCTTGGACTTCCCAGCCTCCACAGCTGTGAGCAATAAATGTCTGTTGTTTATAAGCCACCTGATCTATGGTGTTTTTGTTATAGCAATGGACCCAAACAAGTAATAATAATCGTAACAGAATATAATGTGTATTGAGTGCTTACTACCTTCAAGATACTGCTAAAACCAGCAAACCTGGACAGCGCTCAATGTGGGTCAGGCATTGTTCTAAAGCTTCTACAATGTGTGAGGCAGGGACCAGGATTACCTTATTTCTGATGGGAAACTGGAGGGTCAGAACCAGGATTTGGGCCTAAGCGCTCTGTCAACTTAACCTACTTTACTACATGGCCCCTAGTTATTATCTCAAAACTCTACTGCAAAGTATTATTTATTCTGTTTTACAGACAAAGAAGCTGAGGTTCAGAAAGGTAAAATACCATAACTCGGCCAAGGTTGCACCTGGGTAAGCTGAGGCGCTCTCTGCAATGTCAGGAAAACAAACAGTCCAAACTGCTATCAACACAGGACTTTGTGCTCTGAGATTTCAGGGATCTAGTCTGGTCAAGAGAGGTTCTCGAGACAACCACCAGCTCCCAGGCAACTGCAGGCTTTGTCAGGGAAGAAGTTCTGCCTCATTCATAGGGCCAGGGGCTAAGCCAATGCCAGGGGCTAAGTCAAGGCCAGCTAGAATCCATGTCATCTGAAATGGCAGCAGATTCTAATGAACAGTCAAATGAGTGAGTGAGGAAGGAAAGGGAAAAGATGCAAGTTCTCTTTGGGTCTAAGGCAGCAGGGCTTCCTCAGGGCTAAGGAGGCCTATAACAGACTCCCCACTGAGGCCCCACCAGGGGCTGGCAAACCCAACCTGAACCTGGGACCAAGCAGGGCTGGGCTGCAGGGTGCGGGAGAGGTGGACACAGTGGTCCTCCCGGTGAAACGCTGGCCTGGCTGATGGACTGAAAGACCCTGACCTCCCAGTGCCCAGGAAATTTGGTTGAATGGAAGCCTGATTCCTGGGTTAGATGAGTCAGTGCATCTAGGACAATGTTTCCTCACAAGAAGCAGATCACATTGATGTTGTGGTACAAGGGCCACACACAGGCTGGCCAAGTCCAAGAAAGGGACACACATCTCTCTGGGCCAAGAAATGTTGCTTTGCACTTCATATCATAGTTGACATGTAGCTTTTATAGTTGGCCATTTCAAGTATCCAACTCTGGTCCACTGTGAGCATAGCCGTGACCTTGAGCCACTGAAGTATCCGTTAACTCATTCAGTCACTTAATAACTGTCTATGGCGCATGACTGCACACCAGTCTCTGGGGATGCTACAGTAAACAAGCCACCTGCCCCACAGGAACATCGTAGGGTCCAGTGGGCACATACAGCAAGTAAACAGGAAACTATGTGACTGGGTGAGAAGTGCTTTGAGAAGGAAAAGAGAAGATGCTATGAAAGGATGCAGAGAAGGCCTTTAGCCCAACACTGGGGGCCTATTAGACACCCGGAGGAAGTGAGGCTTAAGGAAGCACACAAAGGCCAAGTAGAAGTGCCCCACGAGAGGTTAAAGAGGAGCCAGATTATTCCTCATCTACAAAGGAGGAGAACCTGACACTGAGCTTTTCACTACAGCAGTCTTGTTTCTTAAATGTTTTTTAATAATAAAATATTTCACCCTGGCTGGATGGCTGAGTTGCTTGGAGCATCATCCCATATACCAAAAGGTTGGGGGTTCAATTCCCAGTCAGGGCACATACCTAGACTGTAGGTTTGATCCCCGGTCGGGGCGCCTATGGGAGGCAACCAATTGATGTTTCTGTTTCACATCATTGTTTCTCTCTCTCTCTCTCTCTCTCTCTCTCTCTCTCTCTCTCTCTCTCTCTCTCTCTCATCAATAAACAAATCCTTTGGTGATGCTAAAGATGCTAAAGAATAAGAATAAGAATAAGAATATTTGAAAAAAATAAATAGAATAGGACAGATACCTAGGTAGCTACCACCCAGTTTTAACAGTTTTAAATATTTGCACATATGTACTTTTTTTTAAGTAAATTGTTACTTAGAGCGTTCTCCTTCCATCCCAGAGGAAACTACCACTGTGCTAGTTTTTATATACGAACCTTAGAAATTATCTTATAAACTGAAGGTAGGACCCTCCACCAGCAAAAAGATTAAAACTGGCTGAAGGCTCAGATAATGGTTAGCATTTTTTAGCAATAGAGTATTTTTTAATTAAGGTACCAACAATGGTTCAATTTTTTTTAGACATAATGCTATTGCACACTTAGTAGACTACATTATATTGTAAAAATTACTTTTATATGTACTGGGAAGCCGAAAAATTCATGTAACTCACTTTATTTTGATATTCACTTTGTTGCAGGTAGTCTGGAACCAAACCCGCAATCCCTCTGAGGTATGCCCATACTTGGGACATCATGGTGAACAAAACAGACTCGGTCCCTGCCCTCAGGGGGCTCACAATCTGGTGGAGGAAACAGGCAAGTAAGAAAACTAGTGAAATATACAACCACAAAGGACAGTAAGTGCTCTGAAGGAAGAGAACAAGGTAATGTGAGAAAGAAAGGCTGTGGGCAAGGGACCTATGTTAGAATGACAGTCAATAGGCCTCTATGAATACTAAAACTGAGACCCGAATGAGTTAGCCATGTCACAAGTTAGGAGAAAATCAGATGCAAAGGCTCTGTGAATGGAAGGAGGAAAATATCTTTGTGGGTACCAGAAAGTGAGGTACAAAATGGCTCCAGACAGAGCTGGAGCCTGGCTGGCATGGCCCATTTGGTTGAGCATCGATTCCCAATCTCATGCCCAGGTTTCCAGCTCCATCCCCAGTGGAGGGGGGAGTGGGGGATGTAAGAGGCAGAGAATCAATAATTCTCTGTCATCATTGATGTTTCTATCTCTCTCTCTGTCTTCCTGCCTCTCTGAAATCAATTTTAATTTTTTTTTTAAGTTAGAGCTGGAGATAAAAGCAAGGAAAAGATTACGCATGGTCTGGAAGCCTGTGGTAAGGAGTTTGACTTTATCCTAAACGTAATGGGGGAATTCTTGGTGGGTTGGAGGAGAGGAATTGCTAGTACATGGTTCAATTCTTTACTCAGTCACTCTGACCACTATATGGAGAATGGGATATTGGGGGGCCGGATGCAAACAAGAAGCCAGTTCTCCAGTTAGAAGGCTATAATGGCGGTGGCTTGGATTAGGCTGGTGGCTGGCAGTGAAGATTAGATAGAAGCTGATGGATTCCAGATATAATTTGGAAATAGAACCAACAGGACGTGCAATTGGATGGAAGGTAGGGTATAGTGAGAGAGAGGAGTCAAGAATGACCATGAGGTTAAAAACATATGAATAAGAAACCATCTACAATTACTTCTCGAACATTTTATGATTTGCCTTGAAATTTTTAACTGAAACCCAGTGAGTAGTGTGAGGGGAAGAGAAGGCCACGAAATCGTGGCTCTTCTTCAAGGAACAGGATGTCAGTGCAGAACTGAGACTTTGTATCTTTTCTGGGGGTCAGTCCTCAGCATCCTTTGGTTGGGAAGGAATCTGGAACCCTTGGTATCTAGCTGCCTCGATGGTTCTCAACCAGTCACATCCAGTTGGCTTCCTGTGGAATAAGACGTTCAGACGTAACTACCACCCACTTTCAGTAGCAGCAGCAAAACGAACATGTCTGATACATACTCACTAAATCCTGGAATTCAGCTACCACAGAGGAACTCCTCAAGCCTCACAGATGATGTAGACTCAAGACAGACCGTCATCAGAAATCTGACTCTATCTAAGCTTTGTACAGAATCCATGGCATGGGCAATAAAGCTGCTTAAAGTTATAAGACGTCAAAAGCAAAATGAAAAGTCATGCATATTATTTAACTGTGCGGACAGTTTAAGATCATCAATGTTAGTCTGAGCCACAA